>NC_052395.1:15900513-16234085 GCF_009389715.1 Phoenix dactylifera
AAGCAAGGGCGACAGAGGAGGCGGGGGCGGCAGCGGTGCTGCGGGGAGGCGGAGCTCGGACGACGACGGCGGAGGCAGGTGCGGCTGGAGACGGAGATGGCGAGGGCGGGTGGCGCTGCGGGCGGTCGCGGAGGGTGGAGCGGCGCTGCGGGCGGCCGCAGAAGAAGGGTGGCGCAGCGTGCGAGCGGACGAAGGGGATCCGAAGGGAGGACTCAGCGGCGGCGGGAGACGGAGTGGCAGAGTGGCAAAGGGGAGGCGGCGCTCGGGCGGTGATGGTGGAGGTAGAACAGCGAGGCGGCGGTGGCAGGCGAAGCGACGCCGGGGGAAGGTCCGGGACGAAGAAAATGATCGGCATGTTTGTTTTTGTTTTTTTTTCTCTCTTTTCTTTTCCTTTTTCTTTCTTCTTTTTTTTTTTTTCTTTTTTTCCTTTTTTTTTTCTCAATAAGCACGTGCAGTCACCTGCACTTTTTTTTTTTTTTTTTTGAAATGGATTCAGGTTGAGGATGGCAGGGGTTAGTGGATCTTACCCGTGAAGCTGTCCGTCTTCAACCTCCAACGAACTCGATGGATCGCGCCTGATTTCGCAGCGATGGTTGGGGGGGAGGTTTGCGCCGGTGGAGGAGCGTGCTGGGACGGCGTCGAGTAGAGCGGCGGCGTTGTTCTCCTGGATCCAGCCACGGACGGTGGCAGCAGGATGCGGCTGAGGGATTCTGTGGAGACGGGGTGGTTTCCGATGGCGAACCGGCGGCGCTGCGAGGTGGAGGCGGTGGTTGGCACACACGGGGAGCAGGGCTTTGGAATTCCGCTTCGGAAGAAGAAAGGATCGGGACCCCTTTTCAGATGGGGAGCAGTCTGAGAGAGGAAGAGACAGCAGTCCAAGATGTTTTGTTGCTCCAATAAACTGGGTCGGGGCTTTGGCAATAGGGGCAAAGCCACCTGGCTCTGATACCAAAGCTGATGCATGACAACTGCATAAAGGAGAGGGAAGGGGCAGAAGAGGAGGAGGAAGAGGAAGAGGAAAAGGAAAAGAAGAAGACAAGGAGGCTAATTTTCATTCATCATGCATCAAAACCCTAAACATGAGGATGGACCCATATATATAGGGTCACAAAATAACAAATAAACCCCTACCAATAAAACAATTCCAAAAAGACCCTATGACATTATGCAAATAAACCCAAATGACAATATGCAAACAAACTCAATCAACATAAAATAAATCCAACTAAAATAAATCAATCTAAAATAAAATCAGGCTGGCTGAATCGGCTGGGACCCGCTGAGCTGGCTGGATCCCGTGGCGACTGGCTGATTTGGCACGGGTGTCCGCACCAATGTTGGTATGGGCTGCACAACAGTAACATTACATTTTTCATGATATTATATTTGGTGGATGGCTGTAATCTCACGTTAGGAAGGAGTTTGGGAAGATTGTTGTGATTTCTATGCATTTTATTGTTATGATACATAACTGTAATAATGCTTAGCAAACAAATATAGTCATGAATGTTGTCCGAGTTGCAGAACCATGACCTCTGCTCCGGATACAGAGCGGCAGCTCGGTGGTGTGTTCAAGGTCTACATCACTCTACAGTCTCTTCTATATGGCTCAAAGGCGTCTCAAAGACAAATTATCTCTTGGCTAACAAGAGCACAAAGCATGTGACGCTTTCGACAATAACCTTGAGAATCTGATCCATCTATACTTCCAGGAATAAGAATGAAGCTTTTGTTAAGCTTACAACTAGTTAGTCTGGTTTCTTGTCATCTTTCTTTAAATCTTTTGTGGTCACTGATGCTTGCTACTGCTGCAAGTTTTTATATCATCCCCCAAGTCGAGCATTTCCATATATATGTCATCCATGTTTATAATTGGTTGACATACTGACATCTACTAGCCAAACTATTCTTCATCATTAGTATACTGTAACTAGCTTTTGTTCTCAGATGTCTTTGATACCCTTTGGCCGAGGAAAAGGTCTTGTAGGTTCCATCATGCTGAAAACTTTCTTATTCCTCAAAATTTTGCCGGTCCAGTCTTCAATTACTCGTGGCGGACAATTTCCTTGGATTTAATTTTTTTTATTCTAATTTCAGAGTTGACTGCAATGGTATTTTGAACAATGAGCGGACCATAATAGTTGTCTCATAAGCTGATTGTTTGTCTTCTATGCCTGAACTCATCTTCTTGGAACTGTCTCTCTGTCTGGTCCAAGTGTTGTTAAATTAAAGAAACATTAGGAATATCCATGCAGGCTTTTCAAGTGCAGTATGTTAGTCATTACTCTACATATTATTGCCCTTATCAACAAAAAAAGTCTTCCTCCTGTCACATGGATGATTGTCACCTTAGACTTTCATAACATCAAACTCCTTATCTTTGGATAGCCACAATATCATGCTCACCAAACTCGCTGGGGCATTTGGTGACCTAAATGGGACCATCATGATGATCTAAAATCAAGGATAATTAGAGATGCTATTTAAGATAATTTATAATATGATTATGTATCAGCAATAATATATTGTGCATGAATTCTAAAAAAGTCGCATGCAAAACAAAGTGATTGAAACAAAGTTAGTTTAGAAAAATCATTATATCAAAAATGGGCATCGCCAAAGAGAAACCTCCACAAGTGCCTACTTTATATGAGCTTGGTTATCAAACATAGGAATTGCACGGTTTTTGCATGCGCTGCAAGAAAGTAGGAGCAAATTGCAGGTCCATTTTTGATTTGAGAAACTCATAAAAATATGGCCATCTTATAGAATTGTTCATTGGCTCATAGTGGTTGGTGGTTAAACCTCACTCTTATGATTCAGGCCGTGGCAGTCCAAATTTAAACAGGTCTTGCAGAACGCCGCATTAGAAAAAGGCGAAGAGCATGATTGTCTCCAATCTAAAGGGCCAACTATGGCACATTGCTCCATAGCTGGACCCCTAGAAAATCTGGTGAACTGGTTGACCTATGGTCCACCTTCTTAGGCGATCAATATCATCAAACATACATTTGATGACTCTGATCCCTTAACCTAAATTTGGGACCTCATATGTGGGCATATCTTGGTGGCCGATAATAAAACCAGTGCCATTTGGATTTGGGGCAGCCAATTAAAGCCCATGCTACCAGGATTTCTACGAAACTGGCGAGCTTATGTCCTTTACCATACGTAATTCCCATTGATATCTCTCGACATCCTATAAAAAATCCCGGCCATACAACAGCGATCGGGATCCGTTTGCTTGGGGATTCCTAATATATTATCTTACCATATTCTACTCACTACTATAATTCAAAGATTCTCCTATCAATCAATCTAGCCCTCCACATTTCGGTCCATCAGTACTTGCTTCGATTGGCTTCTCGTTTGATTGGAGCCTAGTGCGACCGGATGGTGAGTGCATCAAACTTCGTGCAACTTCTGGGACCTTTCATCAAACACCTAGGGATCCACTGTAGATGGGTGATCGGAACACCAATGTGATGAGGAAGACGGTGGTGGACGAGGGTTGCAGAGCGAGATCGGCGAAGGGGCCATCTGGAAGCGAAGATCGGCCGCTCCCGAGGGTGGCCGAGATGCTTTCCTCGTGGTTGACGGTGGTGCAGCAACCGGCGTGGACCAACCACCAGATATCAGAGAAGGAGCTTGAGATCCTCCAGCATCACTTCATGGAGGTACTCGAGTTGCCATCGGAGCGGGTGGAGAAGTCTAGAAGGGTGTGGTCTTCAATGACGGTGATTGTTCGCAGTCTGGGGCGGTGAGTCCCGACGAAGTAAGTAGCTTGGGAGCTACATCTCAGGGGCAAGCTCGACTATGAGGTGGAGGCACTCCCGATGGCAGAGGTGCACCATACCTTCTAATTCAAGAGCGAGGACGACCAGGACTCGGTACTGGCCAACGACCCATGGCTAGTGGTGTGCCAGCTACTGGCCATGGATATGTGGGTGCCGGACTTCGTTTCCGGCATCAACTCAGTGAACCGGGTGGTGGTGTGGATCCAGCTCCATTGTCTCCCTCTAGAAAACTAGGAGGACACTCGATCCTGGATATCGTGGCGGCGGCTGGCCAGCTGCTGGCCCTATATTGCTTCACCGACCAGCTTCAGAAACTCAGGTATGCCAGGGTTAAGGTAGAACTCAATGCCCTAAACCCCCTCAAACTAGGCGTCTTCATCAAAAGGGAGTCGCAGAACTTCTGGTGGACTTTCGTATATGAGAACCTGTCGGCATTCTGCTATGGATAAGCCCGGATCGACCATGAGGAAGGCTAGTGTCGGCATTCTTCCCCCGTGCCAACTTTGATGGAGGGAGCTGAGCCAGGTCGTCTCCGGTGCCCATGGTCGTGGAGACCACCACGGAGATGCTGACTCAACTAGAGATGGAGAGGTTCGACCGGGGCCGCCGCCCGGTCTTTAGGCTATGGTTGGTTACCAACCGAATCTGGCAATCGAGGGCAGCCAATGCTAGGATCCGACCAAGGAGGATGATTGTTTCCGCCCCTGAGTTGACCTCGGGTCCGTCCTACACCCACTCTAGGCCGAGTTTCCGTAGGAATCGACCGAGTTCTCCCGAGTCGCCATCGAATTCAGATGGATGACAGAAGCCCACCAAGATGGCTCAGAGAAGATCGCCAGAGAAGGGGGTTCTAGCCGATGATTCGGCGTCTTCAAGCGATGAGGTGAGTCAGCTCGCTCTGGGCATTAAGTCTGATTTGATTCAAAGCAGTGGTATGGTCGAGCCCAAGCATTGGGCCTGCTAGGTTTAGCTAAGGCAGTCCAGGCCGACACCGTTATGGTAGAGGCTGGTTTCGGGCTCGACCCAATGAAGTGAGCTAGGAGCCCATCCAAGGCTTGGTCGAAGGACGGGCTGCCGGAGGTTGGGTTGGGCCTTCAGAGCACACCCAAGGCCCGTGCAAAGGGCGGGCCGGTGGAGGTTGGGCTAGGCCTCCAACAGCCTTCATCTTCTTCTTCGAACGAAGGGCCCTCGTTTTCTACAGGAGGGCGCGATCTCTAGCAGCACGGGAGCCCTCTACCCGCTCGTAAGGCTTTGGCTGTTGGGACCATCGGGGGAAAAGGATCGAACGGTGGTGAGGCCGAACGGGCTGGGGTCGGTGGTCAACCGAAGAACCAGAAGAAGAGTCGGACGACAGAGTCTGGGCTGAACCTTCTGCGGCCCGTGTCTCCAGCTCAAGCGAGGGAGTTCGGGTAGGGGTGGCAATCGGGTCGGGTCAGGCATAAACAGGTCGGGTCAAATATAGGTCGGGTCAGAAAACTATAAATCTGAACCCGACCTGTTTATTAAACGGATCAGGAATTACAAACCTGAACTTGACCTGTTTATTAAATAGGTAACCCGACCCAACCCGTTTAACCTGTTTAATAAACAGGTAACCTGTTTACCCAACCCGACCCGACCTGTTTAACATGTTTGCCCAACCTGACCCATTTAACCTGTTTAGACCTATTTAATCTGTCCAACCCAACCTGTTTAACCTGCCCAACCCGACCTGTTTAGATCTGTTTAGACCCGTTTAACCTGTTTAGACCTGTTTAACCTATTTAACCCGTTTAACCTGTTTAACCCGTTTAACCTGTTTAGACCTGTTTAACCTGCCCAACAGTTAAACGGGTTAAACGGTTTAAACGGGTCAGACATCTAAAATCCGTATCCAACCCAATTAATAAACAGGTTAAACGGGTCGACCTGTTTACGACCCAAACCTGTTTAGGCCAAACCCAAACCTGTTTATGGCAGGTCGAACACGGGTCGGGTTGGCGGGTCGGGTCATATTTTGCCACCCCTAAGTTCGGGTTCCTGGAGGCAATAGTGATCGCCAACAGATCAGGAGCCCACTGAGGCGGTGGGCAGTGGCGAGGCTAAGCAAAGTGGGATCGGCGACTCTTCCCCACGGCTTCCAGAGGTGAACCTAGTGGTGATGTACGAGGGAGGGCTAGCAGCTTCGGCGAGTGGCGCTGCCGATGCTGGTGCGGAGGGCCGACAACGCCAATTGTGGCCCGAGAAAAGGTGGCTATGGAGGCGCCCGACCTTGGGGGGATGACGGAAGCTGAGACGATTGTGGTAGAGAGGGAGGGCAAATATGAGAGCATAGTGCCCTCTCAGGATGGGTTAGGCCCAATACGGGCCGATAATGGGAGGTGGTTCTTCAGCTGATGCGGGCCTTACATGGGCCAAACAGGAGGTGGGGGTCGAAAGAAGGAGTGGCTAGGGCTACGGTGAAGGCAGGACCTGAGGGAGAGAGTCAGAGATAGGTGCTATGGGGTGAGGTAATCAGCAGAGATACCCAACGGTGGTCGCGGGGGACTTCAATTGTATTGATGGCCCTCAGGAGAAGCGAGGGGTAAGGCCTTCACCAACAAGATTGAAGTCAGAGAGTTCCAGAATTTCATTATGGCCAATAGCTTGGTTGACCTTGGGTTCATCGGGCCGAGATTTACCTAGTGCAACAATAGGTTGGGCCAAGTGAGAGTATGGGAGAGGATCGATAGAGTGTTTGACACAGCCAGCTGGATCTAGAGATACTCGAATTATCGGGTGAGCCACCTGCCTCAGATAGCATCGGACAATTGCCCTATCCTAGTTAGTACCTCGACCTTTACCTCTTATCGCAGTCCATTTCGATTTGAGAAGATTTGGATCTCTTATCCTCGGTCATGGTATGTTGTGCGGAAGGCATGACAGATGTCAGTACGGGGGGATGTAATGTACAGGGTGACCCGCAAACAGAGATGACCAAACGCCGGCTACGTAGATGGAATCGGAAAGAGGTGGGGAACATTTTCAAAATGGTGGAGGAGGCAGAAGCCTCTATAGCTAATCTTCAGTCTCAAGAAGAATAGAGGGGGAGCTTGACTGAAGAAAAATAGGAGAAGCTCATGGTGCAGTTATTCATACACCACTTACTCCTTCGACGGCAAGAGATCCTTTGGAGACAGAAATCGAGGATATCATGGATTATGGAGGGGGACCAAAATACTAGATTCTTCCACCAATTGACAATCATCTAGAGACAAAGAAATAAAATTAACAACATTAGGGATAGTAGTGGGCAGATGATAGATGACTCAGACACCATTAGGAGGATACTGGAGTAGTTTTTCAGATCCAGGTGGACGGACCAGTTAGGTAGCAGGGGGTCACCTAACAAGCCTGCACCACTGATGAGGGTATCAGAGGAAGAGAATGCATTGTTGGTCAGGCCGATCTCAGCAATAAAAGTCCAAGAGGCTCTCTGGTCTTTGGTCGAGGACAAGACCCCGGGGTTGGACGGTTTTCCTCAAGTCTTCTTCAGAAGGTAGTGGCATATTATCAGGCAGGATGTGGCCATGGCTATCCAGCAATTCTTTATTTCTGCAAAGATGCCTCATGACTGAAAGCATACCTTCATCACTCTGATTTTGAAGAGGTAGGGCGCCATAGAACCAAGCCACTACTAACAGATCAGCCTATGCACTACTTTGTATAAAACCATTGCGAAGATCTTGGTGAAGAGGTTGAGGGGTATCTTGCCCAGGCTCACCAGTCCTGAGCAGGAGGCTTTTGTTGGTGGACGAAGCATCATCGACGATGTTTTTATAGCCCATGAGTTCATGTTCGACCTCCAGAGAGCTTTAGGTTAGAGGAGTCTAATGGGTATCAAGCTTAACAAACAGAGGCTATGATAGAATGAGCTGGAATTTTTTGACTCACTCCTTGGAGAGCTTCGGATTTTAGTGGATCAGATGGATTTTGAGGTGCATTCGGGCTCCTTCCTTTGCCATTCTGGTGAATGCATGCCCATGCAGTTTTTTGAGTCCTCCGTCGATCTGCGGCAGGGTTGTCCGCTCTCGCCCCTTTTTCATCATCTGTGTAGACGCACTGTCCAAATCGCTCTGGTATGCTTTTGAGATTCAAGTTGTGGAGGCTTATAGGCCGATGGCGGATTCTATCCAGATCTCGCATCTATTGTTTGCCGATAATTGTATGCTTCTGGTCCGAGCGACAACACAGTCAACACAGGCAATTCGAAGGATTTTAGAGGAGTATTGTGGGGCTTCCGAGCAATAAGTTAATATGTTTGCTTCAGCCCGAGGATCAAGCCACGGTTGAAGGCAACTATCATGGAGATTCTAAGTGTGGGTGAGTAGGGGCACCATGAGATATCTTAGGGTTCCCGTTACTGGTCGTCACCTTCGTGGAGGGGTATTCTCAACCATCGAGCAGAGCATCAGACACAGGCTGGAGGAGTGGCAGACAAGCGCTTTATCTATGATGAGTAGAGTCACTCTTGTTCGGTTAGTACTCAACTCGATCCTGGTTTATATGCTGTCCAACACCATCGTGCCTCTAGAACCACTAAGGACTCTAGAGCAGTTGTTCAAGAGTTCTATCTAGGGAAGATGAGAGGGAAGGAGCAGTATTTACCTACTAGCATGGGATGTGATCTGTCAGCCGACCAGTAGTGGAGGGCTGGGCATTCACTCCTTGACTGCGAGGCGAGAGATTCTGGCAACCAGGTATCTCCTAGAACCTGAGAGTTTTTTGTGCATCTTGATGAGGGCCAAGTACGAGGGATCCGGTCGTTGGACCTGACTTTCGCACTGGGCGTCACAGCTCTTTCATTTAGAGGAGATCATTTGTGCCCATGCTCCGATGGTGCACATTTCTATCAGATGGGCAATTGGGGATGGGCGGACTATTAATGTTCTGAAGGACATATGGCTGACAGAGCAACCATTCGGCTGGTGGCCTACCATGATTGACCCAGGGTGCCTTGCCAGATGTAAAGTCTGTGATCTGATTGTCCTAAAGGACAGAAGATGGAATGAGGGTCTTGTTCGTCGTGCCTTTGGGGATCCGTTGGCTGAGAGGATTTTGGCAGCATCTATACCCACAAAGGAGACCGCAGATAGGAGGGTATGGAGAGCGACTGGGAGGTCGAACATAAGTGCCCAAGACCTATATGACCTGGTCAAAAGAGGGATGACTCCAAGAATTGATGGGGGTTGGATCTGGAGGATGCGTATCCACCCCCATATTGCCTTGTTCATTTGGAAGGTGATATGGGAATGCTTGCCGACCAGAGGCGTGCTGGCTAAAAGAGGAGTGAGAGCCACTTCACTTTATGAGGGGTGCCTTGACATATAGGAGTCTATCAGTCATGTTCTTTTTAGATGCCCACAGGCGGCTCAGATTTAAGGATGCGCTATAGCTTCACATAGTACGTTATAGGTTACAACCTCGATGGAGGAATTCTTAGGCCATCTGAAGGAGTCCTTGCGGAGGCCCAACACTGTGGAGTGGGATATCAAATATGCCTACGTGGTCTATCACATATAGCTGGACAAAAATGCCTAAATCTTCGAGGACAGAAGAGTGCACCCGAGGACCGTGGTGGATAGAGCACCTACTTCATGTTGTTGAAATCACCAGTACTACTACAGTGGTTTTATTTAGGTTGGCTAGGGATATCTAGGACTACCACTCAACTTTTGCAGTGACCATGATTACTTTTGTCTCCTATAGCCCTCACCCTAGCTTTTTTAAGGTAAACTTTGATGGCAATATTTCTAAGGGCGGAGGTAGAGGAGGGTGGGCTTTGTGATCCGAGATCATGACTTTAGACTTGTCGCAGCTGGAGGTCCGCGTATTTTTCATGCGACTGTCATCAAAGCAGAGCTAAGAGTTGCATTGGAGGGCATCACCCATGCAAGGCTAGTTCTCGGTGCATATAGCATTTACTTAAAGGAGACTCGGCTATCGTAATCGAGTGGATTCAAGGCCAGTACAGCAATGACGACCGGCACCTGCTGCTTCAAGACATATGCAGGCTTTCGAGAGGATTTGGCTCCTTTCAGGCTACTTTTTCTTTCAGAAGGCGAACAATGTTATTGGCTGGGTCGCCTTCTATACTGCACATTATCAAGGAGAGATCCTCTAAGGAAGTCATAAGTCTATTTCTTTTCTTCTTTGTCAATTTTTTTTAATTTTATTAATTATGCTCGCGCTCAATCAATCGGTGTGAGCCGCCATTGTGGAAATAAATAATAATAATAATAATAAAGTCAAAAGGAAGTGTAGACGGAGTAAAAGATACGGTGGTGAGAAACCGACGAGAGGTTGGTCAGAGTCTTCGGCTATATCTGGAGTTCGCACCGGTGGGCAGAGATTCCTATATGATAGAAAGATCTTTTGAGCGGGTTGCAATCTACTTGTCAACACCCCTCCCACCTGGATTATTGGAGTTCTGGGACACGGAGCGAGCTCAGGGAAGCGCAGGTTGGTCTCTTCTTTTACCCCTAACCATCTCTCGTTCTTCGAAGGAAGCGTCCTTCTGGTGGTCATATAGAGAGATGGTCTGGGGAAAGGATGGGACCAATGGCTCCACAAGGAGTGATGTCGACTCCTCCATGGATACCGGGCATGCTCGCCTCCACGAGCTTGGCTACAAGCAGGAGCTCAAACGCGATCTCTCGTAATTATCTCGACTCAAATGCTCGGTTCCTTGCTTGGGTTGCATTTGTGTGTGTGTGTGTGTGTGTGTGTGTGTGTGTTTTGGATTCATGGGTAGCGTTGGGGAATTGCAGGGTGTTGTCCAACTTCGCCTTCTCATTTTCGATCTTATCAGTGCTCACTGGTATCACCACCCTTTACAACACCGGTCTGAAATTTGGAGGGCCTGTAGCCATGACATTCGGGTGGTTTATCGCTGGGTTCTTTACAATGATTGTTGGCCTTTCGATGGCGGAAATCTGCTCATCATACCCGACATCTGGCGGTCTGTACTACTGGAGTGCTAAGCTATCGAGGAACAAGTGGGGCCCATTTGCTTCATGGATTACTGGCTGGTACTACTATTGGTTATGGCTGTTTGGTCTCTGTTTCTTTGTTTTATTGCTGTTTGTTGTTTGGGGTGTAGAAAACTCTTTGTGCTATATAGGATGTGTTGCACAGAAGCCAGCAATTAGAACCTGGATAGTTTTTGAATTGAATAATTTTCTTCCAAAGAGCTTGCAATTTTAGTTGCTGATATTGCTTGTTGATCCTGAAGACTACTGATTTTATTACCAAGTAGAGCTATTAGCCAGTCATTCTTAGGGGGAACTTGGTCTCTAATTGATCCAATGAGCATTAGCATTGTTGCTGGAAATTGGACCCGGGGCGACCACTTGGCTGAGAAGGAGGAGCTCCGGCGAACACTGGCGGGCGGCGATCCGTCGGCGAACACTGACGGGCGGCGATCCGTCGGCGAGCGGCGTCCTCCGTGGGGGGCCTGCAAAAAGCCGGTGGCCGGGGTTTCCGGCGCCGGCCCTCCGATGCTTAAGTCAGAGGGGGGCTTAATTTTGGAGAAGGAGATGGATTGTATTTCAAAGTGCGAAGCCCTCCTTTGGGAGGAAGAAGCCCTTTTTTTTATAGGGAGAGTGGTAGGGTTACTTGTGATGTGACTAGGCGAATTAATGGGTTACCGTCACGATTGGACGTGGGCGTGTGAAGTAATGAGTTGCCGTGGATGGCCCGTTCCCATCATGGAAGGAGATGGCGCGTAGCCAGAGCTTGCTTGTGGCGCGCAGTGCAGTACATTCTTGGAAATGGTGAGGCGTTGACAGTCGTAACAGGGTATGGTCCCTGATTGATATGTCATGGCGTGGCCGGCAAGTAAAGCATAGTGCGGTGAGGCTGCTGCAGGGCATGGTCGCAGCATATAGACGACAAGGTCGGCCTTCTGAGGTTAGCTCGGCCTTCTGAGCTCGGCAGCCTTCTGTGCTCGGCAGCCTTCTGGTCTCGGCCTACTGTGCTCGGCCTTCTGAGCTCGGCAGCTTTCTGGTCTCGGCCTGCTGTGCTCGGCCTTCTGAGCTCGGCAGCCTTCTGTGCTCGGCAGCCTTCTGGTCTCGGCCTTCTGAGCTCGGCCTTCTGTACTCGGCAGCCTTCTGGTCTCGGCCTGCTGTGCTCGGCCTTCTGAGCTCGGCATCCTTCTGTGCTCGGCAGCCTTCTGGTCTCGGCCTTCTGAGCTCGGCAGCCTTTTGAGCTCGGCAGCCTTCTGTGCTCGGCCTTCTGAGCTCGGCTTTCTGTGCTCGGCAGCCTTCTGAGCTCGACAGCCTTCTATGCTCGACAGCCTTTTGAGCTCGGCAGTCTTCTGATTTGGGTGCTTTAATTTATGGGTGGTCCATTTTCTCCCCAACACTACCCCCCGACTTTCGAGTCCGAGCTGCTTTTTGGCTCGGACGAGGGAAGTAGTCCAGTCGTCGATCATCCTGTAATATAGCCAAATGTATATGGAGATGTGCGTGCCAAGTAGGGTGTACCTCTCATGCAGTTGGAGTTAAAGTGCTTCAGGTCGACTCAGCAGCCTTCTTTGGCTTGTGGTCGACTCAGCAGGGTGCCCCCACTCAGATCGGGGCGTGTTGTCGTAGGAGGCGTTGAACGGCGTTGACATGGCGTCGAGTGTCGTCGAGTGGAGTCGAGTGTCGTCGAGTGGCGTCGAGTGTCGTCGAATGGCGTCGAGTGTCGTCGAATGGCATCGAGTGTCGTCGAGTTGGCATCCCGAGCTTAGTCGGGGCATCATTGGAGACACATACAGGAGACGAACTTCGTCCGTTGGCAATCGTGCGCCCTATTCGAAGCAGGGCGACGTTGGAGATAGAGATACCCGTAGGTCGTTTTTTGGATTCTCCGACCTGAAAATAGATAAAATATTGAAATTATTTGAAACCAAAGTGGCATCCTGTATCTTTTGGAGATATTTTGATGGCTTCCGAACTTCGAAGTCCCTCAGGACTTGGCTTAACACTAGCTTTCTTTGGCTCGATTTTCTGGGAGAGGTGTTCTGCATTCGGGCTTCTGAGCTCGGGCTTCGGAGCTTGGTAGCCTTCTGAGCTCGGCGGGCTTCGGAGCTTGGCCTTCTGAGCTCGGCGGCCTTCTGAGCTCGGCATTCTGTGCTCGGCAGCCTTCTAAGCTCGGCAGCCTTCTGGACCATGAGAGGATTTAACTTCATAGTACTTTCTTGGGGTGGAATCTCCTATGAATCTAGCCAGAGGAGCGCTCATCCTTTGGAAAGCATACAAAATAAGGCATCAGCCGAGCTTTCATTATGTACTAAAATCCTTTTTAAAGCCTTGCAATGATGAGGGAAATAGCTACAGCGTCGTCATAAAGAGGGCTCAACACCCTTTTGGTCTTCATCGGAAAAGGAGATGTGACTTTCACAGTGCACGGATGCTTTGAGGAAGCTCTTTTTTCCAAGCTCGGAGTTTCTGGTGGCTCTACTTGCCCGCCCTCTGATGGTATTGATGATGCCCGCGATAGGTCAGTTGTCATTTTGCTCCTCATGCGGCACTGGGTTTTGTTCCTCGGGCTCTCTCCTGTAGGCATGATCACGGACAAAATAACTCAACCGACCTCGGCGGACAAGTGCTTCGATCTCATCACGGAGCTCGTAGCAATCCTCCGTATCATGGCCACGATCTCGGTGGAAGCGGCAGTACTTTTTCGAGTGCTTCCGCGACTCTATTGGACGCATTCTCAATGGAGGTCGGAGGTAGCCCCGACCCTCAATCTCCATGAGAATCTCTGCTCGGGTGGATGTGAGAGGAGTGTACGTCTGAAATTTTTGGAGGGGAGACCCCGGGCGAGCTAGGCTCTTGGGCCAAGGAGGCTCTTTCTCATGCCCTTGGTTGGGAGTGCTCCTGGTGCTTCTTCTGCATCTTGGCAGGTTGTTCGGCTGCCTCCCGCCGAGAGGCCATGGCTTCCTCAGCCTTGGCGTACTTGCGAGCTCGGGCCAACATTTCAACAAAGTCGGTGGAGAAGCTCTTCTCGATGGAGAAGAGAAATTTGTAGGACCGAGCTCCAGTCTTCAATGCCGACATAGCGATTGACTGGTCGAGATCGCGAACCTCCCATGTGGCCGAGGTAAAGCGACTGATATAGTCTTTTAAGGATTCTCCCTCCTTCTGCTTGATGGTGAAGAGGGAGTCTGAGGTCCGGCGCTGACACCGGCTAGTGGTAAAATGGGTGGCGAGCTGCCTGCCCAGCTGTTCAAAGGAGAGAATCGAGCTGGGCTTTAATCCAGAGAACCAAAGACGAGCTGCCTTGCGGAGAGTTGCTGGGAAGGCTTTGCAGAGTAGAGCGTATGTGGCTCCTTGGAGTGTCATAAGGGCCTTGTAGCTCTGCAAATGATCCAGAGGATCGGATGAGCCATCATATGGCTCAATCTGTGGCATCTTGAACCTCTGGGGGATTGATTCATCCATGATCCATTGAGGGAACGGAGACTCTGTGGTAAAGTCAAGGTCGATGTCTCGCTTTGGGCCTCGGTCTTGAAGCATTTGTATCTGCCGCTCCAAGTCCTCGACTCTTCTGCCGAGCTCAGATGGGGCTCCTGTTGCAACTTGGCATGGGGCAGACCCCGCCTCAGATGGATGCTCCTCTACGCGAGGCGTCAGGCTTCGGCGCGAGCTCTCAGGACAATGGATGTGTGACAAGCCCTCCCAGCTTGGGAGTCGAGCTCAGTGGGAGCTTCGGTGGTGGCGACGTTCTTCAGAGAAATGACGTCGCGAGCGGCGTCTTAAGGACTTATGCTCGTGAGGAGGGAGTAGAGGTTGGTCTTCTGCTTGCTGTAGGCCTTGAACGGCCGCAATGAGTGCTTGGACTTGTTGAACAAGCAGGTTGAACTGCTCTGGTTGAACTTGGGGAACTGGATCCGCCGGAGGCCTTTGTGATGGGTTATGGATTGAGTGTCTAGGACTTGGTACACGATGCCGGGAGGCATTAGAGGCTCCCTTACTCCTTAGCTTCATGGCCACGACTCGGGCCCTTCCTCTAGCGCCAACTGTTGCTGGAAATTGGACCCGAGGGCGACCACTTGGCTGAGAAGGAGGAGCTCCGGCGAACACTGGTGGGCGGCGATCCGTCGGCGAGCGGCGTCCTCCGTGGGGGGTCTGCAAAAAGCCGGTGGCCGGGGTTTCCGACGCCGGCCCTCCGATGCTTAAGTCAGAGGGGGGCTTAATTTTGGAGAAGGAGATGGACTGTATTTCGAAGTGCGAAGCCCTCCTTTGGGAGGAAGAAGCCCTCTTTTTTATAGGGAGAGTGGTAGGGTTACCTGTGATGTGACTAGGCGAATTAATGGGTTACCGTCACGATTGGACGTGGGCGTGTGAAGTAATGAGTTGCCGTGGATGGCCCGTTCCCATCATGGGAGGAGATGGCACGTAGCCAGAGCTTGCTTGTTGCGCGCAGTGCAGTACATTCTTGGAAATGGTGAGGCGTTGACAGTCGTAGCAGGGTATGGTCCCTGATTGATATGTCATGGCGTGGCCGGCAAGTAAAGCATGGTGCGGTGAGGCTGCTGCAGGGCATGGCCGCAGCATATAGACGACGAGGTCGGCCTTCTGAGGTCAACTCGGCCTTCTGTGCTCGGCCTTCTGAGCTCGGCAGCCTTCTGTGCTCGGCAGCCTTCTGGTCTCGGCCTGCTGTGCTCGGCCTTCTGAGCTCGGCAGCTTTCTGGTCTCGGCCTGCTGTGCTCGGCCTTCTGAGCTCGGCTGCCTTCTGGTCTCGGCCTTCTGTGCTTGGCAGCCTTCTGGTCTCGGCCTGCTGTGCTCGGCCTTCTGAGCTCGGCAGCCTTCTGTGCTCGGCAGCCTTCTGGTCTCGGCCTTCTGAGCTCGGCAGCCTTTTGAGCTCGGCAGCCTTCTGTGCTCGGCCTTCTGTGCTCGGCAGCCTTCTGAGTTCGGCAGCCTTCTGATTTGGGTGCTTTAATTTATGGGTGGTCCATTTTCCCCCCAACAAGCATAGAGTGGACAAACAAATACCTGTCAACAATGGAATCAATATATCAAATTGCTAGTTTCTTTCAGGAAATACCATGACTTCCCTGGTTGCGTAGGAGTGGTGTAACCATTTGCTGCTTAATTCAATCTCTTCAGTTATCGGATCTATGACATTCCAAAGTACACAGACAATAAAATAAGATAAATAATTTAGTTATTGGATGTTTGACATTCCACCACTGGATAAGAAGTTTGATTCATGTTGCAGCAAAAGTTAAGATTTTGCATATCTGGCAAAATAATTTTTTATTTTTGGTTCTCGTTTTAAAATATCTATATCCACGTGTTATTGCCTTGCATGAAAAGAGGTTCTTGATTTTTACAGTTTAGACGCCTGTCTAAAGTGCATGTGACTCCCAACTTTTATACTTACTCCATCCAACAAAGGCAGTTGAGACTTGTCAGTCATGAGATTCTTTCCAAAGCTTATATTGAAAGATGGATGTAATAGTTTTAGTATACTAGTTTGGATGTGACTCGTGAGTGATTCAATGTGGACATTTCTTCATCACAGATGCACATTTTACATGATCCTTCAAATCGAACCAGATCACCCCCCCCCCCCCCCCCCCCCCTTTTCAAGAGATCAGTGGAATCTGCATCTTTGTCAACATGTTACATTCTCTTTCACTCATGGTATGCTGTACCAGTCTGAATCGGACGGTACGGGGCGTACCAATTTGGTACTGGTACCCAATACGGATGGCGTATAAACACTCGGTATAACAAAAAAATTTCGTACTGTACCATACCGATACTATGCTAGCGTTGCACCGATACGGGTCCGGTACCGAGATGGCGAACTTTGCTTTCAACTTTAAATTTGGTAGGACCGATAAAGGAGTATACAAAGCAGAATAGTTGTCATGCATTGATCTTAAAGCTTGAACTGAAACTGCTGCATGATATGAGCAAATTGGTCTCTTTTAGGCCAAAAATTCATTTGGACTGTATTCTTGTAGGCTAGAGGCTTGCTTAAGCAATAGATTCTGAGAATGATGCAAAACTGTATCATTTTGTAACAGATGTTACAATATAATATCTGCTACTAGAAATGTTTCAGGTGAAAAGGTGACTTAGAGCTTTTGGTTTATCTAAAAAAATTGAGTTTGCAAAGGCTTGAAAGATAAGCCATTTTTATGCATTTATTTTGAAATGAAATAAATTAAAAAAAATTGTTAGCATATGACCATATAATCCATTAGATTAGTGCTCTCTCTGTGAGCTAATAATTTCTATTGATTTTCATGCAGGTTTAACATTGTTGGACAGGTAATACCAGAAGTTATTTGGTTTGAAGTTCAAAGCCTCTATTGTCCAGTGGAGAGCATACCTCAACTGGAGCTAAACAACCCTTTTATATTCTTCTGAGCAGTTAAAAAATTTCTGTTTTGCAGTGGGCAGGCACTACTAGTATAGATTTCTCACTTGCACAACTATTGCAAGTAATTATCTTACTTAGCACTGGTGGAAACCATGGAGGAGGATACCTGGCTTCCAAGTATGTGGTCATCGGGTTTCATGGGGGGATTCTGCTGATTCATGCCATAATAAACAGTCTGTCAATTACCTGGTTATCTTTCTTTGGACAGCTTGCAGCTATCTGGAATGTCTTAGGTAGGACCATACTTCCCATTTTTAAATTTTTCTAAGGTCATCAGAGAGATTGAAACAATATTCCACTTGGTTACCTAATGAAGTTGTTCTCTTCAGGTGTCTTTGTCCTTATGATCCTTATACCAGCTGTTGCTACTGAGAGGGCCAGTGCAGATTTTGTGTTTTCTCATTTCAACACCGAAAATGATGCTGGAATCCACAGCAAACTATACATTTTTGTTTTGGGACTCTTGTTAAGTATATACACATTGGCAGGATATGATGCATCTGCTCATATGGTAAGAATTATTCCTGTAGTGTTTTACTTTGCTCAAGTTAGATATTAGATTTATCAAGAAGTTAATGACTATACCTTCATAATTGATACATATCCAACTAGATTTGCCATACTTTGGCATTATTTCCACTGAATCCTCTTTCTTCTGTCGTAAGGAGATAGTCCTTCTTCATCACTTCCATCTTAAATCTTCTCAAAGCATCTAACTTCAGATATAAGTTCTCTTACTTTGACATAAATTAATCTAAAGCCCAAAATTTGGTTTTCTTTTCCTTCATCTACTATCATATACTCATGTTCTATTAATCTTGGTTGTTTCATAAAGATCTTATGCAAATGTTAAATTGGTTCTTTAGCATATATCTTTTCTTCCCAGACGGAGGAAACTAAAAACGCAGATAAGAATGGACCAAAAGGAATAATCAGTGCCATTGGCATATCAATCATTACAGGCTGGGGCTATCTGCTTGGCATCACATTTGCAGTTAAGAACATTCCATATCTTTTGAGCACTGACAATGATGCTGGAGGTTATGCAATTGCAGAAGTTTTCTACCTTGCCTTTAAGAGTAGATATGGCAGTGGTGTAGGTGGCATCATTTGCTTGGGAATTGTTGCTGTTGCTATATTTTTTTGTGGTATAAGCGCAGTGACAAGCAACTCTAGGTAAACATGACTTTTATTCTAATTAATATCTGAAATGTTTATCTATTATTTCTCTCTTAAAAGGGATTAAATCCGAGT
The DNA here is from genome assembly GCF_009389715.1 of Phoenix dactylifera. Lineage (NCBI taxonomy): Eukaryota > Viridiplantae > Streptophyta > Magnoliopsida > Arecales > Arecaceae > Phoenix > Phoenix dactylifera. The sequence continues at coordinate 15,918,969 of NC_052395.1, forward strand.
CGATTTATTTTTGTTTTTTGCCTTTAGATTTTAATCATTAGATGCCAAAAAATTATTGTTTGACTGTTTCCTCAAATTTAGGATGGCATATGCATTCTCAAGAGATGGAGCAATGCCGCTATCATCATTGTGGCATAAAGTGAACAAGCAAGAAGTACCATTAAATGCAGTTTGGCTCTCAGCATTTATATCTTTCTGTATGGCTTTGACGGTAATGAATTTTCTGTTGATCTGCCTTGTTTGTTTAAGCTCGCCCACTTTCTGGTTTCATCATGCATATATTATGACTATGATTGAAATATTACTTGGATATAGCTTGTGTATCATGCACATGCAATCATGGAATAACCTAGCCCCTAGATGATAAGAGGTCACAAGTTACTGGTGCTTAATTCTTCCAACGGAATCATATCAAAATTTTAGGTGTTGTAACATATGAAAAAACAAATACCTGCACGAGTTACAGTGTCAAATTTGGATCCTTGGAGATTGATGCCTTGTTAACTTCCCTGCTATAATGCTTGCAAATATTTAAGGGGATTACCTGTATCTTTTATTTCTAGCATCAGATTTTTCGCCCCTAAATATGTGTTCAAGTTTTGCTACTCTGTTTGGCACAATGGTCACCTGCATTTGCGTAAATTGACATTGGCATTTTGTCAAATGAAGTGTTTCTTTCTTCCATAACTCAGTTTCCCAATGTCAGTCTCCTAAATTGTGAACCTGTAGCCCTGGACTCTGGACTAACAGTCATTGTTTAGCAACAGAGCACTCTAAATGTGACATGCAGCAAAAGAACCCCCTCAAATTTTGCTTAGCTTATTACCTAATGGGTATACAAAATCACCTTATTTAGAAGTCATCTGCTGCTAATGGACTGGCTAAACTGGCCAGGAAATCAGGTTCAGATCCATGGTGAGAATGTGCCTTCAAACAGTACTTGCATACAAAACTACACATGCAAACGCAGACCGGTCTCATGAAATTTTCAGTAAATGACTGAAAGCAACAGAACAGAATCAAAGGTTATATCCGATTCAACCACCCTTGCTCCCTCAAAGAGAGGAAAAGGGGGTAGGTGGAGAAAGAAAGAAGAGCGTTATACGAGAATCATCAATTATTTACGTAGATGTTTGCATGGTATAAGTTATATTATTTGTTTTCTCGATTTTGTTATGGAATTCCTGCAAGTCCCATGATTTTGCATGGTATAAGTTCTATTATTTGTTTTCTCAATTTTGTTGTGGAATTCCTGCAAGTCCCATGATTTCTTTTGGATGCGCATTCTCACTCCTTGTAAGTGTAAGAATCCCTGCTCAATGGCTTATCTCTTTTCTCATATCCTTTCTTAACAGTCTCTTGGAAGCTTAGTGGCATTCCAGGCTATGGCGTCAATAGCTACAATTGCACTCTACATTGCTTATGCTTTGCCCATCTTCTTCCGGGTGACCGTAGCACGCAAATCTTTTGTTCCAGGCCCCTTCAACCTCGGCAGGTATGGGATACTAGTGGGTTGGGTTGCTGTCCTCTGGGTTGCAACAATCACGGTACTATTTTCGCTTCCTGTTGCTTATCCCATAACCAAGGATACTCTCAATTACACTCCAGTTGCTGTGGGTGGCCTATTCATCCTCACAGTGTCATCATGGATTCTGAGTGCAAGACACTGGTTCAAAGGCCCCATAACAAATATAGATACATGAATGGAGAAGAGGTGTTATTTTGTATTTGTGAAGCACATGAATGAAGTATTAATTGCTTAAATTGTCTCCTCCTTTGATGTACCTGATTGTGTATTTGGTGTTCCAAGTTAGGATTTCCATGATCTTATTTTGCTTTTCATGGTTCCTAAGCAGCAGCTGTTTCAGGGACAGGAAACCTCAAATGTGAATTATATCCACATCAGAGAGAGTTTTCTCTAATGGTTTACTTATGCTTTTATGCACTTGGCTAGGTCCATATCTTCTAATTTGACACACTAATACTAATCTGATTGCTTAACAAACAAATATAGTCATGAATGTTGTCCGAGTTGCAGAAGATGACGGATGTATATATGATCCTATAATAAGGAGGATTGAGAAGGAATAGGTGAATTTTGTTACGAACTAACAACGAAACAAAAGGTTCCACTCTGAAAAGAACAAAATCGCTATAGTGTTCTCAACTATGATGCAAATTAAGATGCTGCCTCCATTGCTTAGAAAATGGCAGAATGATCTCACGAAAAAGACCGTCAATCTTCATCAAAAAATAAATAAATAAATAAATCACGTCTATGCTTAACAGGACCCTCGCGGAAGGTTACTCACATCCAGTCTGAAGGAAAAATCACATGGCAGATGCTACAGCAAACATGGCTTGTAATCTTCACTCAACTACTTTCTGGACTCAAATCGCTTAGAAAGAGCAGATACACCATGCAGTATCACAAGTTCCAAATCTTCTTATTTGAGCAAGTCTTACATGTATTTCATGCATGATAACATCTTGAGTGAAAAGGCTATGCTTCATCCCGTTATTTATACCAAAAGAGGAGGAGAAGAAAAAAAAAAGCACAAGCCTATGCTTCATGTTGATACAATTTATCTGCATAAAAGTGGTCCAAGTATCACAAGGTGCACATCTCCTGAGGCTCTATTTTTTTTTGTTTTTTGCTAAACCAAAAGGAGAAGGGGGGAGGAAGGGACGAGCCTAGCCCCGCATAGCAGTCCCCATTGGGCCTCCATCCTACCAGGAGAATGTTCGATGCAGACAGAAATGACCGTGTGTTGCGCACCCCGACCGGTTTTACTCATATCCTTCCCATCCGTGGGCCTAGCTCAGATACCCTTTTGGGCTCCGACATGAACTCTCTATGTGAGTACGTCACATCTGACACCACCGAGGCTACCAGCGGACCAGTAGCCCTTCCAAACCCCGTTTCTGAGCAGGCAGCATTCGGTCTCTACAATTTAATCGACGTCCGTGCATTTCGAATTCGGAATCACTTGGAAGTAAGGCCTTGTTCCAATGGGCTACCACCTCAGTGGCCCTGAGGCATTGTTAATCCGCCAGCATCTTGAATGGGATATGTTAACCCGCCAGCATGCATTTTTAAGGATCTGCTCAAGAATGTAAATCTTAGCGTGTGGGCATCCAGCATTGACATGACTTATTCTTAAATATACGATTCAATCCACGAATCCAGGATAAATTCACGATTCTATTACCCTGGTCAAAGAAGAATCTTTATGAGATTCATGCTCCGTCACTTGCATCGTTGCATCATCGCAAGTGCATTGCACTTCCCTCACGTTCGATATGAAATTAGGAAAACATTCCTTGTTTCTTCCCCCCAAATCGTCGGCCGCGAGCGCGCAGCCACCTCCCGCCGCCACCACCGCTTCGGTTCAGCGAACGTTTCGACGCCAAATAGCCGTCTCCCCCTTGGAACGCTATCAATTCGTCGCCAGTGGTTTGCGAATTACTGTGCTCTCTGCTTCCCTTGTGGCTAAATTTCTAGGTTTTTTCCCCTCCCTCAGTTTTCCATCTCTTTCTCCTTTGATTCGTTCGGCAGGATGAGCCTGGAAAAGAGCTCGAGCCTCTCTTCGATTACAGCCGTGTCCAGCCCACGGATTTCCCCTCCTTCGATGGTCTTTTCTCTTCCTCTCCCTCTTCTCTCGTCGAAGATTTCTTTTTTCTTTTTAGTTTTTCTGGTGTTTTCTCACTTCTAGGGTTTGATTGGCAGATGACGATCTGGATTCGGTTCCAATTTTTCCTGGGATGAAGAGGAAGAAGACCGCCGATCGTACACTGAGTTGCATCTTGTTCAGATTAGGGTTTTTTGTCGTTTTGTGGAAGTTTTGGGTCCGTTAGATTCTTCTTTTTTTTGATTTTTTTGAATTTTTAGGATGGGAAGGTGAACCAAACCGAAAGGATGTTGTTGTTTTAGATGATGATGATAATGATGAGAAGGGTGGAAAGGAGAGAAAAGATGAGGATTGGTTGCCTCCACCACCGAGGATCCCCAGTTCAAGATTGGCATTGCAAGAGGATAAGACTCTTCGCGAACTGAGGTATACTTGGAACCACACTTATTTTTGCTCTTCAAGAACTTTTCATTTTGTCTAAATATTTAATCTTGGACCTTTTGATAGCTTCATACATTATCTTGCTCGGCCTGTTTCACCTGTTTCTTTGGCTTCTTTGTACCTTGGTGATGAAACCAGCTTCCTGTATCAATAGTAGTTCATATTCCTTCTTCGAGTCTTCTTGCATGTCTAGAGTTTTGCTTTGAGTAGAATGTCATTTACAGAGTGTCTTTTCTTCACATTATCTAACCCTCTGTCATTCCATCTTAGAATCTTCATGAAACCTCATTCTTCAACCCTGTTCTTGCTCCCATTAGGTTCTTTTTACTGTTAGATTTTGAAGCCCCTAAAGCTTCATATTTTATGCCTGACTTCAAGTTCTTAAGCTCTCTGATCCCTTTCTTGGTTCTGCTAGGATTGATAGTAGGCTTTTTTTTATCCCCATCTCTCTACCTTACCAGTTGCAGTATAATCCCAGGCAAAAGGAACATAGGAGTGGACGATTCAACCATCAGATGCCCGATTCAAGGGGATGGGACTTTATAGGTGGGGCTAGTTTATTTAAAAGATGGTAATCTTTCAGAGATGAATAAGGCAAAATTGTGCACATATTGGAGGGTTGATATCAAACTAACTGCTGGTAGTCAAATTTGCTTATTCCTTAATGGAGCTTTCTCAACTTTGAGTAGCCTTGTAGTTTTCTGGACTGATTGTTTGGTCTTTAATATTTAACATTCGCAGACCTTAAAGATCTTAGTTTATAGTAAAACTGCAATCTTCATGATAGTTATTATGACAAAAGAGGATATGCAGAATTTTTTTAACAACTAAATTAAAGATCTTCTTTTCCCTTTCCTATGTAATTCCTTCTCCTGCAGTATGCGGACTGTTGTGCCTAGGGTGATTTAGTTGCTTGTATCGTTCCCTTTTTTGGGGGATCTGAAGAATTTTCACACTATAGTTCTAAGAATTTGCACAAATTTTTTGGAAGCTCAATGAGTGGCTTTGTATTTCTAATATCAGATGGTCTTCAGCAAGCTATTAATAGTGGCTTTCAAGTAATCAATGAACATTGATTATTGGCATATTTGATTGTTGAATCGGGAAAATGCGAGCACCTAGAATCATCTTTTTCTTGTTATCAGTATCCGGCTTCAATAACTAAACAGTGTTTCAAAACCTTTTAATCAAATTTGGTCAAAGTTGGTCATTGATGTGGTGGGAATTGCAAACATTATAGCTGGCAAATATTTACAAGAATGTAAATAGTCCATTTGAAGACCATGTGAACATCAAGCTAGATGAACCTGCTTTCTGAAATAGCATTGACAAAAGTGACCTAATCATTTGTGATTGATTGAAACAGTGTGACAGTGATCTGAATTCAGGTTGAAGGAGAATGATACACCAAATTATAGACTGGAACCATGACAATAAGAAAGAAGAGACCTATAAGAAAGATCTTGTTCACCTATTGATGGCTTAAATTCATTTCCGTTTTTATGTATACAGAAATTTCATAGTTGAAATACATTATGAATGTTGTTGCTCATACTAACATCCTATGAAGTAACATGTCTTTATAAACCCAACATGGTGAATCATTCAACTTAATTCAGTACTCTGGCAAGTATATCGTATTATAACCTGGGTACTGTTAGGTTTCTTACAAAACTACAAAATTTTTGATGATGTGTTGCTAAAAATTTATGTTTCTATTGGAGCCATGATATCCTGGGTCAAAGAGATGCCATAGTTTTACAATTTGAAGTGTAAGAAGTTCTATACAATATTGTTGTCTTTCTTAAGTGTCATGCGAGGGTAAGCCTTGGGAGTCACAAGTCTAAAAGATGGAAATAGCTTCTCTGCATGCAATGTAAGGCTGCGTACATCTGACCCTCCCCAGATCCTGCAGTGGCGAGAACCTCATGCATTGGAGTGCCCTTTTTTCATAAGTATCATGTGTAAGTCAGAAATACTGGTGTTATAGACACCCCTGGCAGTACCACTTTTTATTTTTGAGCACTGCTAAACAACCTCCAGAATGCATGTGGAATGGGTGCAATTTTTTTTCTTTTTTTCTTGTGTTTGTATGTGTTGGTGAGGGATTACATGGGGGATCGTGGTGTTTTCTGGTGCCAAAATGCTTATTGTGCTCTCAGCAGTTCAAAGCAGAACCAGTTGATGCCCATTCAGTTTACATGCTGGGGTCCGATCTAAATAAGTGAGGATGTCCAGTAGACTACCAAGATGACAAGATTAAATCTTCATTTTCCACATCCATACATACATTTGTATAATTTCCTTGGTAAATCTCTGTATTGCTATAGGTAGTAACGGCATGCATCCTCTATGTGCACCTGAACAAGCCCAAGTGACATTCTCAGCTTATTCAGGCTAAGAGAAGAAGATTCCTATTCCTACCAAAATCCAATTCTTCCGGACAGATACTATAATAAACTTCTTGTCTAGGAGAATCTAGCCAAACATAACTGCCCAGATCCCCCTTGCTGCCACTTTACTGAAGATCTCAGATAACCGTGGACCACCTTGCTGCCCACTTTACTTGTGGTCTCAGGTAACCATGAACCCCCTGCTAATCTGTTGCTCCTTCCCTCATTCCATTTGACTGAATTACTTGAGATTCCTGTGCCCATAAGAAATCTCGGAGCCACCTATTAATAGTAATGGAACCCTGTGCAAAATCGAAGGACAAGATTGGAGTCAAAGGCTAGACACATGCCCTTCATTGCTTTGGGGGATCCTGGTCTACTAAGAAAAATCGTCCTGCTGTTTACATGGTTGGGAAGCCCTGGTGCTTATGGCTTGAACAAAACCGCTGGGTCTTCTCCAATAAAACCAATGAACTCTTTTGGGACTGGACTTTGTATGCCCCTGATAAACTTGCCAATTCCATTGCCTGGGTCTCTTCTCGCCCCCTTCCCCATTTACATCCTCTCGCTCCTCTTTCTTTTCCTCTCTGAGAATTCTTGTACCTCCTTCATTTTCTTAATGAAAGCTGGGTGGGCTTTTCAGTTTTTCCCTGCCTTGCTGTGAGAGAGAAAAAGGAGAGAGAGGAGCTGCTTTATTTCATTGATTCTGTAAGGAAGCTCTAATTTGATGTTTGATTATCACTAATAACACCTTTTATAGCATTACTAGGATTTGATTAACATATTAGTGGAATTATTCTTCAATACTAATTAATATATAAAATCTGTATCATGTTTAGCTACATAACTGAGCATCTCTCCAAAACTCACTTGACCCTGAAGTTTTAAGTATTCCAATTGATAGAGAGGAATTCTGAAAGAGGAAAAACTTCTTTGAGGCATCTGAGATTTACATTTAATGCCTTGCATATGCACTTCAAGGGATCAGCATCCTTGTTTTTGTAGACATTAAGTCTTTATATATGGAACTATCAATTGGTCTCTATGTCACGTCGTGGATGACACTCTGGGCTCAATTTTGAATAAAGCTGACAGGATGAAGACTTAAATTTCTGCTTTCATGTGGTGTTCTTGTATAGAAATTTCAGAGTAATCTATTTTTGTTTATGTGATCATCATTCAGCTTTTTTAAGTCTTCAGATCTACTCTTTTGATAGCTCGTGTTACTACAAGCATTTTTTAATTCTGATGTATCCTGCCAAATATGGATGTTAGGATCTTGTTAATTTTTTTTTTTCCAATACTCAATAACTAGTCCATAGATTTAGGTTCCTGGTTTATAAAAAATAAAGTTTCCTCTATAATCATCTAAGTCAAAATATTTATAATCATTATGTGATTTGTTTCTAATTTTCAGCATTATGTTTAAAGAAAATAGATATACTTTGATGCAACAATATGTATTTCTTAATTATCCTTAATGTTATAACTGATTAAAATGTCCTATTTATTTAGACTACAGAAGCAGGAGTTGGTATCATTAGCTCAATCGGCTCGGGATGTGTTGAGAGCAGTAGTGGAGTCTGCCAGAAGTGAACTTAGTAGTTCTGGGAATGATGCAGAAGCCAAAGGGAATCAGTCATCAAACCACAAGTTGAAAGAAAGAAAATTGTTATATCTATTCAGGGAAATGATGGACAAAAGCAGTTCTGTGTTTATTCGGTACTACTTTCAACATGGTTCTATGTTAATTTTAGTTCTACATTTCTATCTAGTGTTTGTATGTTTTAAGGGCACATTTTATATTATTGAGCTATGTTGAATTGTTAATACAGGAGCCAAAATTTTAGCACATATGCATTGGATTTGTTTACAGTTTCTTGAGGAAAGAAAGGGGCTCATGCTATTAGAATAATATCTAATGGCTCATCATGTTTGTAGTCTCATTGAACTCAGATTGTCGAATACTAGTATATAAATGTTCTGTACTCCTTGGGCAGCTACAACAGAACTTTTTTCCCCATCTCCATTTGTGCTTTAATGTCATAATTAACTGCCAGAGTAAAGACGTTGGACCGATAGGAGGGTGTGCTTGTCTATGATAATGGACCTTGAGTGCCACTATTTGTAGATTTTGATTGAATTAACTATGGTGTTCAATGTCAGAAGTCATGAGTGATTTTGTGGATTAAAGATTAGGGAAGCTTTCTTGGTTTGCCCTATGGTTTAGAAAATGGGATTTGGTAGATTACTCTAGAAGCTTTAGGGCTTTTAGAAGGTTCCTTGAGGTCGATCCAGTGAGAATTTTGAGTAACAGTGAAAGTTTCTGCAAACCTTATATTAGAGTGGTACTTTAATATATTTAATGTGTAATGAGGGTTCAACACTACAGAAAAAGGATATGTAGAATTCTTATAGAATCAGAAGTAAAAGAGTTGGGTCGAAAATTCAGTCAGACTCTACATATACTGAATGAGAAAAGCATTAGGCAATAGTGATGAAGTGAAAAGAAAACAGAGAAGGAAGAAGGAAAAGAGTTACTAGGGAGAAGAGTGAATAGCTCAACTTCTCCACTTCTTTGTTTTGTTTGATCAAACTACAATGTGTTGTCACTGTCAGTTCCATATGCGGACTATTTATGTTTTGTCCTCATTCTATACCTTGTTTCCCCTCTGATTCATCTGGGTTACATCTGTATATGTTTTAACACTCAATATCATGAATTATGACCTGGTGATGCTGCACAATTAGGACATTAAACCATTCTATGTATCATTATTATTTCTAGCATTGGCTACAAAATTAGATGCAGGGTATAGAAACAATTGTAAACCAATGACTTACGACCATGCAGGACTTCCTTCTTGGTTGGCGGTCCTAAAATTAATGTCACAATGTAAATCCATGTCCCTGGAATTAGGGCTGTTAACGAGCCGAGCCGAGCCCGAGCCTGGGAAAGCTCGGCTCGGCTCGTTTCACAGTAGCTCGGGCTCGGGCTCGGGCTCGGGCTCGGTAACGAGCTCTGTATTGGGCTCGGGCTCGGGCTCGCTTGGTAAAGCAAAGGCTCGGGCTCGAGCTCGTAAAGCTCGTTTCAATTACGAGCTCCTGAACGAGCCCGAGCTCGGGCTCGAGCTCGTAAAGCTCGTTTCAATTACGAGCTCCTGAACGAGCCCGAGCTCGGGCTCGGTACGAGCTCGGTGGCCTTCATCTCGCGGGTCCCCCATGAGCCGCGCGTCCAGTGGAACGCCAACTCCTCCGCCTGCGGCTGGGTCGACGTCACCTGCGACGCCGGCAACACGTCGGTGGTGGCGCTCCGCCTCCCAGGCGTCGGCCTGGTGGGCCCCATCCCTGCCGGCACCCTCGGACGCCTCACCTCCCTTCGCGTCCTCTCCCTCCGCGCCAACCGCCTCTCCGGCCCCATCCCCGACGATCTCGGCAATCTCACCCTCCTTCGGAGCCTCTACCTTCAGGACAACCAGTTCTCCGGCGGGATCCCGGCGGCCGCGTCTAGGCTGGACCGCCTCGGCCGCCTGGACCTCTCCGGCAACAACCTTACCGGCGAGATCCCCTTTTCCATCAACAACCTCACACACCTCACCGGCCTCTTCCTCGAGCGCAATCGCCTGTCCGGGAGCCTGCCCAGCATCAGCATCGACTCCCTCGTCGACTTCAACGTGTCTAACAACAACCTCAACGGATCCATCCCCCCGACCCTCGATCGTTTCCCGGAGTCCTCCTTCGCTGGAAACCTAAACCTCTGCGGCGCTCCGCTCCCGCCGTGCACTCCGTTCTTCCCCTCCCCCGCTCCATCTCCCGCAGGAAACCCGGCAGGGGGATCGAAATCGGGGGAGGGCTGGGACTTGGGAGTTGGGAGTCGACTGTCGAGTGGGACTTGGGAGAGGCGGCCGAGACTCGAGAGGGAGACAGGGTCACAGGAGGAGTCGAGGAGACTAGGGCATGCATGAGCTGATGAGTGATGAGTGGTGGTGATCACGATCTGGGTCGATGGACGGTGGGGGCTGGTCCGGCTGGAGAGTGGGCTGGCCGGGTGGGCCCATAGCCATGGGAGACCAATCAATCAGCATTCAGCAAATAGCCAAAGGCCCAAGCTCGTTTGGGCTCGTGAGCTGCTCGGGCTCGAGCTCGGGCTCGAGCTCGGATGTAAACGAGCCTCATATTAGGCTCGGGCTCGGGCTCGTTTGACTAACGAGCCGAGCCCGAGCCGGGCTTTTACCGAGCCGAGCCCGAGCCGAGCCCGAGCAGCTCGGCTCGTTAACAGCCCTACCTGGAATCAGTAATTTCTATGTGTATAAAATTTGAGGTTGCCTTATATTACTATTACTATCCCTTTTTATATTGAACTTGATGTTGTTCACCAAACTTTTCGATCATTTTCCTAATTATATTGTTAAAATCATGGTTTGCCATACTAAATAGTGTATAGATTTATTAGTAAAAAACCTTCACCCAATTTTGAATTGTCGAAACAAGAACTTTATGTCAGAGTAGAAGCCCCAAAAGGAGAACTAGGAATTTATTTGATAGGGGATAATAGCATTTTCCCCTGGAGATGGAGAATTCGTCCATTGCCCCATACTGGTAGCAAATGGATACTCGGTTTGAAGGGCATATCAAGCATTAATACCATGAACCGACCCATACCGACATTGTACCAGAATGGTACTAGTATGGGTAATGAACCGGTACTGCTAACCATGTCAAATGACTAACAATTGAACTGCTGACCTCACACCATAGTGCATTTCCTTAAATTTCTTAAGTCAGATGTTGGTAACAAAACCTATACCACTAACCATGTCGAATGACTAATGATTGAACTGCTGACCTCACATCATAGTGCATTTCCTTAAATTTAAGTAAAATGCTTTTTGTGCTTGAGGAATTCATGCATCTTCCTACAAAGTTTCTTCATAGCTGATATTTCATGCTCCTTCTTATTATAAAATTCTCGTACCTTGATAATTATCTGATATTTCAGTCATAACTTCTAACTCATTGTGTGTGTTCTTATGTGCGTGGGCGGGGTGTGGTTGGGCTCTTTGTATGTGGATGGGGTGAAATTGGGCTTCGATACTGTTTCATGTGTCTCATGCCTCTTTTCATCAAGCAAATCTGCACTTATTTCTGAAAATACTTGTGGAGAGCTAAGTTACACAGCATACTATTGGCCAAACACTTTTGGCAAATCTTCAATCCCGCCAATGGGCATTCTGCCTGTGAAGGGCCTGCCACCGCATGTCGCCTTTTATCCCAAACAGGGATTACTTTGATTCTGATTGTAATTGCCACGGATTGGTGAAATTGTATATTTATGTCAATTGCTTCTTGCTGAATTGTTAAGATTGTGTGTTACTTTCTCGTCAGACTTGGTACTTTGTTTTCCCTATCTTCATGTTAAGATGTATCGCCTTTGATCTTCATGCTCTGGAGCTTCAATCGTTTGTTCAGTGACTTGATGTTTTTCTAAAGCTGATAACCTTTATGGTAATTAAATTCTTGTTTATCGTAGGATGACAAGTTTGAGAAGCTCTTTAAAACGTACACTGAGAAGGGTCAGCTCAAGCTTGAAAACTTGGTCTTTTGTTTTGATGGAGATAAATTAAGCCCAAATGAAACACCAGAAGGCCTTGGCTTGGAGAATGATGATATACCCGAAGTTCATGTAAAGTCATGTTCGAGTTTTAAGATCATAAGTTTGTCTTACTTCCCTATTCTGCAATGTTGAAGTCATGCTAACATAGAAAATATTTGGAATCACAGTCCGCCTGATTCTAGTGTTAAATTTTGGGGGGTTTTATTATTTTCTTTTGTTTTTGGATATAATGTCTTCTGTATATGAATGAAGCTGATAGGAAAAAAAAAATGGATGGTATTTGTTGAAATGGCAGTTATTATTTGTGGCCCCACAAGGAAGTATATCAGTTTCTCTTCTTCTTTTTTTTTATGATGATGGTGATCTTCTCGACATTGCAGTAACATATTCATATTTCTTGTTCTTTATTTTTTTGTCCCTTGTTTTAGATTTACTTGTGACTGTTCTGGAGTAAGCCATTTGTGATTTTTTTTTTTTTTGAAAAAGAAAAGACATGTTGGTGTATGCTTAGCCCATCACACGGCTAATTCCAGATTCAAGTTTTCCTCCAAATGCAAGTAAGATTTCCTCAGCTGTTGTGCCTGAGCATCGTAGATCATCATCCATCACCGTATAAAAGAGACTTTTTAACACGATACCCCCATGGTTCCACATTACAACTCCGAGAAGTGCATGCGTGATTGAATAAAAGTTAATCACTTGAACATGGGAGGAACTGGTTGCTGGTTTGATCCAACTGGGCAAGCAGGGTATAATTTAAGATGGAGATTCTGTTCAACATATCGAAATTTTCAGTTCACAAGGCAGTGATTGACGTGGTTCTGCACAACATGCTCTGGTGCGAGTAAAGTGTAGCCTAGCATTGATCAGGTGAAGTAAGGTCTGGCCGCATCCAGGGTGTGAGTTGCCGTTGTACCAAAAAAAAAAAATGAAGAAGAAGAGGAGGTAAGGTCAAAACATATGGTGTACATGCAAAAAATACTTAGAGAACACTTTGATAAATATAATCACAAGTAAGGTCATCGCCTACGGCCAACCAAGTTTGGTTCGCCAAAGGAAACTATACCACACACCTAGCTGAGAGAATCTATTCTATTTCGATACCAGGATGTGCGGAGCCAAATATCAGGATGTGGGGTACCTCATGTCAGGCCAGTGTTAGATTGGGTGATCTCTCCCGTGTTATCTAGTTGGAGCATGAGCCGGGGCCGGATTGTACTTGGATCTAGAGGTCTGGGCTCCACCCCAAGGCAGCCCTCTTTTTATGGAAGGTGATTTGGGTTTGCCTTCCGACGAGAGCAGTGCTGAGCAGGCGTGGCTGGGGGCTCCCCACAGAGCGAGGGACATGTGGAGCTAAGGAGTCGATGGATCATGTGCTTTTCCAGTGCACGTGGGCGAGGTCGACACAGCAATGGTCAGGAATCCCACAGGAGGCTTGGAGTGCGAGGATACAGTTTCTACAGGTGATGAGATAGTGGTTAGCCAGTTTGCGGACTTGTCAGGAGGCTATTAGAGCGACTTGCACGGCACATCAGATCTAGCTAGTAAGGAACGCTCGTATCTTCGGCGAGCGCAGGGTGTCACCGAGGTTTGTTACGGAGTTTGCTTGGGCACAGGCCATGGAGATTAGGTCCACCCACCTTTTGGATAGACCTTTGTTAGCTTGAGACACCTGGGGTTTCCTCTCTGCTTCGGCAACTCCTCAGACGGTGTTTTTCACTTGAGAGCCCCCACCCCCGAGCTTCCTCAAGGTCAACTTTGATGGGTCGGTGCTGGATGGTGGTACGCGGGGCGGTGCAAGTTTTGTGATACAGGATCCATACTCCAGGGTGGTGGCGGCGGGTGGCTGCCAGTTGTTTGACGCGTCGGTTTCAGGGGCAGAGTTGCGAACAGCCTGGGCGGGCCTTCGACATGTGCGGGTGGTGCTGTAGGCCAGTTCGATTATTCTGGAAGGCGACTCGGCCACAGTCATCGGATGGATTCGGAGGGGGTCGAGGGGTGAGAGCACAGACCAACACTTGGTCCGAGACATAGAGATGATAATGAGAGATGGGAGGGCCTTCCAGGCCAAACATATATTCAGGAAAGCCAACGAGGTGGCTGACTGGGTGGCCTACTACTCAGGGTATACCCTTTGGTCTGGCGAGGGAGAGTTGTTATTGGCCCTCCGCGAGCTGTTGTATTTTGACTTTATTGGATATATTTGTATACGTACTGTATGAAGCATCCGTCTTAATCATTAAAAAAAAAAAAAAAAAAAAGGAAGAAAGAAAGAAGGAAGGAGGAAACTATACCACTTATTTTTGTTGTTGAGTTTTAATGCACTTTCTTTGCTGATACTATGCACCTTTTCTCTTTCAGGCAGGTGCTTGGATAGAAAAATTGGAGAACCATAGATGAGCGCAACAACTGATGCAAACGTCAGCTCATACAAGTGACGAAGTGTGTTGCGTGCATCGCCAATGGTCGATCAAAAATATAGGCGAAGCCATCATCGCCAAGTGTGGTTAAAAATTATGGTAGGCTTATAAATATGGTCATTGTGATTAAACATGTAGGCTTTTATAATTTGGTCTCTTTCAATCTCACCCTTTTGAAAACGATTTCAAATTTTTCCTACAGATTCCACCTCCAAAATCCACGTATTGCTGCTCGGAATTGTACGAAGTCTACGTCTACCGATGTTGAAGACCTACGTCAACTGTATGCAGTCCATCGCTCTCGCCTTCCGTTATTGTTTTATGATCCCATAACTAAACTGATTGGAATTGGTAAACAACGCACCTAAAGTTCGCTTAGGCGTCGCACGGACGACCCATAACCTACAAGGCGGCGTTCCTCGCCCTTCTCCCTGACTACATCCTCCGTTTAAATTTGAACGCGAAACAGTCTCCTCCGCCAATCATTAGCCAATGCTCAACCCAGTACACATCGGACCCACAACTTTTACCCTTCTTTCGCTTTGTTGTAGAGTTGAAGCACAAAGCTGGTTCGATGGAAGTGGTACGAGAGAGATGGGCCCGAGTTGGTTAAAGATTTGACGAGGAAGCAAACATGATAGCCCCATCCTTTTCTATTCCTCTTTATAAGATGGCTAAATAGCTTTGGAACACAATGGTAGCTCGGAGGTCAGAGCCTTCCAAGCAAAGCAAACATAATCATAAGGTGCCCCCACCCCCTAACCGCTGTCCTGACCAGCCCAAACCCTCCCAATGTGGCCCCACCATAACCTTCTCCTGTCCCCTACCATGATATCTACGGTGTATGGGGGTGATTGGCCCCTCCTAGGTTTTGGTCACAATGAGTACCTCAACTGTCGACTATCCCATATATCCTACTCATTCCTACAAATCAAGAATTTAGTACCATAGTTTTTCAAAAAAAAAGGGCCCTCACTTACTCATTGTGGCTCTTGCATGCAATCAGTGCTGGTGTAATTTAGATATTCCATGCAAATGGATCACTTTACGAGATGACGCTTCTTCTCGCTGGTGCAACAAGCTGCGGTTTGGATGACTCATGGGAACAATATCAAGTTATATGTGCAAAAGACCATTCCAGTTTTTTAACACACATGCGACTGCTTGATCACAACCTATAACCAATTTTAAGATGAATATGCGTGATCATCTTTGTTCACATTCCATCATGCATGATTATGTAAGATCACAATGGTCTTTCACACGAAAGATCTAAGTCAATTCTTTGAGGGAGTTCTTCGAGCTACAGTGATGGTTTTAGACTTTTAGTTTGTACAACCATATTTTAGAATTATAAATATTGCATGATAGAGATAAAATAGCATTCGAGAGGCATTTCTAAATTAATTATTCTTCTTTTCCTATGGTAACAGTTACAATTGTAGCAATGCCATCGGCCATCACTTGTGACCGATTAATCCTTTGATGTTTTGAATTAAAATGAATATCCCTGGCTGTTACTGTAGGAAGTAACAGTGATAAAATCGTTGCCCAAATATTGTAATATCATATTTTTGATAAATAAACTCGTGTACTTACTTTATCTTGTAAGCCTCCAATCATTTGGACCGTATCTTTGGTAGAAAAAATGATTATTTTTTTTCAAAATATAAACCGTTGGATCATATTTTGTACATATTTCAAAGCAGTCCGAACTCTCTCCTAACCTTTTCTTTCATCTCCCTGCATCGCGAGAAAAAAAAATAAAAAATCATTTCTTTGCGCGAAAGGTACAACCCGAACCCGCCTCCGAAATGCTATACCAGCCGTTCTAGCGTGGTGACCGAAGTGATTTACTATTTACAGCCAGGAAAAGCTGCGGCAGAAGCTGACAGGATCCGATTCGTTCCGCTGCGGACGTGACTTCAGTTATCATTCGCCCATTTTTTTTCCTCTTCCGGCCGTAAAATTCGAAAACATATTCTTTATCGCAATAAAGATCTAAAACAAGTACAACGCTAATAATTTCTGATAAAGGGCACGCGATCGGATGGTAGGGCCTCTCTCAATCCCACCCGTCCATTTCTATAAACGGGTTGCAGGACCCGCCATCACCCGGCAGTGCGCCCAACTCTTTGAACGGTTCGGATCGAAACGCTCCCGTGGAAGACCCGCGAGAGCCTTGAAATTACTAAAATGCCCGGACAGCCGCTCCACTATTGCACGCCATCTTCGAGGGCATTGTCGTAATCGTCTCCGGAATTCTGTTACGCCACGTCAGCACACGGTGATTCCGTCCCATGTCCAGAGACGACAGGGAGCGGGACGCGAAGAACTCTCTCCCTCTCCTCGGCACCGAGCATGCTTCCGCTACCACTCTCGCTATATATTATTCCCTCTCTTCCCATTTCTTGAAACCCTGTGCAACCCCCCTCCCCCGCTTCTCTCCTCTGTTCGCATCTCTTCTCCTCTCTCCTCCCTTCTCTTCTCAACTACTTCTGTGTCTCCTCTTGGTTCAGGTGAGCTGCCGGAGAACCCATCTACTGCTATGTTCTTGTTGAGAATTATCTATTTCTATCGATTTTTACGTGTAATTTTTATGAAGAATTCTAGTTTTGCATCATGATCTATAGCTAGTTCAATCCATCTGCATCGCAGATCGCATCTAAAATGTTGTCTATTTGATGTAATTTGTTGTTGTTTTTGAACATTACTGGATGATTGGTTCATCTCCGATGATGGATTTTTGCTCTTTGTTTAGCTGGGAGAGCGAAGTAGATGTGCTCTTTTTTCCGTTTTCTATTGTTTTTTTATTAAGCATCGGATTAGATGAGAGTTCTCTGCGTTTTGCATTCTATTAGATCCATGATCTTATGTTCTTTTCTTCGTTAATCTGAATCTATTTTCTTTCTTTTCATCTAAAAATCTTTGATCGTACTATCGGTGGGCCCTGGAAAAATAGTTTTCGTGATTTTTTTTCTTTTTTGGGGGTATATTTTACTGAAGTTCTCTGCGAATGGCCATCTATCGCTTCCCGGTAAAAAGTGCGATCCGGATTTTATTTGGTTTCTGTTGATTTTTTTTCTTTTCTTCGATTTTTTACCGTCTCCGTTGGCAGAGACAGTAGCCGACAAGATGCAGCAGGAGCTGGTGACACCCACCAATGGCGACCGCCTCAGGTCTGCCCCTTTCCTATCTCCAGATCGACGGCTCTCCTGTGGAGATTTCTTCTGGCCCTATACGTCGGTTATCTCAACAACGGAAAGACAACGACTCGCATGACCCAGCCCCCTGCCTCCGGGTCCCTGTCGCTCGCCCCATCCACCGTCTCCTTCGACGAGGATGTCCCCACCGCCCCTGAGAACCGCCTCTACCTCGCCCGCCTTACCCTCCAGTACCGCGAGATCGCCGAGCTATACGATCTGTGTCTCTCCCACCTCCAGGACGCGGCCCAGGAGGCGGAGACCCTCCGGCAGGAAAATGTCAAGCTCCGGATCGCCAACAGCGACCTCGCAAAGCGCCTGAACCTCCTGTCCGGGAATCAGAGCGGGCGGATCGCGTCCCCCGCCGCCGCCGGCCATCCCGCGCTGTCGATCGTGGACGAGTTCCGCCGCCTCGGCCTCGGGGAACCGCCGGCGGAGACCAGCCCGACGAGTGTGCTGGCGTTCCAGGAGAACCGGTTCGCGAGGCGGGCCGCGGAGAAGCGGGTTCTGCGCCTGCCCAAGAGCGTATCCGTCCGGTCCAACGGGTCCCTCAAGCTGAACCAGGGCGTCTTGACCGCCAATGGCAACGGCCGGCTTCGCGTCTCGAGCCCTGTCATGGTCGGTTCGGTGAGTCCCCTTCCTCCAGCCAGCTCCGCACTGAAGCTTTCTTGTGCACGTAGTGAAGTTTGTTAGAATTATTTCGTATTTTCATAAACGAAATCCCCACAAAGAAATGGTCAGATGTGTACGATATTTTCTTTGTTTTCAATTTTATCCGTTCATTCCGTCGAACGGACTCATCTGATCGTTTTCTCTGCACCCCAAACTCTGGTACATGGGAAGAAGCAAGCATCGCCCTTAGAAGCGTCTCCTAAAGAAACGAGATCTAAGCAATTAACTCACGATTAATAATAACGATAACATGCTGGGTTGGTTAGAATGTTATCCGAGCATTTCAGTGTCGTCCATATATATATATATATATATATATATATATATATATATATATATATATATATATATATATATTTGTTTGAGAAAAGTGTTCGTCCGTATGACCGTATAATATATTTTACTATGTCGATAGCGAGAGGACGGTGCCCTCAAATTTTTGTTATTATATGTCATTTTTATAATCAACGGTTATTCAAGAATTAAAAAAGGACTATACTACCAAATTTCCAAACACAGGAATAACGTCTGATGATTATATAATCCGACGACTGTTCAGATTCGATCTGCTGATAGCTCAAAAATAATGATTTTACAGTCATAGACGTTTTTTTGAAAGGAAAAAGATTTTTATAGAAGATAGTATCGGAAGTATAGTTTGTTCATGGATTCATCTCACAGCCCTAAATTTATTTATCTCACTGCCTTAAATTTGTTTGCCGGTCTGATTGTTGATTTATCTGTATAAATGCATTCTTCATGTGTTTGAACAGGAGCAGCAAAAGGTGTACGTCGGGGGGGAGAGCAAGAAGAAGGGGGAAAGAGGAGGCCGAGAGGAGGATGAAGAGGGTGGAGAAGCACTGGAAATGGAGGTGTACAACCAGGGAATGTTCAAGACGGAGCTGTGCAACAAGTGGGAGGAGAGCGGGGAGTGCCCCTATGGCGAGCACTGCCAGTTCGCCCACGGCATCACCGAGCTCCGCCCTGTCATCCGCCACCCCCGCTACAAGACCGAGGTCTGCCGCATGATCCTCGCCGGCGACACCTGCCCCTACGGACACCGCTGCCACTTTCGCCACACCTTCTCCCCCTCCGACGGCTTCCTCCTCCGCCCTTCACAATAATTCTTATCTACAAGCATCATCATGATAAAATAATTATAAAAAAATCCCAGCAAACAGATGCTCTAAAATCCTCTCCCCCATCCCATTTGGCATAATTGATAAAGAAGCGGAAAAAATAACAACACTTAAATCAATGGTGCGGCATGTGTGTGTGTGTGTATATGGATAGAGGAGACCATTAATGTGGAGGTATGTATATAAAGCAAAGGATTTCCACACGGAACACCATATTTGGTGGCTTTGTTAGTAATTTGCTCGGTATATATCCCTTCTGATGATGATGATATCTATATATGTAAGTATCAGTAATTAATGGTTAAGGATGATAAATATCATTGAGGTGTTTTAAAAAAAAGTAGGTTAGGGCGGATAGCTCGGCCATCAGGGATTTTATTTTCTCACTTTTATATGTTTCATTACTCTCATATCTGTTTCTTTTTCCTAGCTATCATATGTTGATTCTGGAGCGGGTGAAAATTCTCCTGTTGATCTGTAGGTGGCGGGGGACAAGGGGAGAGTGAGATGGCAGGCTGTGTTTCTCACTTTTCTTTGTTTTGCAGTTTCTTGATTTTCTAATTACTCCAAACTTCTTCACCAACCTCTTGTAATGCTTGAGAGGCATGGTTTACCTGACATAAAAGAATATTTCCAATCATGCTCCTCTGTCCGCGGTATTTAATCTTTTAGTCTGTTTATCGAAAATTGAGGATGATTAATTTAGTGTTGCTCGATCTAGGCGGTTTAATGCAAAAAGCTGGATGGCAATCGGTTTGTTCTTGTGATGAGATCTTAATCATGTACTGGAGTATTACCAGGCTGGGCCACCAAGACCAGTTCAAATAATGATGCTGTAAGTCGGGCATAAATTTAATATGGGCCTTTGTTAAGTGCTTGGGCATATGTTGCTTGCATTTATATAATTGGATCTGGCGCTAGAAGCGTAGGTTCAAAACATAACAAAACCTAACTGGATGGTCTTCTCATATGTTTTACTGGGCTGGTCCACCAAGACCAGTTTAAATCATGATGCAGTAAGTTGGGCTTAAAATTAGAAATGGGTTCGTGAGAAAAATTTATGTGATTAGTTCTGCATTTTTTAAAAGCCGAAGCTTAGCTAATAGTTTTAGGATGTTTGGTTGACTATAGAAAAGTAGCATCGTAAGCTTAGTTTTCTTTACTTGAGCATTAACTTTCCCAGGAAAATTGTATAAAATATCTTTTCTGCCCTCAATAAACTGATTTTAAAGAGTTAAAGGACATAAGCTAGTTGGATTAGAAGTATTTCTTTAAAAAAAAGGATTTTTTCTTGGTTTCTAGCCCATGGAAAAGTTAGTTTCCCATGTCCAACATGGGTTTCCATTTCCCATGGAGGGTGGGAAACTTATTCCCTCTTATTGAAACCTCCAATAAAATATAAGTTACATTGTCATTTTCTCGTCAACCATACTTTCTCCCTCCTCTTCCTGCAAACCAGAGGCCTGACTCATTTGGTTTGCTAAATGAATTCCACCTCACTGGAATATGTTTTTTGCGAAGTTAATGCCTAAATATATTATACTTAGAAAAATAATTTTGGTATGTTTTGTTGATAATAGAAAAGTGCATAAGCCCATTTTTTTTAGAGTAACTTTCATTTGGTCAAGCTCTACTTTTGTAAAAAAGTTGTATAAAATATTTTTTGTGCCCTTAGTAAATTAATTACAAGAAAAAAAATAATATAGGCCACTAAGGTACAAGCATTTCTGGACAAAACAAATCTACCTTAAGTCTCCGCCCATGAGAAAATGGGTTTCTATGTCACACGAGTTTTTATTCTTATGGAAGTTAGAAAACTTATTCCCCTAAAAAGACTGTTGTCCTATCTGTCTCATTTGAAACCTGCAACTACATATAAGTCATTTTATCATTTTCGCCGACCATACTTTCCATGCTCTTCCCGCCAACCAAACATGTCGATATTATGGGCCTTGCATTGTCGGTTATTGTCATTGCTGCGCTTGTGGTTATGGCCCTCTTATTGGTTATATGGGTTCCTTTGTCTGCACATTGGGCCTGACCCTCTTTATCTCCTACGTGCTTGAGGGCAAGGCTGCCTCAGTGTCTCATTAGCATATATTCGGAAGTCTTTTATGAGCTGTTTCTTGTCAAAGAATATTATTTGTTTTGACATTTCAATACTTCCAAGATTAGTTGTCCATGGTTTACAAAATATGTTCTCGCAATACAAATTAATTGTTGCAACTTGAAATCCTTGTTGAATGTCAAAAGTTGGACTACTAGACCAGATCATCGTTGATGTCAGCTCAAAACAAATCATATCTATTACAATAAGTTCAATAGAGATGTTTGTCATCCCCACAAAGAAGGTAATAGTTGGGCGGAAGCATTGCAACCTACACCGAGGGACCAGGAGGGGACTCTCACGGAGTTCAATAGGCGGTCTTCTCTGACATCACTCTTGCCCCATCAAATTTGAAGGGGATCAAGACTGATACCTTTGGTTGTTCTCTAATTCATAATGAGAAAAAAAATGTTTGCCACTTACCTGAAACCATGTCGAGCCTTCAGAAATCTGAATCATCTGAAGTCATACAATGCAGGAAAACAAAATAGATGTCATGGTTATTCCTCTTCAAACAACTTTTTTAGCAGTGCGAAATTGTACAGTCCGATTATCAGAAAGAGAAACGACACGGACCGTCCAGATCAATTTTATTATCGGCTTGATATTTATGCTCATGCTTCTATGATGGTGATCTGATTATCTTATATAAAATATAAGGATGCATAGTTGGACTGGGCTATAGAAAGCTCGACCTGGGATATCTGGCCCAAGCTCGGCCGAATCCATAACCCAGCATAAATGGGCCGAAGTTTAGCCCAACAAGCTACTGGCGAGCTCGGATAGAATGCGAGCCAGTCCAAATCAGTAAGAAACTAAAATTTATATAAAAAAAAACACTCGCATTTTCTCTCCATTCCAAATTTGAATCAGTAATCTGTGTATCCTTAATTAGAAAAATAATTCCTGGAATGGCTAATGTTTTTACCTGTAAGAAAGATAATTATTAGTAATATATTATATGTGCAGCATAAGTATTGGTGCAGGCTAGGTTGGACCATCGGGCTAATAAATCATTGGCTGAAGCTTGGCTTGATTATAAAGTTTGTGACACAGAGCTCTATCCAATCTATAGAAATATTGGTCCAACCTTCTCATGTGAGTTGGATGAAGATCATAGGTTGGCTCGGTCCGGTATGCATCCATAATAAAATTAAAATAGAGAAAAACTAATATATAAAATTATATTATCCCAGAATTATGAAATGAAAAAAAATTCATAGTTAAGTCGCTTAGCTTACTTTAATCACTTTCGCTACGTTGGCGAAGGAAAAATTCATTTATTACTGTTAGCGAACAACCTGCCTAAGTAGAGAGCCCCCTTTTTTATTTTCTGAAAAAATGTTATAGGCCATGACAAACAATACGTTTCTCAATTCCACGATTACATACCCTATTTATGTTTTGCAACCATGCATCTTGGTAGATATATCTCTTATGAAATCACGAGCTTAAGTTGCATTGGGTATCATTATAATTTTTCTTTTTAAACAAATTAGAAATAGAAACTATATTTCCATTTTTTTAAGATTTTTGGCCACAGGAAATATGTTTGTTTTATTTAAAAAATAATAATAAGAGGAGCTGCTCGACCATTTTAAAAAAACCGTGCTAAGAGGAGCCGATGGGGAGCTCGAGTATCTCAATGGCTTCATGATCGAGGTAGTCGCTAAGGATCTCGAGGATGGAGGAGGTCTGGGCGATGTTGAAGATGGTGGTGGCTATAATGGAGTCCTATCATGGCCGCTCAGATGGTCGTATGGCTAGCAAGTGATGTTGTGGTTGTTGCCAGTAGGGCGGTTAAAAAATTGAGGGAGAGGAGGTGGCTCTAACGAAGAAGATCTATGGCGAACTCAATTTGGCTATCAGTTGGGTGAGAAAAGCTTGTTGGAGTTTTAACTTAAAAAAATAATTTTAAAAAATAAATAAACCAGCCTTATTTCCTAAGTTTTAGATGGTTTAAAAACTTTAAAATACTTATCATTTTCTTCGTATGCTTTTTTCAGAAGAGTTGCAACTCTTCAAAGAAGAAAATTGGTTCCGATTTTCATAGGGATGCGAGGTGATTCCATATAGATCTCTTCATTTAGATCTTCATTTAGGAATGCAGTCTTCACATCTATTTGAAGAATGATCAACTTATGGATGGAAGTAATGGCAAGAAAGATTCGTTGTAAATGGACGAGGACAAACTTTGCAAACTTGTTAAGTCCATGTACGGCCCAAAACATGCACCTAAAAATGGCATTAAAAAAATGGATAAAACCATCATTTCCTTTGGTTTCTCTTTTTTTCGAGATAACGCAGAATTTTTCTCTTTTTTTTCTCTTTTTCAAGCCTCTTTCAATTTTTTTTCTTCTATCTGGGCATCTGAAGAAGTCGGTCGAGTCAAAGCTTCCATAGTGATTGTGCTCCTTAGAGGCTAATCAAACTAAGCTGAGTTGTTGTACCTTAGGGATGAGATCGTCCTAGCCTGTATGTAGTGGCAAATTAGATGCCTCAATCAAAGCAAACTCTTTTCAATCATCTGATTTTATTATAGTATATTATTTTTTTATAATTATTGTGGTTCAAATCTGGCCCGAGGGTGACCACGTTGGAGGAGTCGAGGGAGCTGCCGGTGAGTGGAAGAAGAGGATGAGCGCCACCTCCCATGTGGCAGCGGACCTGCACAAAGCCTTACCGATGGAGTTCCGGTGAGGGCCCTCCGACGCTCAAGTTAGAGCGGATATGGTTGGTCCAGCCAAAAAAAAGTCCCTTTTACATTACCTTATGGGGCTATTTATAGTCTCTGTAGAGGTGTTCAGGTGGCAGAGGTATGGCCCGTTCCCATCATGAGTGGGGATGGCGTGCAACCAGAGCTTGCTTGTGGCGCACGGTGCAGTCCGTTCTTGGAAACGGTGAGGCGTTGACTGTCGTAGCAGGGTATGGTCCCTGGTTGATATGTCATGACGTAGCGGGCAAGCAAAGCATGGTGTGGTGAGGCTGCTGCAGGACATGGCCACATCATGTTGATGACGAGGTCGGCCTTCTGGGTTTGGCCTTATAGGGTCGGCCTTCTGGGTTTGGCTTTCTGAGCTCGGACTTCTAGGTTGGCCTTCTGAGCTCAACCTTCGGGGTTTGGCCTTCTGAGCTCGAACTTCTGGGTTGGCCTTCGGAGCTCAGCCTTCGAGGTTTGGCCTTCTGAGCTTGGACTTCTGGGTTGGCCTTTTGAGGTCGGCCTTCTGAGTTCGGTCTTCTGGGCTCGATCTTCTGAGTTTGGCCTTTTAGGCTCGGCCTTCTGAGCTCAATTCGACCAAAATTGGATGACTTATGCCGAAAAATAGGACAATCCATTCCCCCCCCCAATTAATAATAATTTTATAAAATAAAAATATACTATTTTTAAATAAAATATTTTTATTAAAGTTAACGTGAGGCAAATATAAAAAAGTCGGGACGGAGACCATGAAGATGGGAGGGTGGATGAAACTATTTTTTTTTATTTTTAAAAAATAATAAAAATTATTTTTAAAAATAAAAATAAAATAATCAAACATATTTTTGTAGTGGATTCCATATTTTTGTTTAAAAAAAGTTACCAAACAAAACCTTTGCAAGTAAGTTTCTTTAAAACTCGTAACGCAAGCAACTTATCAACCGCTCTAAAGTCATTCAAAAATGACCAATTCCAAGGCTGTTCCCCTCGACCGCCAAAGACTGCTTTTTAGGTTTCCATTGGTTGTTTAAAAATATTGGAATAAAATAAATATTATAAGCGCTATAGTATCTTACATGCTCATCGTTTGCTCAAAACTGTCTACCCCGAAATCATTTAATGTGATCAAACAATAATTATATAATGTCATTATTGTTAATTGCGAGCATCTGATCTCCGTCTCTCCCAATAAAGTCTTGGTGACAGCTGGTCACGCAAATCGGCATCCAACTCTTTCCGCTTTTTTAAACCGCTTTATCTGTTTGTCTCCACTTTCCACTCTGCTGACGAGATCCCATCGCAGAGCCCAAGAAAACCACTTGGACCGTGGTTTTCTCAAAACCAGGGGCGAGCAGGCTGTTTTACAAACCCACCCGGCCGCCCATCCAATATATTAAATATGGAGAGCTGAGGCCTATCCCGTCGCCGGAGAGAGCTCGGATGGGCGCCGGAAGGGAGGGGCGGATGAGTTTATTTGAAGCTATTGGAGTGGGGATGGTGTGGGATATCTTCTTTTCCCTGAGTTTTTTTTTCTTTCTATCGTCGAAAAAAGAGGCTCTGGGTTTGAAGTATTTTCCAATACCTCCCATTCCAATGGCTTCAAGTTTCTCCTTCCTCTCCCTTTCGGTCTTCAAAGGAAG
Organism: Phoenix dactylifera; assembly: GCF_009389715.1. Lineage (NCBI taxonomy): Eukaryota > Viridiplantae > Streptophyta > Magnoliopsida > Arecales > Arecaceae > Phoenix > Phoenix dactylifera. The sequence goes on from NC_052395.1 coordinate 15,944,928, forward strand.
TATTGAGAGATGTAGGGAGACACTTTTGTCCCCTTGTTTTTGTATTGTTGGAGGAAGTGGAGGAGGGAGAGGAAGCATGGGTTTCCGAAACCTGTGGGAATGGGGGAATTGGGGAATTCTCCTGGCTCTGGGTATGCGGGTACTTCCCAATCCCACCCATTCCTACTGTTTTCTGGAGCTCCTTCCTTTCCCAATCCACTGTATGGATGTACAGATTGATCAATCTTTTTAGCTTCTCTTGTTCGTTGATTCTTATTTTAACTGGTGATGAGTTCTCGGCAGCATGTCGCCCTTTATTCGTGAGTTTTCCCCCTCCTTTTAAGAAAAGTGGTGGCCATTTTTAATTCCTCTAGTTTTGACCCAGAAGTTACCAGTTTCTTATGTGATTCTAATTTACTAGTGGTTTGATGTTGTTTTTGCTCATGAAGGTTCTTGGTTGAGTGGAGTTTGTGTAAATTTCTTTGATCTAATTTTCTCTCTGTCTCTGCTTCAAGGGGGAAGGGATGATTTGAGGTCTATTGAGGACCCCATATAATGTTATGCATCTTGTAAGAGAACATCGATGGATAAATTGGGGCTAAACTGGAAGAATGTAAAAGAATTGCTGTAATCCCGATAATCGGTGGAAACGTATTTTTCGGGGGGTCTCCGGGATTTTTTCCTTTTTATGTGAAATGATAAGTTTAATCTCTTTGTGCGCTAAGAGTTCGTGGTTTAAAATACCTACAGACATAAGAGCGTTGAGGGCTCCTCCGCCACTCTCATGTTCCAAGGAGAATCCTAACTATTTTCATTTATTATTTTCTGATCTTACTGAACTTTTTATTTTATATTTATAATGTTTTACAAAATTTTGTTCTCTTGTTTTTGATGATAAATTTTTGTTAGTATGCTGGCTTAGGCACGTCACCATGAAAAAACAATTGATTAGCTCATGAGGCATGTTGTTGCATGCATTGGATGTATCAAGGAATGCTCTTTACAATGTATAAAGGAGGAGATATAATAAGGTTGGAATAATTGAAGATATATTTGCAATACTATACTGATTTAAATCACTGAAGAGGAATGTCTATATCTAATTGCAAAAAGAATGTAATTGACTGCGCAAAGAGAAACGTTGAAGTTGATTGACTTCTGAAAGAATTTGTGCATAGTTGTTCTGTAGTGGCTGATGAACGTATTGGGCGATGGATTACAAAAGCCTGGTCTCTGGGGGAAGGTTTCAGTCGCTTGAGAAAGTTTTTGATCACTCAGGATGGAGTCAGCTGTAGGACGAACCAATGCTCAAGTCTACTCGTGGAAGGATTCTGTCGGATCAAAGTTGAAATCATGGTTTCTTATCCTTACTTGCAGGGTACTAAGAGGAGAGGTTCTTCCCCCTTTTGACTCCAATTGGATGGAGCAAGGGGTTGTCGATTCTGGCGATCTTTCAGGGCTCGTTTGGTTCGCGGGAAGTATTTTCCTTCTTAGGAATATGATTCCTAAGAATCAGATTTCTAGGAAGAGGATACTTAGGAAAGTATTTTTGGCATGTTTGGTTAACCATGGGAAAGTGACAAATTTCCAAAGTGCTTATGTTTGGTTGACCATCCACTTTCCTAGGAAAGTTATGTATAATTCTTATTATGTCCTCAATAAAAATTAGGTCTTTAATACCTATTTAATGCTTTTTTTAATGCTGAAGGGTCTTTTTGGGAAAAAATAAAAAAGGAGTGATCTACACCTCATGGAAAAGTAACTTTTCGATGTTTCTCATGGGAAAGACTTTTTCATGAAATGTGAGAATTATAATTCTATGGGAATACAACTTTTTCATCTCTCTTTTGAAAACTCCAACCAAACAAAAGGCATTTCATTACTTTTTCGTTGACCATACTTTCCTCCCTCCTTTTCCTGCGAACCAAACGAGCCCTCAGGGAAACTTCATATTGGGGTAGTCATTATCGAACTTTCTCATAAATCAATTTTTATGTGAATTTCTCGGCTTTTCATAAACCCACTTGGTCTCATGGCCTATTTTGTTTTGTTCCGAGTCTCGAATTGTTTTGAAGGAAACCTTGAGTAAACCGTCTTCTACATCAACGGTCACCGAGTGATCTTGCTACTTCTAGAGCTTTACGCGCTCGGGTATAGCACATTGTAATTTTGCTTCTTAATGGTGAAGGCCTGTGTGGGCGCTTCTCTGGGTGTCTCTTATGGTAATGATGTTAACAACTACTTGGCGTTTGCAATCGCTTTCTTTTCTAATTCCATTCTTGGAAAGCAAGCAAAAGAGATGAAACTGGGGGACTGATGCTTCTAAGCTCATCAAATAATTCAGCCAATTATCCTTGAACATGAAGGGAAGGATCAAACTTTGTATGTCGCGCCCTTAAAAGTATATCCAAAACCAAGATGGGGCATGGATTCTTTACCCCTAACCGGTCTGTCGGAATTTAGCGGAGTAGGTATTAGGTTTGAAGTTTGTTGTTCGGGACGGCTGATGCCTTAGAAACTGAAATTATGGAAGCTTTTATTAATAGTATGGATGGGAAGTAGTATAATTTTGTGGATTGATGGTTGTTACGTTGTTTCTGGTTAACCTGACTCGGCCTGTGAGAGATTTTGTCTGTTCCGATTTCAGCCCGTCCTATCATGGCACCTAATAAAAAATATCGCTACAATTGGATAATTAGTTGAGAAATTTAATCTAATCATGAGGCAAATGGGCACCATTATGTATGTAGCTTGCACTATTTATATAATTTAATAATCTTTTACAGAAAAAAAAAAAGTGAGGGCTCCCTGCCGCTCGACAACCCAACTTAGTTGGTATTTAAATTTTGAACTTAATCTAATCATGATTAAGTTCAAAATGGTAAGTGATTTTTATAATCTTAGTTATCTAATGGTTCTATCCTGTAATTTTAAGTTACAAAATCCCTATAATCTAAAAATTAGCCCTTAAGAATAATCTAGTCATGAATCAATTAAGTAGCATACTGTATGTGGGCTAGGAAATCACTATAATACGGTTAAAAATTGATAAATATAATATTATTATAATTTAATTCTAAATACATATTATTCTGGTTAGCCAAATCAGAATCAGTCCAGGGTTAATCTAATTATAATTTATGTTACAAAATAAATTTAGGACTTAAATGCCGATCTCGCCTGATCGATTGGATTTTAAGAGATGGCTCGACTCAACTATGCATTCGACTGATCCATCTGCTTCACAAATTTTGAAAATAAAAGTACCACCTCAACCTATGATACTTCGTCTTTCTCTCTAGCCTACCGACTTGGACCTAAGCTATAGACCCGATCAATGAGTTGTGCGGCTCTAAATTCAAATACATTGGAAATTTCAGGTCTGGCTTGGTCCAGTGAAGATGTATTGAACTAAAAGCGGAACCTATTAACGTAGACTTGACTTAGGGCTAACTAATTGGTTGGTTTGCTTGCATAATATTTGTTTTACTTTGTACTCTTCAATTTTTAAACTACCGGTACATGAAACTTAGTGCTATGCTTTGTCTTAATGGAGGAGAAAAGGGTCGCAGTAGTCAGAAGATAGAATATTTTTGGAGTAGTTTTTAGGTTAATATATCATTTTAATCTAATCCATAATCGTTACCAAATCACTAAAAGAAGCACTTCTTTTATTCACAGCTATAACGATCATTTGGTTCGCGAGAAATGAATGGAAAAAAGTGTGTTTGGTTCGCGAGAAATGAATGGAAAAAAGTGTGGTTAACAGGAAAGATGCCTTTTATTTTGTTGAAATTTTTCAAAAAAAAAAGACAAAATAATTATATTTTTGTGAAAATTTATTTTTCATGTTTAATGAAAAAAATTTTTCCATGAAAAATATCAAAAATTATTTTTCTGTGAGCTTTAAATCGAAATATTTTTATTTTTTTCCAAAAAAAATTCTTCATGCTTATTTAATTTAAATCATTAAAAATTTAATTTTTATTAAAGGTATAATAGATATTATATATAATTTTTTTTAAAAAGTGGATAGTCAACTAACCATAAGCACATGGTCAACTAATCATATCAAAAATATTTTTTCAAATTTCTTTTTTAAAATTTTTTCCAAAAATTATATCTCTATGAGACAAAATGTTTCTCACGAATTAAACGAGCTCTAAAATTTATGTTACGATCAAGACATAAAATTTTGGACGGCCATATTCTCAATCAGGACCATACTCTAAGCCTGCTCCCAGAATGCTTTATACTATAATTTACACATAAAACAATAAAGTCATGCATGTTCATAAATAACCAACATATACAAAAACAACAATGAGTATAAATATAAGAAAAAGACAGTGCATAAATAGTATTTAGTTAACTAGAAAGCCGGAATGGATGGCTGGTCTAATTAAACCCCAAAATCCATACAAGGCTTTATTACACATGAAAAATACTTTTTGACAGACCAGTATTGTTATTAAACATAAGTCAAGCTCCTAACAAAGCAAGAAAGCAAGCATTAGCTTTCGGAAATCGAACGTGTGCTAAAAGTTGAAAAACACATCAGTCTAATACACTATAATTGTAAAAAAATAATAAAATAAAGACATATGATATCTAGTTATCTCTAAAAGATTCATAATTGTTAATAGTTATATTAATTATTTAAATTTATTAATTAATTTTGTTTATATATATAACAAATAATATTTAAAGAGTTTTATAATTTTTTAATTTATTATATATATATATATATTTATTTTTTTTTTGCGTGGAGAAGGAGGGAGGAGAATTAACCTTCATTGGGCTCTCTTCCATCAGAAAATATCAACCTAACCACCCTGATGGAAATAAAGCTGCACTACTACCACGGTGATTTAATTTATTATATTCAAAATAATGATGGTCACGGTCTGGGTAAAATAAAAACCGGAGACAGCTTAAAAGGAACGCTTCATGTTGGAATGCTCGCCGTTTCCTACGGCCACGTGTTTGCTGCCCATCCTTATCTCCGCGACTCTACCCGTTCACTTACGCGACACGTAAAGCGGTTTTATGGGAAAACAAGGGGCGGCAATAGTGGTTTTAGGAAACCGGCACCCCACACCGACCATTTCTTTATATCTCGAGAGGAGGGGGAGGGGCTGGTGGGGAAAGGGGGAGAGGGATTGGGGGAAGGGGAGCCGGTTCTCTCGAAGCCTTTGGGATGGGGCTGGTTTGGAAAACGCTCTCTCCTTTACGTTCCTAAGGAGCTTAGGGTTTGCAGCGTTTTCCAATACCTCCCATGCCAAATGTTTCGAGTCATCCCTCCCTCTCCCTTGCTGCCTTTTTGTGCGTTTGCGAGTTGGAGATGGCGGATCTCTCTCGTTTATTGAGTCGAGGTGGAAGTGGGCGATGGGAAAGGAAGTTATGGGTTCCTAAGAGCTGTGGGAATGGGGGCATCAGGAAATCCTTCTCTTCTCTTGCCGCGTACCGCTTGGGAAGATGAGGTGTTTGGGTATTTGCCGATGCCTCCCATTCCTACTGTTTTTATGAGCTCCTTCCTCTCCCTTCTCACTGATTTGATCTTTTGTGGTTCTTTCTCTATTTCTCTCCCTTTTTTTTGATTTGTGCGTTACTTTGGCTAATTTGTGGGATTGGACTATAAACCTGCCAAATAAGCGTTTGTGTTTGTTTTCAGGGCATGCAAGAAAACATCCTTTCAAAAGTTTGATTCAGTGTTGAAGCAAGCTTTTTTGGTTGCCTTCTATTATTTTCGGATCTGCATAACGACGGAAAAAAATTCATTTTTAGACTGCGTTTGGAAGTTAATCCAGATTAACTTTGCGCGAGAAAATTGTTTAACTCATCAATTTATTCCTTATTTACCTGAAATAAACGGATTAGAAAATTTGAAGTTTATTTATCAATTTATTTTTGTCCATGTTCCGAAAAACATTGAGTGGACGAATCATCGAGAAAAATTCCTGTCTTATATCTTAAGCTCCTTCCTGTACTATTCAGAAAGATTATTTGTAAAAAGGTGGTTAAAATAGTCGGATTGGGCCACTGGTGATAAAAGGTCGGAATAAGAAATTTTGGGAGGAAAAAAACCGGATTTGTACTGAAGGAGATTCTACTGTCCGCAAGCAACTTAGGTTGTCTTGCCATGCGATGCAACATAATAATGAGACCTTGAAGTCCTGGATCTAAATGCGGGAGGTTTTTTTTTTGGGTGTTTCGGTACAGTACATTCTAGGCAGCTAGAAAACGGTCACAATTCAAGGTTGGTAGAAAACGACCGTAAAATTGCTTAATTATCTGAGACGGGCATTTCCCCCTTCCCCTATCAAAATTTGTGATTTCCTTTTGGTTTTTATTTGTTAAATCACGCTGCACGCCTAGGGTTTGAGCATGTATGCGAGGAGAGAATAAACGGCGCTGATGAGGAGTGAGTTTATCTCCATTTACCATCAAAACTAACCAGAATGGAGTGGGTTTATCATCATTACTTTGGAAAAAGATTACCCCATTTCGATCGTGGCGAGAGTGAGAATTGGGTTATAGTGAAGGTTCGCTGTTCCCGGTGGTCGGTGCGTCAAGGTTGACCTACGTATTGCTGGGTAATTGATGGTCCATAAAAAATCTTTTCTATAATTTTTTTAACATCTTTAATTTTTCTCAGGATGGTCAATCTCATGTAATCTTAAGTAATTTCTCTAACATCTTTATTTCTTCTCTGGTTGAAATGAATCTCCAGAAATCTCTTACGGCAGTTGTAAAATTTTAGTACTTTAGTATTGGTCGAAGCTTGTGATTTGAAAGACTTCAAATTTGTAGTTTAATGAGAGATCTGTCGATAATTTTATAGTATATATTCTAATAAGTTTGAAGTCGTAGAAGCCGTTAAAGTAGGTCGGAGGTAAAACTCCCATAGAATCGGGAACTCGCCGCACGCTATATAAGGCTGGGGGGTGGATGGCCGAGGCGAACGTTAGAGCGACGCGCTGGGGGGCACAACCCTAGATGGCGTCGCCTCCTCCTCCACCGCCATTGCTGTTGGCGGTTGCGTTCTCCTCTCGACCTCGGCGGAGCCACCTCTAGACGTTGCTTTCTTCTCCGCTTCGCGTCCAGCCTTTCACCTCATCGCGCAACCCTGCCAAGCATTAGGACGCCTTCCACAAACACTACCAGAATAATCTCTCAACCTTGCCCTCGCCCCCCTCCTTTCTTTCTTCGTGATTCTTGGGTCTTCGATTGATAAGGATTCTTGGGCACGGTTCCTCAATGATCGAGACTACTTGGATTTTGGGGAATGATTGGGGACACCCCTTCTATGTTACTTTAATCACCTTGGGGAATGATCTGTTCTTGGAAGTTTTAGATTCTTGGATACCAAGATATCAGGATTTCTTTCGTTTTACCCAGGTAATCGGTGAAAAGTATTTGGAATTTTAGATTCTTGGGAGGTTATGAGCATCTTGACTTCATTTCTTGTACTATTGATTTTAATATGATAAGCCTTCTTTCTCTCTTTTTGGGTGGTTTTCTTGTTATATACTTCGAATAACATACTACTACCGAAAGATGCACCTTTTTAGCCCTTTTTTTTGGCTGTTAAAACTGAGTTGATGAGGTAGGGATGATGTATCTAGGTATTTGATCTGGGCGGCTTAATACGTTAATATAACCTAATTGCGGTGATTTTTAATAAGCTTTGTGCTGTGTTCTGCTGGATGTTTGGTTGGAGGATCTGCCTTATATTTGATCATATCTTCCATTGCAGATGCTTGTCTAATTATCAGTTGTTTTCTGCACTGCGTCATCTTGATTTGTCTTTCATATTGCTTATTTGCTGTAAGAAGTGATCTATTTGCTAGAACTGAAGGTGGAAGCATGGCTTTATTTCCTCCGGCAATTCTCAATATTGCATAATTGTTTTTCCTCTAAAGCATGTCGTTATTGGAACTCCAAAGATCATATAGTTTTTCTTTAGTAATTTGATTATCTGATTATTTTCTGTAGTTGTCTTTTTATAGAAAAAATATGTCAATCGATGATAAATTTGTTCTCTGATATTTTTGATATGTCAATTTGGATGTTCTTTAGATCATCTTAAATGCTAAGTACAACTACTTCACAGTCTCAATGAACGAAGCCTTTTTAATGTAGAAAAAGGTTAAAGATGTTAAAACAATAAGACAAGCTCAAGTTTATCCTGATTACATCTAAAGATAGAAATTGTATAATATTTTTTAAAATTGTATCTTTAAGGTTCCTCTCATCATAGCTTCTATGAAGAAAAGTTAGTTTTCTTTTAAGTAGGCAAAGTTCATTTTGAGAAAGAAATTCAGGAAGAAGGTTAGCTTTTGTCTATTGAAATCAGATGTCATTTTGTTAGATTAAGAAGTAATAGTTTTAGTGATGGCTGCGGTCTTATAATCTGATAACATGCTACTTAGTTCGTGTAATGCACACATGTCAGGAGTAATTTCATGGGTTGTTGATCTGTCCGAGTGTACTCTCATAACTCTATGTTGTTCGTACTCTGAGGACATTGCTAATCACGACCTCATTTTATCCATTTAACCGGCCTTTCACCTATCACACCTACACCTCCTTGACCAATTGGAATCAAGATCCCTCTCTTTCCTCTCCCGGTCCCTCCATAAGTGCCAGGTCTTCTATTTTATGTTATGTGGCCACATAATTGGTCCGGTCTTGGGTATTATGGGTAATGTGGTGTTTGAGTTAGGGTTTCCAAGGTGTAGTGCGCCCCCTATTTTCCTAAGCATTCGTCTAAACTCTTCTAGTTCCACATCTAATGAGAAAATGTCTATCCTTATTGTTTTTTTCTACTCTAAACTCCTTGTGGGGAGGGCAAGCTCCATGTCTGTAAATGCATCTTTAATAAATAAAGGGAAGAAGAATGTTAAGTTGAATAAGACAAAATAAAGAATCACTCCATTTCCATTTTGACTTACCAAAGTCTAAAAACTATAATTTTCTTTTTGCTCCATTCCCTATTTCTGTCTAGAACCATTTGACAATCTTAGTCTGAAATTTATTGCTGGAGTAATTTCACTTCTTGCTTTTCTTTCACCAAAATGATGAATTTTTAGAAGAATAGTAGAAGGATGGGCACATGCATCTTTGTTTGGTATTGGATTTTTTTTATTTTTTAATTTCATACACTTTCTGTCATTCTGAGTGCTTTTTATATTGTGTATCTTATTTTTTCTGTTTATCCTGTTTTACATTTTTTTTAAATTACTATTTATTTTTAGTTGTTGCTCTTTTTTGTCTTTAGTTTTGTAAATTTTTTGTTTTTTTAATTTGTTTTTGGGTATTCTATTTTCAGTTTAGTTTTTTATTTGTTTGTTTAATTTTGGGGACTGAATTATATTGATTTTGGTTTTATATACTTATTTGGAATTTCGTTTTATTTTATTTCTGAAAAAGTATGGCTGTATTGGCACCTCTAGTCATGCAAAAAGTTCCTTAGGCTACATGATAGAGGGGATTGGTCCGGTTTTTGAGGCTTTGGTTAAATAAATGGGTGCTACAACTTGTGGCATATTGCATGAGGAACCTTTGGTGTGGCAATGGTTGTGCATGATGTTTTTAATTAAAAATTGAGTTTTAATTTTTTAATATTTTCTCATTTTCTTTTCTTTTCCATCATTATTATCCGTTTGCAAATTCAGTTTCTGTTTTTGTTTCATTTTCTTTTATTTTCTTATTTTGGTTTCATCTTGTTTTTCTTTTGATTTTTCCTCAGATTTATTTTTGTCATACGTATATATATTTACTCGTCCAGTTTTTATCATTTTTCTTATTTATTTGGAATTACAGTTTTTTTTTAAAAAAAGAATAATGGTTCAGGTGCCACTTGCCTATATAAAAAGTTTCTCATGCCACATGTTAGAGGGCAATAGATGCCATTTATGAAGGGTTGACCAATTTATGTGGGGTTATTCAAATAACAATGTGCGATCTCAATGCCATGTTGGTGTAAAGAAACTATGTAGTAGACTCGTGTCCAATGGTATTTATCTTTTAAAACTCTCGTTTTATATTTCTTTTTTCTGCATTTTCTGTTGATTTTCTGCTTTAATTTATACTTTATTTTCTTTTAAATCTACTTTCTGTTTTGATTTGTTTAGTTTTCAGTTTATTTTGTTTTTCTTTTGTAATTTAGATCTGTAATATGGTTTTATATATTTTTGTCTGGTATTTCATTTCATTTTATTTTATGAAAGAGTGATGGTGCAGGGGGTTTCTCAATCACGCAAAACTTTCCTCCTGTTGTGTGGTATAGGGGTTGGTGCAATTTAGTGCAGGTCAAGGCGATTTAGGAGTGGGGTTGGCCAATAGTGACGTTCCATGCTTGTGCCATGTAGGCACAGGAAATCTTATGTGTTACATTACCAGTGTCACATAGCATTCCATAAATTCAGTTTTGTTTTTCCTATTCTTTATTTTTTTATATATTTTTTACTATCATCTGTTTCCTATTCACAAATTTTAGTTTGTTTTTGTTACTTAGTCTTAGGATCTTCTTTTGTTATTTATTTGGATTTTCTCTTTAAATTATGAAAGATTAGTGCCACGGATGAAGGCTTTCACAAAATTCCTTATCCTATGCGGTAGAAGGGATGTGCAATTCTCGGGGCTGGTGCAACTGAAGAGGGATTGGACAAATAATAATGTGCCATGTCGTGCCACATCAGTTATAGGAACTTTTCATGTGAGAGAATGGCATCTCATAGCCTTTCCCTTTGAAACTTCAGTTTCATAGGTGCCTTGTTGTTCTATTTGTTTGTATTTTCTGTTTATTTTTCCATTTCAAATTTTCCACTTTTACAAATTCTGTTGTGCTTTTTTATTTGTTTTCATCTTATTATTTTTCTGTTTATTTTATTTTGTATGCGTAACTGTTGTATGTTTGTTTGAATTTCATTTTATTTTTATATTTTTTTGGAAGGAATAATGTTGTGGGTGGTAGTTTGATCACAAATTGTTCCTTGTGCCACATGGTATAGAAGATTGTTGATATTCAGGGGTGCTGGTGCAGTACATAAGAGATCGGTCGGATAATGATGGGCCATGCTAGTGCCCCCCTTGGAAACTTCTTGCATGCTAGTGATTCCCTATAACAAATTTCATTTTGCATTTTATATTTTCTTTTTTATTCATGTTTAATGTCTGTTTTCTGTTTATTTTTCATCTTTATTTCACTACGACGTTTGTTTCTATTAGTTTTTATTTATTGAATTCTTCTTTTATTTTACTTTGTTTTGTTATTTAGTTTTTATATGTATTCGATTTTCTTTGGTTTATTTTTGTATCTTTTTTAATTTAATTTTGTGATCTTGTTGGATTTGTGCTCTATAGCTGTCCCTTTATGTGATGAGAAAAGGCTTTGATAATGATGATGATGGTGACATGAGATACAAACTACCATCATTCTTTTTGTTTAACCGAAGGCATCTTTTCACTCCCCCACTTCTAATGCAATTTTAGCAACAATTAATAATAAGAAATTACAATATTTTAGAACAGACTGAATGGGTGCATTCCATAGAAGTTCTCAGTCCATTTATTACTTTTTGACTTGGCCGTGGAATTGATGGTGGAGGACTTGTAGCCATCCTTTAAGTGATGTAAATGTTTTTTAATGCTTTGACATATCAAAACTATCTCATGAATCAATCTCTGTTGTATGATGGATAAGATTATTAAGGACATTGTGGTCCTATTAAGGATTCTATAATTGAATTTTTGAATAAAGTTGCACGACACAGTTCTTATTACCATTGTTTTACTCAACTTGCGAATTACAGAATGAATCTGTCGATTTGGAATCACAGGACAATTGATGTAACAATTGATGAATCAAGAACTTTCAATTGAACTAAACTAATCCTGTCAATTGTTTTTTTCTTACTGTTACTGTTGTATATGAGAAAAAGGGGAAAGAATCACCCTTCCTCTGTTGGATATGTATGTAGTATGGTTCTGTCTTTCAAAAGGGATAATGATAATTCATCAAGGTGGAATTCTATTTATCAGGTTCCTACTCAAAACGGAGTACAACCCTATTTTTGGTTTATAACGTTTGAGATTTTCAATGCTTTTCTTTGATGATACCTTTGCTTCTTATCTAACATTGCTTCGTGAAGTTGATGCTCGCTTCATCCAGTTGATGCTCCCTTTATCCCAGATTGGTTGTGCTGTCCATTCCAGCAGCATTTCCAGATTTTTCCCCCTCATGCTTGGGATATCTCACCTCTAGCAAGTGCACTGGTTAAGGTGTGAACTTTTGCTAATGAGAACTATATTTTCTTAAATAGATTTGGAGAGCCATACAGCAGCCTATATTGGTACACTGGATTTTTCCCTTTTTTATCTTGTATTTGTGATGTTCTGCTATTCTGTGACTATCTTATGTTTGAGTTGAACATGCTTATTCAGGTAGATCTGTATTTGTAGAAAGTTTTAATAGAAGGTAAAAGGACAATCATCATGTTGGATCATTACCTGTGCTTTTTGTACTGACTGTGCGACAGATACAGTTGTTTTGCTGAATGGTTAGAATGATGTAAATGGTCAGCCGGAGCTAATTGGCATATAGTGATGTTCATTAAGTAATGCTGGATTTGAGAGACATGCATCCACATTTCTTGGTAGTTATGATGCTTGTGGGTCCTGTTTTGCGGTTGGTTTTTACCATAGCATAAAGTTCTGCAACTCTGGTTCTTTCTTGCTAGCTATGATGTTTTTTCTCATGTAACCATGTTTTTTTAGTAGTGCTATAATATCAGTATTCCTTTTTCTTAAGCTTCTATGTGGTTCAGATGGATTTTGTTTATAAATAGAGTCTTCTGACCAATAGAGCAACAGACGGATGCTGATATTAGTTAAATCTTAGTCCTTTTAGCAGATTCTTTTTGTGTTTCAGACATTGTTTTGTTAGTCATGATGGTTTTTCTCATTCAACGATGCCTTCTATTAGTGTTACCATATTAATATTCTTTTTTCTTGTATGCTTCCATGTGGTTCTGATAGATTTTGTTTACGAATGGAGTCTTCTTCTGATCAATAGAGCAATGAACAATATGGTGATATCAGTTTATCAAACCTAGTCCTTTCAGCTGATTCCTTTTTAGTTTAGTCATTTGCTTGGGTGCGGAGAATTCTTTGTACTCCAGATTTACAGCACATGAGATTCTTCATAGCAACAAGGCAAATGATGGTTCAGGGAGTAGAGCTAACAAGACCTTCACAGCATGCTTTATAATGCTAACAAGGTTGATTAGCACTGAGATCCCATGATGCTCAGTTTATTTGACATTGATTTTTTTGGAACTTGTGGTATTCCAATTAGACCAGGAGTCTTTGGTCAGTTGGGAAAGTGGCAATCACTGATTTTTAACAGAGAGTAGGCACCATGCAGCACATCTCAGTGCCTTGTTAGTATATAGATATTGTCAAGTACCTCCATTATATTTTTGAATTCCAACACTAGTTTCTCAAATGGTAATTCATAGTGATTTGTTAACTTCTTGTTGAATGCTTTCTTTAATTTTGAAATAATTGATGACATTCACTGTTGATGAATAAAAACTTGTTGAAACTCTTGATTGCCTGTCTCCTCTGCCTGACTGAAGTTTGAAGTCAGACCATCTGATTGTGGGATTATGCTAGATTCATTAAGTATTACTTTTTGTCAAGAATTATATCTGATGATGGGATACTTCAGCACTACTTTGTGCTTTTAGAGACGTTACCTTAGTGTGTACGTAATATTTGAAACTTTTCTTGATTTAGCCTACAAACACTAACCTACTGGTAATGTCCTGGTGGGATTTGATCAGGCCTTTTCAAGGTTTGCGGCTTTAGGTATATTAGAGGAGGTTCTGGGTTTATTAGGTATATTAGAGAAGGATTAAGTGGCGGGGAGCGGGGGGCTGGGGAGAGGGATCTTTTACTAGCAAGGGTCCAGGGGTTATCATCAAGCAAGCAAGGTCCTTATATGGAATTAGATTTTTTTTTCATTAGTCACTTCATTGGAACTTGGAAGCCAAACTGTTTCTTTTATATTGTTTTCTTTTAAAACATGTAACTGCAATAATGACGCTTCCGAATGGCGAAGCCTGAGCGCAATTAGATTGTCTAAAGCCACCCCCCCCCCACAAGTCTTCCTGATTAAATTTTTAGAGCACGATAACTGCACTCAGCATTTATTTAGTGGCACTGTGTATACTTTTTGTGATACACCCCCCCCCCCCCCCCCCCCCCCCCCCCCCCCCGCCCCCGGCGGCACTGTGGTCTACTTTATTGTGATATCATGTTTCTTTTGATTGTGGTCGTGATCGCACGATGTACAATCTCTATCGTTTTGGATCCCTTAAGTGCATTTTTCATGGGTTCTGGATTGGTTCGAGTTTTGCATGTATATTGGTTTTATGAAGGATGAGTTCCGTTTGTAACTTAATTATAATTTGAGTTATCTTGTCATGAATATTGAGAAATCGAATGCAATGCTAAGAAGATTCTGTACACAGTATGACACCCTAAGTTGTGTTGTGTACCTAGCTGTCTCTTAAGTTTCTGCTTCTTATGCTATTCTCTAATGAATAGCATAGTATATTCTGAGTTACTGAAAATACGATAGGCTTTAAGAAATTGTCTGGTGATGACAATGGCGTAATTCCTAGATTACAATCTTGTCTGTGAAATATCATCTGCTATATGCTTTTGATATATATATATCTATATATATATATATATATATATATATATATATATGTGTGTATATATATATATATGTGTGTATATATATATATATGTGTGTATATATATATATATGTGTGTATATATATATATATGTGTGTATATATATATATATGTGTGTGTATATATATATATATATATGTGTGTATATATATATATGTATAAACATTGAAAAGTTCCCAAATCGCTATAATAAAAATGAACAGATCTGATTGAAATAATTCTTTTGCTGGCTTCGATAAACTCTTGCTCTTCGATTGTTTGAACAAAAAGTTCAAATGGAATCCAAGCTAAACCATAATAGTACTATCTTCATTAGAGAATTAGTTGTAACTGGGTAAGTACTAGCATCTTAGTTTACTTTAAAGACTGTCAAGATAAAAAATTTGTGGATTCACTTTTAGGTTCAGTTGAGTTGCCCTAAGTAATGGACCAATATTATTTGAATACTTATCCAGTTTTTTCTATGTCACTGTCAGATCACAGCACATTGATGGTGGTAATGTTGACAAACATTAGGATATGACTTGTGGACTGGAGTTGGGTTGAACTCACTTCTGAAAAATTGATGTCATTGCAGGTGGCTGATCCAAAACTATTTTTAGTCGCTCCTGAACATCAGCATATGTGATGCGCGTGAGACCCCAGGAGGCATCAACCGAATAAAAAAGAAACATAAAAAAATGAGCAATTAGAGTTGCATATATAGGGTGGAGAGTTGGGAGAGAGCAGAAATTTATCAAGGAGTAGAGGCGTTGTCATGTCAAAGTAGTAGAAGTAATATGATGGGAATTCTTGTGGGCTTCACTCATCTCTAATTATTTTTCTACCTCAACTTCAGGAGCACCTTTTGAATTGGAGCGGATTGTTTGTGCGCCTAACAAAACACGACTTTGCATGTTCTCTTAACAAGGATAAAGAAGTACAAGAGATTGAAGTGGAAGTGTATTCGTCAAATCTAGTCTAACGTATGCTGATTGTTTGAATCACGACCATCAATGAAATCCATCTTTAGAACAAACTATATTGTGCTTAAAGAAACAGATGAAGGGAATATGGTAAATAGTAATGAATTCAGTCTACCCAAAGACTTGCCATTTGCACTGTCATGGCTTGTGAAGGGTAATCCATTCGCTCCTGCAAATCGACCAATAACGTCCTTTACTTTCTGCATAATCTACTATAGGATCGATGAAGAATCGACCTAGCGGATTTAAGCTCATAATAGCAACCACGTGAGCACACAGAAAAACCCTTCTGTAAGCATGAGTCAAGAGTGAAGGATATTTATTTTGGAGTCTTCCCAATGACATAAGACCCCTAGAGACCTTAGAGTTTCTAAGCAAATGAGAAAAGATAATGAAGTTCTAATTTGGACAAATTGTCATCTGTATGGACAAAATGATAATCCTAAACAATATCTCCTTCAATAAACAATATCTCCTTCATTTCATTTTCGGTTCATGGTGGTCATTGATAGTAATTCAATAAGTTTTATGATGGATTAGGTTGCCCAATTTCTTTGCAACTGCTAATCTTAAATCACTAATGACTCTTAAGGCTCCTAACCGGGGCTTGACTTTGAACACCCTTTTTTTTCTTCAAACAAAGACTTTGAACACCCTATTCACATTTCAATTTTTTAGTACAGGAAGTCTTGACCTGAACCGGTAGCTAAAGTCATTATGGGCTGAACCAGTAATGGGGCTGAACATCCAATGGCATGAGGCATGGCAATCTAGAAAAGGAGGACATTATACCCGTCAAAACCTATAGGCACATACAACTACAGCTTAGCAATAGCACTATATTAGGAGGTGGGTCTAGGTTCAAACCGTAGGAGGTGTTTGATCTTGTTTGTTCTCATATCGTTTTGTTGATTAAGCTTTAAATCGACAAAGAAACCAATTGCGATCTATGTTTACCACACCCATCTTGTACGTGAAAAAGAAAGTTGTAAAGCTACCTTTGCATCTTTCAAATTGGGAAGAAAGCTGGATGAACTCTTTTTTTTTTTTTGGTGGTAAACCGGCTTCTCACTACATACGACGATGAGAGAGCCTAGAACTATCGCAAAGCAAAATACGATGTAATGCCTGCGGCACATGATCGGAGGGATCCCAAAATACAAAACCAGAATGGTGGGCTGCATAGGAGGCGATCCAGTCCGCAGCCCTGTTTGCCTTCCGAAACACATGTAAAATCCGAAGTAAATCTAACTCCCCCCATGCTTCGGAAGTCTCGGAGTAATGGGTGTAAGTTCGACCTGGCCTGTCGGCAGCGAATCCAGTTCACCACTGTGGTCGAGTCACCCTTTAAAAGAATTCGTCTGGCACCCAATGTACGCGGCATGGGAGGGTCTTGTATATGATGAACTCTTGACTAAACTATTTTCCATGCTAACAAGGAAAGGTGATGGTGCGGACTGCCATACGTAGTTGCAAGACTGTATCAAACATTGATGCGAAGAGTAGTTTAGGGCCATCAAACAATTTAGTCTTTCTTTATGTGTTCCTTTTAATTGTAAATATTAAACTAGAGAAAATGCGGTTTCAACATGTTTCTGCTGTCTCCAGATATCCCATACTGCAATTGCAGAAGTTACTTCTCCATTCTATGTCGTTAAAGGAATAGGAATTTGTGGGTTTCATTGGTTACTCCTAATGTTTCAACTGAGGTTCGGAAGGACCTCAATTTCCCCTTCAGAGATGGATCTCAAGTACCTGTGAATTGGCTGCAGATTAGAAGTTAAACGACTAACAAAACAGATAGTTTCCATAGGGTCTACATGTTAAAATAACAGTAAAACAAAGAATGGGCCCTGAGTTTTCCTTTTAAAAATTCTGAGTGGTGACATTCATTTCATTATGTATTTTAAAGTTGATGGAAAAAGTAGCATGCTTCCACCATTTCTCAAAGTATAGTGACTTCCCGTTCAAGGGAAAGCTGGATCCGTGTTCGGCGGTCAAGCAGCAGAAGTCAAATATCAAATATTTTATGTATTTCAGAAGGCTACTTTATCTATAAAAGGATTGTTAAATCCAGTTTGTTTTGAAGGAAGTGAAACATAGATCAAGATGTCAAGTCCGTCCTTCCTCCGTTCGCTGCTTCTTCTTGTGTTAATTGCTGCATTTTATGCAATACAATTTGGATTGGTGTATGGTGGTAGGTTCAAAGCTCCAGGTTTTTCTATATTGAAAAAGAGAGAACCCCGAAGTTCCTCGCATAGTCGCAAATCCTTATATTCTCATTAGCAAGCCTTCCATATGTTCTTAAGTTTGCATAGCATGTTTGATTCCTTTTTATTTTGATCAGATTGAAAGTGGCTGCACATAAGCCCGCGTCTGTTTGTTTTGCAGAGATTAAGGCGAGGAAGCTGGGAGATAGAGTTGGTACAGGCCCTGCTGCTCCGAAACCAAATCATCCAATTTCTTGGCATCCCCCACCTGGAGCTTAGAACCAACTCCAAGTGATAATTGTTTTGTTTGAATATTCTCAGAAGGGATGTTAATTCACTTCTCTAAGTGATAATTCACTGTGTGATTCCCTTTTCCACTAGTGTTTGTTCTCTGTTTGTCCTTCACCGACTTCTCTTCTTCCTTTTTTTTCTCCTTTATATATATATATATATATATTGTTCAAGATAAAAAGGGATGTCAATGTCTATCATGTTGGTTTCTGATATTGATGCAAGCTGAAATAACTATAGATGAACCATGGGGCCTAGCTATAACAAAACTGTGGCTATCTCTAAGATAGCAAGTGGAACTATGGCCAGAATGGTGCAAGCGACCTGTTGCAATGGTTGCAAATGTTGATAAATGATGAGGCTGGTGGAAGAGTGTTTTGTTTCCCAAACGGAAAAACTTGCATTCACCAATGCGCTCTTGATGTATCATAAGACAGAGTACTGCTGTTGTGATAGGATCAAAACTCTGGTCCATTAACCCATCATACTTCCTTTTTTTCCTTTTTTCGATACACACCCATCATATTCTTTGAACAACCTAATTGGCATCCTGTCAACTGATTTAAATGGCTCAGTTCTTCTTGGTTCTATCCTCTTGCAGAAATGGACAGTACCCTAACTCCGTTCTCGCAACATCATTGAGAACAAATTTGCAATCATACAGGTTACTTGAATACTGCTATCATCTCATTATCTATCAAAGTTATTTTTGTCGGCTATTTATCTCTCAGATGCGAAAACCATGCATTATCATGCTTCCTCTGGTCAAGAGGCTGTTTCTTCTTCATACAATTAGGGTGAGCCAGGCTAGACCTGGTTTTGGCATCACCAAAAAGCGAGCCATATTTGATCAGGATTAAAACTTGAATGCAACTCTGATCCACTTCAGCTCACTCCTGCTTGAATTGGTCAGGATTATTTAATCGATCCATCTCGCCACGATCTATACAGGCCAAAGTTTGTTCTTGAGCCATGTCTGTTAAAATGTCAACAGGAAATAGTCATGAGCAATTGCCATGATCATTTATAGATTTCTTTTAACAAACAGATGCGAACCTGTAATTATATAATACGACTCTCAAACCCAACCAGCCTGACCTGCTTATAAAACCTAATCGAATTCTTTTTTGAATAGATAGATATATCTTTTATGGTTAGGTGGAGATGCGGCCAGTTTGTTGGTTAGGTTGTGACTTGGCCAGCTGTTGACCATACCAAATCCATCTGACTTGCACCCTTGAACACGATTCAGCTGCTCCTCAACAAAAAAACGAATATTCGACCTGCTTCGCGGTTGAAAGCTATAGAACAAATATATCTTCAATAAAATGATAGAACAATTTTAGTCCACAAATGGCGAAATGAAGCGCTGTTCAGATTTTTGTGTACCTAATCACACCAATGAACAGGTCCAGTGGTCGCATTACATAATACATAAGGCAAAACAATATCCAAATCCCCTGCTATGTCTGCACCCCACTAGTTCCGCTTAAGCTCAACTAACAAATGAAAGATGGATCAAAAATATATAAACACGAATCAGTTGATTTTTGTATTGCACAGTTTTTTTTTAGCGGAAACAGATGATTCATACAAATCTAGTATCGATACATCTAATAAGATCAGAAAACAGCAAGTTTTGGAGCACACTAGACATCTTGAAACTACCATCCATTTTCTTGCTTAAATTGAGATAATCAAAGAACAGGTTAGGTCTAAATTTGAATATCCTGGAGTAGTTGGAGCAAAGTTATAGGATTTAGATTGTTATATTCATAGGTCAAGTCAAATTATATTTATTTGTTCTCTTCAGAATAATTATTTACGATTTAATCATTTTCATGAAGCAAATGAAAGAGATCGAGTCTCAACTACCTCCAATCTAATCCCAGCTGACGCCAAATGATCTTGGAACAACCCAATCCCTTCCTCCCTTCTCTCCCCCTCTCTCTCATGACAGCAAGCTCTTATATCCCGGGTCTAGAACAGCCAAAGCACCAACTCGTGGAATACTGCTCTATTTCCGTGCATACACCTCACGGAAGAATTCGGAAGACATGGCAAACGAGCAAGCGACTTCCACCGGGATTCACTACATTTCAAGCTGTGTAGTTCGACCGTCATCCCATAACAAAGAAGCAGCAAGAGAGCAAGGGTGGCGCCAGCGGCAGCGGCTAATCCATCTCACTCCTTGGGATCTCCGGTTGCTCTCCATAGATTACATCCAGAAAGGCATTCTCCTTCCCAAACCCCCAACCCCCGTCATTCCCGGCCTCATATCCTCCCTCTCTCTCGTCCTCGACCACTTCTATCCCCTCGCCGGCCGTCTCGCCACCATCAACCACGACATCACGCCGCCATCTCTCTCGGTCGCCATCGAATGCAACGACGAAGGAGTTGAATTCATCCATGCCGCCGCCCCAAGCATAACCACGGCTGACATCTTGACCCCTCGCTTTATTCCCAGCATCACCCAGTCTTTCTTCCCCTTGAATGGAGCAATCAACCACGACGGTCACTCCCTCCCCCTCCTCGCCGTCCGCGTCACAGAGCTGGCCGATGGCATCTTCATCGGCTGCGCTCTCAACCATGCGGTCGCCGATGGCACCTCCTTCTGGCACTTCCTCAACTCGTGGTCGGAGATCTCGCGAACCGGCTGCCGCGTCCCACAGATTTCTAGGCCGCCAATGCTGAACCGCTGGTTCCACGACTCATGCTCCCCTCCCATCCATCTACCTGTTTATAAGCGCGAAGACTTCATTAAGATATATCCTTCATCCCAGCTCAGTGAAGCTTTCTTCCAATTCTCGGCGCAAACTATCGCGAAGCTCAAACTCAGAGCCAACATGGAAATGAACACGGATCGCATATCTTCACTTCAAGCACTGCTAGCTCTCGTCTGGCGATCCGTGCTTCGTGCTCAAAGGCTTCCACCTAACGAGAAAACTAGCTATCGCGTGACAGTAAACTATCGACCGAGGTTAGAGCCACCATTGCCGGGCGGATATTTTGGAAACACCATTATAGGGGTTCCAACGACAGCCTCCGCAGGGGAGGTGCTGCACCGGGGTTTGGGATGGGCAGCATCGTTATTGAACCAGATGGTGGCCTCCCAGACCAATGACATCATTCAGAATTGGCTGGAATCATGGAGTCAGAATCCCACCTTTCTATATTTTAAGGAAACGAAGCTTGGTACCATAGTCACAGGTAGCTCGCCGAGGTTTGATGTCTATGGGAATGACTTTGGATGGGGGAGACCGATTGCAGTCCGAAGTGGTGGTTCAAACAAGGTGGATGGAACCATATCCGTCTTTCCTGGGAGTGAAGAAGGGAGTATGGCTTTGGATGCGTGCCTTTCATCCCATGCAATGAATTTATTGCTTGAGGACAAGGAGTTCATGGAAAATGTTACCTAAATATTAATTACATGTTCTTGATAAGAAAAGTTAGTCAGGATATTGTATGTTACGTTGTTTGCAAAGAACAAGTGGAGATCATGGAGCACCTTTGAATAATTTCAGGAATTTGCAAACATTTCTGATAAGTATTATTGACTAATATATTGTAAAGTGTAAGGTCTGCCACATGGTTTTTTATTGTTCTAAAACTGGTGCTCATGTTTGGAGATTGCTTGATTTGAATTAGTTCTGTCGGATATTTTGCTTTGTCAACCATGCAATGGCAGCGACGGCGCCTCTTTCTAGCATATCCAAATCTCTTCGGCTTGAAGATCACATTAACCATCGACGCCTGCAATTTGGCACGTCAATTCTGTTAGTTGATCTTTCAACCTTTGTCACTGCAAGCTGAAGAAACTCTGGAAGCCATTCAATATTTAGATCTTGAAATTGAGCTTTAATCATGTTTCTAATTTTTGCTTTTGCTTAACCTTTTTTCTTTAACACTAGTTTGTTAAAAGATATATAACACCCTAACGTACGTCTGCTAGAACTACTGAAAAAGATTTGTCAAAAATGTAGGTAGGGTTTTGGCACACAAAAGAGAGAAGATTTTAGATGGTTCGCCAAAAAATGGGCTACAATAGTTTATAATTGAGAGATCCACTACAGTAAGAGAAGTACAGATAAAACTCATTGGTATGCTTATCCATTGGAGATGATAACCTGCTCCCCTGGACCCTTCTCCTAATATAACATTAGAAGACATAAAAAGACACTATTAATGAGGGTTGTCAATTAGTGAATTAGTTATCGAAGTCTTCGGTGGTTGATACCAAGGACTAGAGTTCTTGTCCTGTCTTCACTCTAATTTTGGCCCAATTTTTGTCTAGATTTGCCTATCCTAAATTTGGAGGGAAGAGGAAGAGGGAGGGATAGAAGGCTCTCTCTCTCTATATATATATTAGAAATCATGAGAAAAATATGCCTCTTTTTTTTCTTTTTTTTTTTTTGAGAAAGAGGGAGAAAAGTCCACCCAATTTCTTAAAAATTAAAAATATATAAGAAAAAAAGAGAATACAAACATATTTTTGTTTTCAAAATATTGGAAGATCTGCAATGCAGCTACGAGGAATTTGATGTTTCATAACCTTATTACAAATTGGCTAAAGTAGTGAGCCATAATCAAATGTAGGACGTTAGCCAGAGCTAACGGGCTCAACTCGCCACCCATGGTTGAGCACCACCTGTTTGCGGAAGCTAATATATTCCAGGCTCACATAGGGTCGGTCCAACTCTTAGGTGAGGCGGTTGCCTAAAGCTCTGGCCCAAAGAAGGCCTACTGCAGAGAAGGCCTTAAAGATAAAATACAAAAAAAAAAAGATCTCTCTTAATGAGTTCGCCTTAGGCCATCCTCTTGCAGAGAATGCCTCAGAGATAAAAGGAAAAGAAGAAAAGCCCCTTTTAGTGAATTGGTCTTAGACCCTCAAATGCATTAAGCCGCTTCTGAGCTTGCCGGTAGATGAGTGCCGCATACCATTTCCCATGAAACACCCAGATCTCGCCGCCGTCCCCTTTGGTGGATCCCATTAATCATTGATGGATGATTGATTAGATATTAGACAAGTGGATTCCTAACCATTCGTTCTATCACCTAAGATTAATTAAGGGCTTCGCTCACTTAAATGGACATAGATGGGTGAAGTATGAACCGGAGAGGATCCAAATCTCTTGGAAGTGGGAAGGCTCGGAGGCCATGGTCGATGCACGTGCAGGGAGACTAGTCCTTGCACGTTGCTTGGGTCAGCACCGTGCTAAGACTTCCAACTTCATTAAATCGCCATGGATTCGCTTGGTTCGAGGAAAAGAAAAAAAAATAGTCAACAAAAAAAAATGCTTCATATCTAATTGAAATTTTTAAAAAATAAAAATAAAATAGTATTTTTTTATAAAAATAATAATATAAAAATATCATATAGGGTATAGAAAAGTTCAATTTTTATCTGTTGGGATTAAGATATTTTATTTTTCGCTTCCCCCCACCTACCTTCCCTGAACGAGCTCTTTCTATCCGTTTCTTTCCCTTACTTCCCCAAAATATCTTTAAGCTTTTAGATAGAATAGGATAATGCCTTTCTTTTTATTAGGAGCATAACAGGAAGTTTATACAACTTTTCCAAAAAAGCCAATGCTTGACAAAACATAAGACACTTTTCATGGTCAACCAAATATTACAAAACTATTTTTCAAGGCACTATAAGCACAAGCATCAGCTTCATAGAAGAAATATTTTAGTGAGAAATTTTTTTCGTGAACCAAATAAGTCCTAAATATTTGTAGCCAAGATTATTTGTGGTACACCTTGCATGCTACAGAGTACTATGCATCTCTGAATAGCTGCCATCAAAAAAATAAACAGTCATGAAAAAACATGCGGCATGTATGACATAGCGCGTTCTTGTGGACTACCTTGTTTGATGGTTGCAGCCATTCTCGATTGTAAAGCACTCTGTGGTACCGTGTGCCCTGCAGAGGATCCGTGCTTATATATTTGACAAATAAATATGAGTAAAGAATATTAGGAATTAAGTGTTCTCTCTCTCTCTCTCTCTCTCTCTCTCTCTCTCTCTCTCTCTCTCTCTCTATATATATATATATATATATATATATATATATATATATATATATATATATATATATCCATCTACCTATTGGTAGATAGAAAGGGGACACGTCTAAAGTTTGGTAAACGATGGATCCGTGGAATTCTATACATCTGACCGTGGAATATCGCATACAGAAAGTCTGGTCATGCTGTTGAAATCTTTAATTTGAATGGAGAATTGATTGACAAATAGAATCTTTCATAGGCACAAATGGGTGAAGTTTGATTATAAAGTTTATGACCATAATAAAATTGCTAATTTAATAAAAAAATTGAGCAAAGACCACGAGAGGAGTGACTAGTATATTAGCTATCATCTCTGGATTCGAGGTATCCGTTTACTTGGAAAGGAAGAAGATGGGGCTCTCTTCGGTAGCAAAATTTCTCCTCTTTCTATTGCTGTTTGGTACTTTCATTGCCATGAATTTTGAGCTTGTTTATGGAGATGGTAAGTAGCAATTGTCGACTCCATTTATCATTCTCTGTTCCTTTTGTAACAACTAAACTATAATTTTGACTGAAAGTGTTTTATTACCTTTAAAAATTTAGGTTTCGCAAATATGAACGGAAGGATGCTAGGTGGGAGACATGGACTGGGGCCAACGCCACCGTATGCTCCTCCAGCTCCGGTGCCAAGACAAGTAATCAATAAATGAAAGAAACAATGGTAGATGATAATTGCTATTAGATTGCTGCAGTGAAATCAGGTTTATTATATCAAGGTTCCTCTATTATTTTTTTCAGAAAATAAGCAAGCAGCCTTTTAAATGTAGAGTTGCAACCGGTTGAAAGGGCTCAGAGAGTTGTATTTCCGAAGCGAGCTGCTTCGTATAAATTAATACTTTCTCCCATGCTCTCTCTCTTTCTTTTTTTCTTCTTCTTTGTGTGCACTCTCTCTCTCTTCTTCATCTTTACGTGCATGCGTGCGTGTATATTATATCAACATTCTTCTATTATTTTTTTCAGAAAAAATTGTAAGCAGCCTTTTAAATCTTCCATGCTCGCTTTCTGTTTTCTTCTTCTTCTTCTTCTGTGTGCGCACGTGCGTACATGCATGTGTATATGTGTGTGTGCATGTTTGAGCGTGCGTGTACGTGTGTGCGTGTTTTGAGACGAGAGAGGGGTTATAATCCCTACCCTTCCCATATATCAACCTGCGCACCTTATATGTAGGGCAGGACCCTTATTGTAGGAGAGGAAAACAATAATGAAAAATGGCCTGCAGCTTCGCTGGGCTTTACCCGCGTGGACGCGGCAGACCAGCTCGACGAAGCCTAGGAAGTCCTCGGATAGTGGCGGGGTGTCCATAAAAGGGGACGAAATAAGGGTCAATAACCATGTGGAATGGAAGTATGGAACCCCTGCCCCTTTTCTTAAGCGTCAAGGGATCCTCCAGTCTGAACTATAGTTTTGTAGTTCTTTTCTTACTTTAAAATCCCTTTTTCTTTTGTTCATACGGTAAAGTGGATTTGTTAGCATAACTAGATTTCAGTTCCCTTTATTCTAAAATAAAAAAAGAAAATAACTAAGCAAATATGTTGGTCATGCAGGACATATTCATATGATGAATCCACATGCATGCAGATCGTATTTGCTATAAAGGCTATTCAGTATAGTTTTATAATTTCATTTTCTTGTCTCAACTGTATCCTATATTTTTTCTTTGGTAAACCGGATGAATTGAATCATTCAAGTATAGATACATTAGAAAATAAAATATTCAAAAACTGAGTAGAAAGAAGTATTGAAGAATGATCCTATGATGTAGTCTTAGTATGGTTGGCCGCATAAGCGGTCATCTAATTAGCAGCACCATCTGCTTCCTTGTATATATGTCATAACTTAAAAAGAGTAATGTACACATCATTCGCCAGCAAATTTATAAAGCGTATAAAGTCTAGCATTAACAGAAGTTGGATCTAAAAGTAATCTGATAATCGTCAAGGAGTCCTCTCTAAATAAATGTGCGAAGCCTCAACATCTATGTAGCATAAATTAGTCCCTCCCATGTCGCATACAATTCTATCATTAGAAGTATATATTATATCTTTAAAATTGTTATATCATGTAATATATTAGAAAATTAAAATATATTAAATATCAATCTAGAAACAGCTACAATCCTGTGACAGTAATAGGCTTGCTATGGATGCATTGATCAGGATGGAGAAGCTATCATTTAAACCATATGTTTCTTGTGTTGCGAGCAAGTTCTTTGGAATGAAATACATAAGGTGTTGGAGTGAACAACGACGCCACCTCTAGGTTAGATTATAAGAATGAGTTTTATATCATTCTAAATTACAATTATATATTTAAGACAAAGATAGTTTTAAGAATGGTAAAAGGCATTTTTTAGGTATCTGACTCCTCCCAATTACTTAAGAAATGAATCCCGAATATCTTGGAGAAAGATGCATGGTAATTCTAAGAATATGACAGGAAATCTTTTTGAGCAGATTATGAATAAACATCAGTGCTTTTATACAATTTTAAGGATGAATAATGCTTCATCCTTTTTGTCAGCATTTCCAGTCAGCTTGATTGGGCCAGCGTAATCTTTCCTAGCCCAGGAATGGTTGGCATTCGGCTTGCAAAAGATTTTCAAGACATAAAATCTTCTATGTTTCTTGTTTCATTGTTAATATTCCTCCTCTATGGATTGTGCCATTAACGCACCACTGGCTCATTTACAACAGGAACATGGATAATTTCCTTCTTCAATTTGATAATCTAGGCCTGAGCTCTTTGTCGATGTCGAGTACTTGGAAGACTACTGATCAATAACGCCGTTGATGATTGAGTGTTTTTGGTTATATAATTAACCTGTGTCATCTTCAGTAGAAAGCAAAGTTGGAGTATGCATATCATGAAGCAAAAGGAAGAAAGTTACATGGTATATTTATATCATTCTTAGGGGTCCACCTAATCTTTCTTCATGAACCTACTTGAATATTCTTTTTTCCCTGATTCCCCTCTTCTTGTGATAACTTGGAGCTCAGGAAGATGGCATGCGTGCGTACAAAAAGGCCTCACCTTTTCAACAGAAGAGTAAGGCCCTTCGCCAAACTATGTAATAAACTAACAAATTCAATCATTTTTTATAATTAACTAATGATGGATATGGCGGGATTATAGCGTCCCATTTCCGGAAACAAGACGATTAGTACTTTTTGTCTGCTTTATCATAGAAGAAGACTTGATTGCTTAAATTGAGACATGGTTGGAAGCCTCCCTAACATTTCATAGATCAACTAAAGAAGTGGATGGAGTGCCCTTCGTCAACCAGTTCATCAGTCTTGCTGGTCTTAGTTGCTTCATTATTGTGAGGACCCGTGCAGGCGTATATTTAGTCTCACATCAATTATTTGCTGAGTAGATCTTAGGAACTTATGTCAAATCATAAAAATCCAAATAATATCTTTTGGCTACCCATAGTCTACGTGGACTACGAAATACTGCAAATAGTAGAAGAATGAACTCGGTTGTTACAAATAGTATCAGAACGAATTCGACCCATAGCCTATGTAAACTAGGGAACACTGCAATACGAATTCATGAAATCTAACTATGGGCCGATCGTGATGCTTATGATTAGATTTGAATATATCTTAACCTTTAGTCTGACAAGGATGTCAGGATTTGAAGGAAAAAAATGTAAGGACCTATGCGGGCGTGTGTTTAGTCCTATATCGATTATTTGCCGAGACGATCTTGAGTACTTATACAAGACTAAGAAATCCAAAAAATATCTTCTGGCTAGCCATTTGGGTTAAAGTCTTGGGTTGTTGTCTGATGGAGGTCGTTTGCTAGCTTGTTTAGCTGCTTCAAAGGATGAAATTTTAGAGGTGCACTCTTATCAGAGATTGCTTTTGTTCTCCGTTGGACCATCGCTTTTTATATATAACTTTTCTATTTTACAGAAGCGATGTTGCATCCTTTTATTATTCACACGACATCTTCTATATGCGACATCTCAGATAAGGACCATGCCTGAAGTATTGTCCAGCTTTACTTACTGCAACCACCAGGCAGAATGCCATAGCATCATCGCTCAGATCAAGATGGGGTTTTGCCCATTGCTTTGGTTGAGCAACACCACGGGTATTACGACCTTTCGTTGGCTTCGACTAAAGTAGGTGGCAGCGATGCTGCCACTATAATGGATGTTGTGGTCGCCGGTGGAAAAGTAATGCCTCCGCAGTTTTACCATGCATGGGACTAATTTTAACTTTTATACCATCCCATTTTTACTCTCAAATTCTCTCTCATTTTTCCCCCCCATACTAATTACTCAGCAAGGTCGTATATGGGTTTTGGACGAAAAGTAACCCAAGGGAGAAAAGAATGGTGCAATCGGCCAGGACTCCAGACTGTGGTACTGATTCTTATTGCTGCTTTTGCCAATACAGTGGACACATGCGGACCATTCAACAGTGCACCGCACGGATTCCCTCAAAGCGATGGGTGTCAAGGAATGGTTCCTTGCTGCTTCCATGTCACCAGAGACATGAAAGTAGGTGGAGGAAATTGGAATCCACTTTTTCTCTTTCTGGCGCCTTCTCTCTCTTTCTTGCATATATTCTCTTTAGTATTCCTCTCCACCCACCATTGTTGTTCATTTTATAGAAACAAATATATATATATATATATATATATATATATATATATATATATATATATATATATATATATATACATATAAGAAAATGATCGGCTGGATCCGATGCCGGTAGGCCATGTCAGATCTGCACCCACTACTCCAAGATATTTGGTGCTTGGCGGAGGAGTTAGATTCATTTTGGGTCTCGCATGTGTTTCGAGATGCGAACAGTGCTGCGGATTGTATGACCGACTATGCAGCTCACCATTCTGGATTTGTATTATGGAATAGTTTCGATCGTGTACTGCAAGCATTAGATCGTGTTTTGTCTTGTGATTGCTCTGAACTTTCTCACGGCCGAGTATAGTGAGATGCCGGTTCACCAAAAAAAAAAATGATAAGAAAAAGAAAGAATGAGGAGTTTGTGATGTGGTTGTTGAGAAGATTTACCTCAAATTTATTTTCTTAATTATCATGGAAATTATTCACCTCACAACAAAGATATGTCATTGTGGATTGCTAGTCCCTTTTATTTGGTAAAACACATGCTAACTGCTCCCATTCAGGGAGTTATTCTTTTGACGAATACAAATTGTATTAAGTCAAAGTTAGCATGCAATTTTCAAAAAGAGGATTGACGTTTTGAAGAAAGGATTCCCCTAACAAATATGACTTCAATTTTAGGATTTCTAGATCAAAATAATCCTAATTGGGTTTTTATTAGTTAATCATTGGATCGTTGGCTAGTGTATCAAAATTTACCAACGCAAGCCCTTCGCCATCTGACGGAGAAACCAACCAAAGTGTTCATGGATAGGTGACCTAATCTGACTACATTACGAAGATACACAGTCCGAGCTCCATTTATACTTCTAATAACTCCATCCGTTGTGGATTCAATGAGTAATTTCATATGCAGGTCCTTCTCTTTTCACATTTCTAATTTTTAGAAAAATTCCAATTATTTCATACGACCGATTGAGTCGTGGTGCAGAGGGATCGTTGGGCTTCAAATGAAGCACTAGATCATATTATTGGATGCTCAAATTTCAAATGGGACTTCATAATTACAGTCTTCAAGTATGATAGCTGATACTGACTAAATCTGAAACAAATCTAACCAACATCAAAACAATGAATAACTCTGATAACAAAACAACACACCTGCAAGAAATCATGGCAGAATGCTCAACATCGGGACTCATTTGGTATGCCAACTGATGAAGAAAATACTGGAGACCTCGATCTCGGGTTTGAGCGACTTTTCTATCTCCAGACATAAGCCAAGGCGAATGACTTCGGCTATAAATGAGAAGTCGCAAGCCACGGAAAATAATTGACACATGTCGACAATGAGTGACAACCCCAACAATCGACAGTTCTGATAGTCTGTGATCATGGCAGCCTCATATTCCGCATCAGACCTGCACCACACTCTGCCTATACGAACTGACTCCAGCGCCATGGCCGTACCATCGGCCACTAGCTGGGATTATTATAAGTTACGTCGGTCTAGGTAACGATAAGGTTAGCTTCTCTATATAAGAGGAACAATTTAGAAATTTGATGTACGCAACATGCTACCTTTCTCACAGAGGTCTGTTGAAATCTATTTTTTTTATATTGATGTCTTATTATTCTGATTTAAACATCGAAGGGTTCCATCAAAAAATTTTCGGTAAGTAGATTTCTTCTGGACCACCTAACAAAGGGTCCAATATTCCAACTAATCTGCTCAGTCCGTCAACAATTGACCTTGTCTTAGTCCGGCGGCAACGCTAACTTTCATCAATTGTTGTGCACTCATAGTAAGCATAATTACCTAGGATTATCCACGGTTTGTTTTGCTCCAATAGAAGAGCATGATTGCCTAGGATTCAGAAAACAGAGTACCGATCTTAGAAAAAAATGGCATCATTCGCACAAATAGGTTTGTCACTATTTGATGCTTAAAGCAAAAGCTGTCCGCTCGCAAACATCAGGTGGTGAATGTCAGAGTCCACTTCCCTCCATTAAAGAGGACGTAACCAAGCACACGACACAGGGTCGGACACATCAGTCCATATACCACACTGATAAACCAAGAAAGGGATGAGACATCCTTCCCTGTTCCAGGTTCAAGGTACGGCTACCTTCACTGTCCTCCCACATTAAAGAATCATTAAGAAGAAATAAATAAAGGCCCAACTTGGCCTGCCAAATCTAGTCTAGCTTGCTGAATATTCCCTGCCCCAGCGTTAACAACCCAAATACATGGAATTCAAATCCAATCCAACACCAAAACACAAGCAACCACCTTTGTAAGAGAAAAAGACAAGTCTTAGTTAACTAGTAGTAATATATATATTATAGTAAATACTTGAAGAAGTCTTTTGGGAGAATTACAGGACAAGTGTAAGCGATGCATTCCCAGCACCAAATCCCTCACATATAACCCCCATCCCTAGACTACGAATGCATCCCTTACAACCCATGTTCGACATAGTTTAAAGCAAAAGAAAACAGGAGAAAATAGACCACCAAAAAAAAAAAAAAAGGACATCTGGAGAGAGAGAGAGAGAGAGAAGAGTGATAAGATACCTAGAGATCGGACCACGAACCTCGATTCCCCGCAGTGCAATGTATTCTCCAGGCTCTACTTGGAGTGGGAAGTAGAGGAGAGGAGAGGGCAACTGCAAAGTCTTGCTTCTTTTTTTTTCCTTTTTTGTTGTTGTTTTCTCTTTGGCTTTCTTCATATGCCTTCAGAGTTGGCGCATATACACAGGGAAGAAGCCCTCCTCTGATGGCAACCTCTGTAGCCACCCCCAGGGTACCTTAATTTTTGCCAGAATTCCATGGCTTCCATGAAGAGAAGAAGAAGAAGAAGAAAAGGCTTTGGCAAGAAAAAAAAAACAAAAACTGGAGAAAAAGAAAAGTTCGAGTGGGGATGTCTGAGGAGAAGGTTTTGAAGGATGGAAGAAAGGAATTTAAGGGCGAAGGAAGCAGGGGACAAGTAGGGTCGGTATATATTTAGGTGGGCCCTTTTTTTTCTTTTTGGCAATGCTGTGTGGATTTTTAAGGGGGCAAGTTTGTGGGAAATGTAAAACGCACATACTCGGATTTCAAAGCAATGTATGGTGAGTGTTCATACGTATGTGGGGAAATATTTTCTTAAGGGGAAATAAAATAAGCCAAAATTATAAAGGGTAGAGAAGGGTGGACTGGCTTTTGCTCTGCTGACCACAGATTATGAAGCCGGTTATCCAACTCTAGTATAAAAAAATATAAAATATATAAATAAATTTATTCTATCCTATTAGCTTAAATTTTTAGAACAAGTGGTGATTGTTATCAGAGGGATAATTAGTGATTATAACATCAAGAATCGCCCAATTCGGACCAAATCAGTACTCGTGGATTTTTAGAATATTATCCTTATAACATATGTTCCATCTACATCTGGTTTGCTTAAATTTATAGGATTATTATTTAATACTTTGTATAAATTTGATATTGCTATATTTTTAATGATTTATATATAATATTATATATTTGTGTTACTTAGGTATTATTTATATGAATTACTTTTTTATTGCCTCACGATTGAGTTGCCAATCCACTCGGATCATTGGGATCCAAGTTTATTGACTGATTTCAGCTGGGATTTGGCCCTTTTTTTCATTTTGTTTCAGGGTGCTCATATATGCTATGTTTCACTCGAAGTTGATACATTGGTATTATTATGTTGAGTAATGAGTGTGTAATCAGTAGAGACATAGATGGTGCGTCATTGCGTGCCAAGATAACTGAGCTTTAAGATCTGTCATTTTACAAAATTTTTGCCAATTTCATTGAATCTTTTATGCATATGGTGGAAAATATTGACTGCGACGTGGAAAAATTAGCTAAGTTTTGAATTTTATGATTTTTCTCGGATGCAAAATAATTTTTGTTGGGATAAAGATATTTGAATGGAGAAAAAGAAGAGAGAGGAAACAAGCGCCCCTGAAAACTAAATTTACTTGCTTGTCTAACTTGCTTGTCTAACAAACTGCGACATAATATGGAATTGTTAGCCCCTTTTCACTTTCTAGTCGTCAATGCCAATTGGTAAAATAACTATCACCACTTGTTTTCTATGGTTGTTGAAATAGGTTGCGCTTAAACATATCTTAGTATCAAAATAGTTTTCATTTATTTCTTGTTGAGGATAGTTTTGCCAACCGATTTTGGTATTTTATTGAGAACTTTGATTGTTGATTATTGTACATTTCGTTGGAAGGAAAGGTTGTGCTTAGCGAGGTAGATCTCTTGTTGCATTTAGTAGACTTTACCAATATAGATGGGGTATTACGAGGTAAATATATGCAAAAAATGCAAGATGGTTTATCCTAGTTGATTATTCAAACTAATTTTCATGTTCGAACTGACCTAGAGGATCACTAGACTCAATATAAAAATACTTTGACCACTACAAATAGGGTTGGATAGAATTCAGGAGCAAGATCCGCCACATCAGAAGCTAAGTTGCTGGCCAAATTATTAAAGGCTATAACTAGGTCATACGATGCCCAATTTCGATGATTTTTTTTTTCTGAATTCAAATAACCTTTCGAGATCTATAATTTGATGCTGGTAATCATATCCAAATTCTATCATTTGAATTCTAAAATAGACAGGTCAAAGAAAAAAAATTTCGGAAAAGATTTTGGTCGGACGTATCTCCTAATCCAAATGAAATCAGAGAAAATGACAGAAATTAAAGTTAATGTAGAAGACGAGATTTACCTCCTATAGAATTTTAGCCTTTTCAAGCTCATGTATAAGAACGGATCTCACTGTTATAAATAGGAGCTATGTACCTCGATTTTATGATCATCAATAAAAAAAAGAGAGACAAAAACCCAATTTTAGTAACTTTTCCAAAAAAAAAATTTAGAAATTCGAGTTGAGCAAGTTAAGAAATTTTTTTCTTCTCTCTGATCTGATCAAGAATAGAGGTCAACTTACTTAAATATTTTCCTCTTATATAATAGAATCATTTAATTATTTTTTATTGTTAACAATCCATCTTGATGCAAGAGTGAGAAATAATCACAATGCATCTTGATTTGGCTGCACACCATGCATTTTGAAACCATTAGCTAATAATGCTAGCTTGTTGAAGCAATGGTAGTTGTTTAGAGTAAAAGTAGTTAAAGTAATTCTTGCAAGTATTTATCAAAGAAATATTCGGAGTCTTAATATTAAATCCATTTTTGTCAAAAAGGTTGTTTTCACAATTTTTGTCCCGTCCTTGCAAAAAGATTAATTGTCGTGGATCAATAACAGAAAGTTTCGTAGTTACGATGGAGAGCAATTGCCATGTTATATACCATCACCTTCGCCAATTAAATTGTCTAGAAATAAATAATTATATGTTTCAACTATTACAATTCAAAATGGCTCCCCTTCCAAAAAAAAAAAAAAATCATTTGATAGAATAACCCGTTACCATCCGTTAACATCATCAATTAACTATTTGAAACCTTGAGCAGACCAAACGAATATCTAGCTAATATAAGACAAAGACCAAGAGTATGCAAGTCTCCCAGCATATATGCCCCAGGATTCTTGATGTTGTGTTTGACATCCGAGCTAAGGTTAGAAGAAGTGCAGCAACGGCCAATTAGAGACGACAAGCCCCAATCTAAGGAAAATGGTATGGAAAAGCATGGGCTAGTGGTCAAATTAAGAGATTCTCTCCCTTATCGGGAAGACTCCTTCAGGCACCACCATCCAAAGAGAAAGCCCCACTTGTCATCTGTACTGATTTCTATGACAATTCTTTTGATTAAGCCTTAGATTTCTCCCTTAATCCTACGTACGAGAGCCCATTAATTATACCTTGGCCACCGTTTACGTCATGGGCACGCGTCAATCACGTCAAAAATGGTCATTATTTTAAGCCCCAACGTGGGCTTCGGTGGGAGATATAAATAGAATAGTCTAATCATTGGGTACTCGAACGACCTTCCCATGCAACCGCCCCCTGGCCTGCGACACGTGTCCTGGCTTGCCGGGCGGAGGCGCGGCACGGCGCGGCGCGTGGGCCTCGGAGAGCGCGCGGGAGGCGCACGCTAAGGCCCCCACCCCGGGGACCATCTCCGCCGTTCCCGACCCACCAATAGTGGGGATCGTCTTAAGGTAACATTCATTCTTCCCTCTACGCTCGCCGATGGTTGCTCCCATCCATTAGGGCGGCACTATGGTCACTTGGTCAGATTAGACCAAATATGGGTTAAGGTTGGATCCACAGTAGGTAAATTTTTTTTTCAACCCGAGTTTAATTTGTTTATTGAATAGGTCAAAAATTTAGCTTCAAATATGATCGTTTTGTTAAACAAGTAATTTAATCCGATCTGCAACAAATTAAAATAAGTTAAATGGATTAAATGGTTAAGCATAGATATCCCTACCATCAATGCTCATAAAAGTTATTATGAAGGTTAGAGATTGTGTTTGGAGGTGCATGGTTTGCTGAGTCGATTTAGCTGCAATTGGGACTCGGTTTGAATCATTCAACTTTTATGTGAGGTATAGCCTGGAGGTCCGGTGTCAATTAAGTTAGCCTAAGCTAGATGAGTGGCATGGAAATTACAAATTTTATGGTTCGATTGAGCTAACTGATTTAACTAGGATTCGCTCAAGAAATCCATCGTTGTTGAGTAAAATTAGCCTAAGCTTCGTTAAGACACATGCACATTACAATAGTTCAACTTCGTTGGTTCATGATTAATTATAATAGTTGGATCATGTTGAATCATATTCTTTGGTGTTAGGGGGTTGTTAGTCCTCTAAATATCTCTGTTATTTTTTCAGCTTACTCAGAAAGAGAACATAGAAGTAAGAAGCCTCTTCGCCAAATCCAACGATCTCTCCTATCATATAAAGATGGCAACCAAGCCGTTTTCCCTGTTTGTGATGAGCTGGATACCAAGCTGAAAAATTTAAGCCTCTTGCAATCGCAAATATACCAACAAAAGACCTGTTTTAAGCGCTAATAGTATCTGGATAACAAGCAAATTAGACCTTTCCTATAATATAACGTTTTTATTTTTAGAGTCATTGTGTGGTTGTTTGCTAATATAATTGGGATGCATTTGGTTCATAACCAAAATTAGAATTGGAATTGAAATAGATTGGAAATGAAAACGGAATTGCTATATTTTCTGACGCTTCTAGTTCGTGACTGGAATTGGAACGAGACTTAAATATTAGGAGAGAGTTGGGATTGAATTTTGAGAGAGCGAGACATTCACATTTTTTCTGAAATCAAAATAGGAATGTGACTCTCTTTAATCCAATGGCTAAAATGAGAGTCACTTATTTTCATTTCCATTCTAAACCCTCACTCCTTCTAATCAAACATATCCTTGGTGTAGCCATAGCTTGAATGCTATATAGATGAATAAAAATGAATAGTCAAGCTTGAGCCGAAGAAAGAGCAAGCAACCATTGTATATTTAATAAGTTTTTTTTTTTTTTACTTTTTTTGTTCCAGAAAATATTATCAAACATTGTATGAGTTGATTTTCCATCCATGTGCATATTTTTTGTCATAAATAGTTTTACTTTTTAAAATGAAAATGATAATAATTAAAAATTTTCATTTGTACTTGCTGCATTAACACATCCAATGCGACCCCCCCTTTTGTATATCAATTGAAAGACAATAAAATCTAGAATAAATTGGAGAACTGCAAGAGATCTCCTGCCGTCTGTAGTTTCGTAATCCAAAAGTAAGATTATTATGTTAAATAGTTTTAGCTCATTATCCATTAATAATGAAACAAGATTTTTGTCGGACTACTTTTAGCAATAATTTCCTAAAAATTGACTAAATAACCTAATTCTACTTGGGATTTGTTGATTGTCATATTGCATTGGATCACACTTAGCATAATCAAATAGATTTAAATGCCTGATGTTAGATGTCTAAAACATAAACCCCACTGTTGTGATGAATCCTCCGTTTTGGGCTAGATTAGACTCAAATAAAACCAAAAGAACATAATCTAGATATTTTTCACCTCTTTTTTACATCTCCAACACTAGCTAAAAGTAGACACATATTTATCAACTTTAAAAATAATAATAATAATAACATGAGGATCCATAGCTATCTTTGCTTCTCACCAGTAGAACTTTGTATCTTCCTATGCTTCCTTCACTATGTTTCATGCCTAGAAATTAAAATTTGATAATTTCTTCTTTTCATAATAATATATAAAGATATGGATGTTGAGAATAATTGCGTATCCTTGTTTTTTAGTAGTGGAGAAAAAAGAGAGACAGAGAGAGTGAGACTTATCTTTCTTGGTGAGAAGTAAGAGAAAGACAATTTCATAACAATTTTTTCTTGCTCTTAATTATTTTTCTTCTGGTATCTCTTTATTGTTTTTGTTTGAGCATTTATTTTAGATCTTGGGCCGGCACGATCTACTCGGCATAGCATGCTGTTCTACAGATTAGATGGGTAGGTGAAGGTTGGTAAGTACATCAGTCTTTTATCATGAATTTGAAGAAAAAATTATTCGGTGGACAAGGTTCATTATGAACCTAAGGCAATAACATCTCCATTTGGTGAACTCAAGCAGGCCCCCTGCCTGTGGTGATGCGATCACACGCACATCTCTTTACTTGCGCCCCCACCACAATATGTCTGTTGTGATTGGTGGATCCCAACGTGCTTCTACGAATGTTGAGCTTTCCCAGTTGCTTGCCTGCCTGCCCCATAGACTTTGTTTTATGGTCCCCTTCCACTGCTTCTCGATGTCCTTGTTTAGGTGGAGGGGTTCAAGTGGGTCCGATAAACACGTATTAGAAAACGCGACTTGATTTGGACTTGAGAGATATGCAAAATCTTTACTAGTGTGTTCGGTCGGGTCCTGTCCCAAGGTTCAACCTCCAAAGACGTCAGGTAAGCGATAGGAGTGGTCAGCTCAGCCAAACTTTTACTTAAAATTCCCGTCAGATAAGACCACAAATGGGTCAGATTGACCTGTGATGTAACTCGGCCTGATCTTCTTAAACCCGATCCAATCCGGTTTAAAAGACCTATGATACTAGGTTGGATTCTAAAATTGGACCAATTCTATTTTTCGAATTGGATCTGAATTTACTAAAATTGGACCAGTTCTATTTTCCGAGTCGATTCTAAATAAATTTATTATACAAATATAAAGTATGATAATATATTTCTACTATAATTTTGAATTATCATTGAATAATAATAGGACAATAATATGATTAATAATGTATTATAATACAATATATCGTAAATATATTATATGTAATATTAATATAATATACTATTATAGATATAATATTGATATAATATATTGACAGCATAATGATATATTAATTTTTCTAGTTGGACTGAAGGGTATTTTTGTCTCCAAATTTTAGTTTAAGATAACCATCCTGGGATGGTTTATATACCCAACCTCAAGAACGGATGTTCCGTTATTAGGTTGGGCAGCGATTTGAGGAGTGGGGATAATTTGGATCACTGGCACATGGGATCACCATGGTGCAATCAAATACGGTGATCTCCTTATCACCACCTACATCACCCTTGATCTTGAAATGATCAACCCATACCAAACGCCTAAAATTAAAGGATTTTAAAAGAAAGGAACGAAACCTAAACAACATATGCCCCTACTTAAGTAACCATAGGGCTTTAAAAATTTGTGATCACTCGAATCAAAAGCATGGCTTGGTAGAGTACATTAAAATATTATTGATGGATCCTAAAAGAGAAAAAAATCCATTTTAAAGCATTTTACAAGCGGTAGCTAGTAAATTTTAAGTTGGTATAATGCTTATTATATATGTCAAATGTAAAGAGTGCACATCTAGTGAAATACAATTCATAAAGATTCTGTGAAAAAAAGGTTTTGTGAAATATATAATTATGTTTGTGTGCAATTAAGATTCTATGAAATAAAGATAAAGATGTTCTTTGTAAAATTTATTGAATGAGGATTTTATTAATGAATTCTTTGTCAAATTAGAAAGGTGTCAAGGTTTTATTCATACAATTCATAAAAATGAAACAGTTATAAATTTAAGAAAGATACAAATGCTAGGTCAATGAATTTAAGGAAACAGGCTAGCATGTTAAGGTTCCAATCTTTTAAAGATTGGAATGTTGGATAGTAATGGAGATGATGCAATAAGAGAAAACAGGAAAAAAAAATAGAATCTTGATGGTATTGAGTGAAACATGTGACAAAAAAACAGTGAGAGGTAAAGGGACAAAGGAGCATATTAGACAAGATGGAATTAGAGACTAAACTAATTCAAAATGAAGCGATAGGAAATTAATTAAAATAATATGGACAAGTGCAATAAAGAATTTAGAAGGTTCCTACAAATAGAGGTATAGAAATATATTCGAAAACCTTAAGAATGAATCGAAAACCTTATATAACAAGGATGAAAGTTTTCGAAAATGATTTGAAAAGTTGCAATGACATTACATGTAGTCAAGAAAAAAATATCAAAACATAGAAGGTTCCATTGCCAACTAGCAAGCATTTATAATATAGACAACATGAGATTTCAAAGTCTGGCATGTGGCAACATGCAACATGGTAAGAATGGATGTGATGTAGATTTTCATCAAAGAATTAATTTTTACATTTGGCATTGTAAGATAAATACAGCCTAAATTTTGATAGGTTCACTTTTGCTATTTTTCTCAATGAGAGTAGACTGATTTA
This sequence comes from Phoenix dactylifera, assembly GCF_009389715.1. Lineage (NCBI taxonomy): Eukaryota > Viridiplantae > Streptophyta > Magnoliopsida > Arecales > Arecaceae > Phoenix > Phoenix dactylifera. The sequence goes on from NC_052395.1 coordinate 15,984,568, forward strand.
ATGTTGCGATATTTTTAATTGCCTAAATAGAAAGAGTTATTAAAAGAATGAAATTGAGCACCACAAATTCTCATTTATGGTGGTGTTCTTCTCCTACCTTCTCTAAGAAAAAAAAAGAAAGCATCATGAATGGAATGACTTTATGACCCTAGATTTGGCCTTAATATTAGAAATGTACATGCATTACTTTTCGAGGATATGTGTCACTCATCAATTAAAAATGAGTGGGATGCAAGGTAGGTAGCACCATGGTGTTATGTGAATAGTATCTATTGAGGGAAATACAATAAAAGGACAAAGCCAATCGGACTGAGGCATGGAAATCTCGCTCTCTTTAAGAAGATTTAAGCCCTCTGCGATTGGCAAAGCCTAAAACCCAATGCAGCAGAAAACACTACGACTTGTCTTTTCCAGAATACAACAATTAGACGATCGCACAAGTAGTCAAGCCCAAAGCTCCACTAAAGAAACACTATTCTTTGCCGAGAACTCTCTCAAAGTATTTTTGTGAGTAAAATGAAGTGATATCGTATATATTTGGAATGAAGGGGGAGAAGGGTTTATATAGAGAGTTTGGAACTGTGAATTTATAAGAGTAATTTCCATTCATCTCTCCAAATACATGAACCTTTCATCTCTCCAAATATATGAACCCTTCATCTCCCCAATGCATGAACCTTTCATCTCTCCAAATACATGAACCTTTTATCTCCCCAAATACATGAACCATTAAATACGTGAAGCCCATAAATGATATAAATATTAAACTTTAATATTAAAATGCACCAACAGTATCTAACCTTCACCCTAGAATAGTACATCCATCCTTAGAAGTGCACTGAATCTCGATCATTGTATATAATGAATCCCCTAGTAAACCAATTTGGATCATGGTACCCAAAATGGGGGGACTAAAATTAAATGGGGATGTTAAGGAAATCTAGTATATATTCGAAGAATCTAAGGGAAATCGATCCCTAACCTTGGTTTGACTACAAGGATACGCATTAGCCATCCAGGCCAATAAAAGAACAGTTGGCTGGAATTGCTGATGTACAGCTGTTGCAAGCAAGATATCTTTCACCGTTCCCCAATTTCTAAATCTACAAATAGCTCACAAGGGATGCTATATGTTCTGAAAAACAGGGGATTTTCAAAATGAAGTCGTCATCTCTAGAGGTCTTCATCGTTTTCTCTCTCCTCTTCTCAATTCTAGTCACCTCTTCGGCCTGGTCTGTGCCAACCTCCCATTTCCGAGTAAAAGGTTGGTTAATTTCTTCCTCTCTCCATTGAAACATATATGTTTGCAGTTGTAACATGTTCTCATTAAGATTGTCCAAATAACTTCAGGTAAGAATGTAGTAGCTGAGAGGGCTTCCCAAGGTGCTGAAGGCATTGCAAGGTTGTCACCTTTTACACCGCCAGCACCGAAGGCTAACGGGCATCCTGACCCTCCTCCCGTTATGAATCCATGAGAGCAAAGGATGCCAAAGTGATTGCTAAGTCACTTGTCTCCCTTGTTTACTTCCATCTTGTAGAACTTGATCACTTCTCCAAATAAATATGATCAAGAAGAAGGGATGCATTCATGCGTTGGCCCTTTAAGAGGCTCTGTTCTAAATGTTTTATGAGCATCGCTTGCTGATCAGTTGATGTCTTGTCTTGTTGCGCATTAAGTTCAAAGAGAAACCAATCAGCAGGCTGTGGTTTAATTGAAGTTTCCTGATGCTGCATTTTGGACATCTGTTCGAGTATATGGATTACCAATTGGGTCCGCTTCGATCATCTAAGCTTGACTGCTCCAATAGCCATTCGATCCAATCAAGTTGCAACGACCAGTAATTAGCGTAGAATGTAGCTAGAGAGCTAAGATAGCGTCAACAAAATCTTAGATTCGCCAATATGGCTACTGCTAAATCTTTGACTGCACCCCAGCCGATCCAATTCCCTCGAGAAAGTGGTCCAATTTTGGTTCGAACCATGTTGACAAGATCAGCTGAAGGGAAAAGTATCTTCGTTTAAACCATGTTGACAATATCTTCGCATGCAAGTACTATTCTAGTGAAGGAGAAAAAGAAGAAAGAGAACAATCCCTTAGAAATGATGTGAATGCAATTACACTTGATCAAATTGCAGTCTGATCATTACTCTCTTGACCGAGAGGAAGCTTGATTTCAGATAACGTCTGGGAAATCTTGCTATCACGACAGGTTAGCCTATTAGATATTTCGAACGGCTTGCTTTTTCATTGGATCCTCGGCTGCGTTTGGTAGCAAGGTGACAGCTATCTCGCCAAATGCTTAAAAATGGCTGAAAATAGAATTATTTGGATGAAGAGTTGCCCTACTAATCCATATCGGTGTACACTGATCGTACCATACCATACCAGCACCAAACCGTTACATAATATGGGGAATATACCGAATGTCGGTATGCCTAACGTACAGATACGGTAATAAAATAGTACTGATCCAGGGTTCAATATCAAAATAGCAAACTTTGATTTGGATAAAGTGATTTATTTACATAATTCTATTCTGCCAAACTATTTTTATAAAATTACTGCATGGATAGAGGAAATTTATCCTTTCTAAAAATGATTTTACCATCATCCTCTTGTTAAACATACCAAAAAGTGGACCGGCAATTTCATCCTTGCGAAAAAATCCAAATAATCACAAAACTCATGTACTCACTTATTTCTCCACTTATCCCTCTTACAAACAATAAAAAGGAACTTATTTCATGGAATAGACTATCCCTTCTATAGTAGAAGGGATAACCCTCCAAAAGTTATCCCTTATATCAAATGCAGGCTTAGAGTTACGTAGGATCGCAATCTCATCCAGCCAAGAATTGACATAATCAAGTCAAGCTAGAGAACGGCTAATTAGGCTACCCTACACCAAAGCAGCTCTTTTTGAAATCCTTGTTGACCGCTATTACAGTTAGAACGGCCATTTATGTTCAAATTGTCCTAGATTGGAGTTATTTGCATAATACATAAGGACAGATGCAATGGTCATCATTTATTGGCATTGATACAGACTAAAGAAGCATGCATACATATAATTGGAAACAACAGCAATGAGAGGCCCAAAAAAAAAAAAAAGAATCCCTTAGATTTTTGGTGGCTCTCTCTCTCTCTCTCTCTCTCTCTCTCTCTCTCTCTATATATATATATATATATATATATATATATATATATATATATATATATAAAGGACCCTCATTAGGGAACAAGAGAGTGTAAAACTATGATAAATCTGGCAAAGGTTGGGAAAAGAAATCCTAAGATGGTGTCTGAATGCCAGTTAAATTGTGGGTAAGAAGGATTATTTGTTTAACCAGCCAAACGCCATCCAAAATGTGATGAATAACTTAAATCAATCAACGGCTAAAAAAGGTATTAAACTTGGGTAACTTATTTCTGGGGAAAGGGTGAAATAAAGTTGACAACACAAAGCTTTCCCTCTCTTTACTTTTCACTCTGGGACAACTTTACCCCACCAGCTATGGGAATATTAACCAAAAAGTAAATAACTTTATTTGCTGTGTAGCTGGTTAGGGGATGCACATGCATGGTTCAATCTATTTAGGAGATGGTCAGCTATTCTTCGCTTAGACTGCACAAAGCCTAGAAAGTTGCAATTGGCAGAGTAAAGAACCCTTCATTGATAGCCAAAGAATACAGCCATTGGAGATTTTCTATGATGATGGTCCTTGGGGTAGTAGGCAGGGGTATAATTATTCCTCAAAATTTAGACAAAGGACCCTCATTAGTGAACAACACAGTGTAAAACTATGATAAATCTTGCAAAGGTTCGGAAAAGAAATCCTAAGATGGTGTCTGAATGCCAGTTAAATTGTGGGTAAGAAGGATTATTTCTTTAACCAGCCAAACGCCATCCAAAATGTGATGAATAACTTTGCCCAATCAACGGCCCAAAAAGGTGTTTAACTTGGGTAACTTATTTCTGGGGAGAGGGTGAAATAAAGTTGACAACACAAAGCTTTCCCTCTCTTTACTTTTCACTCTGGGACAACTTTACCCCACTAACTATGGGAATACTAACCAAAAAGTAAATAACTTTATTTGCTGGGTAGCTGGTTAGGGGATGGATATGCATGGTTGAACCTATTTAGGAGATGGTTAGCTATTCTGCACTGCATAAAAGTTATTTGAACAAAGCCTAGAAAGTTGAAATTGGCAGAGTAAAGAACCCTTCATTAATAGCCAAAGAATACAGCCTTGGGAGATTTTCTATCATGATCGTCCTTGGGGTTATAGGCAGGGGTATAATTATTCCTAAAAAAAAAAGCAGGGTATAATTGGGTGAGACTCGGTGACCCATAAACTCAACAGGTAGCGGTCTAGTAGGAGGGGAAAAAAAGAAAAAGAAAGGAGAACTATGTAGGAATTATGCACCAAGTCATAAACCCCCCTAAAAGAAAAAAGAGGAAAAAGAAAAAACATGACATCTATGTAGGACAATAGGGAAAACTGCATTAGAGGAAAGAAAACAAGGAAAATCACTACTATTGTTGCGATATATCTATTTCCCTGCAATCAATAAAGAGGCTCCAAAATTCATAACAGTAACCACGCCCAAAGCCAATCCCCATAGCAGACAAAGACACCAAGTTGAAACTTTCATACTCAGAAAGGATGAAGAAGCTAGATCTACTGCAGCGGAAACAGGCCGAACTCTGAGGTAGGTAGAAGTTCCACGCCTCAACCATGAGGGCCACCAGGGACCCTCTCATTGGCAGCAGGCGCAGGTGGCGCAAACGCCGCTTCCCTCGCCATCCTCACATGCCCTCGCGAGCTCGCAGCAACATCTCCGCCTATATACATCAATCACCCAACGCAAAGTCTCATGCCATAATTGATCCCATCAAAAAGGCTAAATTTCCCTTGAAGACAGTAAGAGAACGAGCAGATCCATACCTGTGCTTGGGTGATCGCAGCTTGGAATTTCCCTTGATAGAGATGGAGAGATTATGAGAGCTGAGAAGAGGAGAGCAATCAAAGAGAGGGAAAAGGCCACCTTAGGGGCGGACTGCTCCATGAGACTTTTGGGCACCTTCAGAGTTCGGTCGATGGTAAGCCCCCGGTGCCCTCAAATAGAGGACAGCATGTGGTTTCCTCGAAGCCCTCCAAAGTTCTAGATCTCCAAATCTAACACGAATCTATGTGTAAACGGGTCATTCATTTTCTTCAGTCCAAATCCTTTACGTAGGTGCAATGGAAACAGACCATTTGGGTCGTCGGATAGAGACCTTCCTTGAGTGGGTGCTTCCAATTTCCTACCCACACTAACCAACCGATTGACTGTATAAAAATAATCGGTCTCCTCAATTATCATCACTGAAACCAGGGGTTGTTCGAAAATTAGTACATATAATAATGAAGCTGAAGCAGATGGGCCGATGGGAACTAGCTTCCTTACAGACTTGGAAGTCGCCACTTTTCTTTTTGGAACAGTTCGTGTGCTTCCATGGTAGACAGCGGCGCAACTATATCAAACCCGTGAATCCCAGTAGATTGCAACAGCGATTCACAGGACCAACAGATTCCCATTGCATCTGAATCCTGATGCAAACTAAAATCAATCCCCAAAATATTCTAGAAAAAAAAATTGCGGGTTTTCACTTCTTTGATTACCTAGTTGTTTCTGAACTACTTATTGTTTGGCTGATATGTTTTAAGGGTCATTTATTTAATATCTTGCATGTGTAAACAGAAGGAATTTCAAAAGATCTAAAAATTACCAAGCTTTATACATGGTAGTTGGACGAATTGATGCTCAAGAATTGATGTCTTAATTCACTTTATTTCAGACAGACTTGTCTCTGGAGATCATGCATGAACAAATCCTCTTCTTCTGCAGTATGTATTTTCCTTCATCAAGTATCCCACTTTAGTTACCAAAATAAATACCACACTTCTCCTTCCTACATGCTCATCCGCATGCACTTTGCAACAGGGATGCCATCGAACATATTGCTTGGGATTGCATTTCATTCTTTGGCTTCATACAAAGTTTCATACTACTTGAGAAAATCTGTGGACCTATTTAATAAAATCTAAAGTTCTCACTGGAAGACACAACAATGGATCTATGAATCCACGCCACATCTGAAGCTCCAACATCAATGACAATATGATACAAAACAAAATGAACTGGTTGCGAAAACACTTTTTATTTTAACTAGTTGATGGTGTATGTTTCTTATTTATTCCTTAAAGCTTGGACGATCAGAAATGAGATATTGCTTTAAAGTTGGGCAATATCTTTTTGCTAGCAATAAAATTGTGTTTTTCAGGCTCTTTTTTCTCATTATTTATGTACTGGACTTTCACCTTTACACCACTATGCAGGCAATTTCGATTGCCTCCAATCTGATGTGTTTTGAATCTGTTAAACATCCTTCCGTGTTTGCATAATATATCACCTTTCCCACATCAGACCATACCATCCGTAAGGGAGAAACAACTCACAAGGTATTGTCTTGTTAATGATCTCATTTACTTATTTCTACAGATTAAGATTTTGCTAACGGTCCTTGCCTTTGAATGGGTCGAGAAACCTATCATCATCTTAGCAGTAAATGTGAAACAAGATTGAACAGATAATGCACTCCACAAAGTGTACCGTGCTCACTCCATAGCAAGGAACATGGTGTCATTGTATAGATCATTTTGCAATCCAGAAATCTAAAATAAAATGTGAGATGGAAGACAAGACTATAAAAGAGCATTGCCCAAAAAAAAAAAAAGAAGAAGAAGAAAAAATATTCTATTAGAACAACCTGGAGGTCTAGTCAAAAGATATAAATGGACCTTAACATTAGTTTAAGGACACCAAGAGATTGCGTTGTTAGAACTTAAAAAGAATTCATATAACAAGTATTGAGATAAGGCAATTCATATATTTGCATAGGAGGGGCACACCATACTGACACAACGATCCAGATTTAATATGATCTTGAACTTTAGATTACCCAAAAATATAAAGAGAAGAAGGAATTTCCAAGCTCAATGATATGATCTATAATTTCAGTTGAAAGATAGGTCACCCACTAGATATTATGTGACCTTTTTACAACCATGTCAGATTTAAAGGCTCAACCTTGGTCCGAACTAACCTTCCATGGTCCAAATATGATATCTATTACTGAAGTCATTTGTAGATCTTCCAGCATTAACCTGCAGGTACCTTTTCTGGATAGACCAGATATCAATTTTTTTTTATGGATTTTACCTTCTTACCAAGAATGGTTGAAGGTAGAAATGCAAAATTTAGAGAGTTTACTATTTCTTGCATGGTTTGAATCTAATGGCAATCTTAAATATTAAGAGCCTATCAGGATGATTGGGCTGAAAATCCTATGGGATTCATGGGTCGGGATCTTTTTTCCTCCCAATGAGATTTGGGCCGGCCCACTCCAAAGCTACTCCTGGATATTTATAAATATAAGCCTAGCCCAGCCTATAATCTCATAATTTTGCTGGTTGTACTAGCCCAACCCACAAATTTCATAAGCATCTTTCTCCCTCCCAATGAGATTTGGGCCGGCCTACTCCAAGCTACTCCTAGGTACTTATAAATGTAGACCTAGCCCAGCCTATAATCCCATAATTTTGCTGGTTATACTGGCCTAACCCACAAATCCCAAAGGATTTTCAGCCCAATCATCCAAACAAGCCCTAAGTCACATGAAAATATAAGAATAACAAAATGTTGTATTGCCAGGTGATTGCAATTGTTCCACTATTTCTTATGATATTTTTTTAGGAAAAAAGGAGGTAAAAGGATTCCAAAATGTTTAGATCCATATATCCTTTCAGTTCTGATGCATTGCCTTTTTTTAATGTGTCTACTGGAAATAATGTTGCTTAGTTGGCATCAAAAAATATAGCAGTATAGAAACAAATTGTATTCTATTAGACAAACACCAGGAGGTCTATTCTTGTTTTGAACAACTAAATACCTCAAATCCCACTGTAGGACATCTCTCTTGTAGAGAGGAAAATATCAAGAGGCTTGGACATTAAGTTGATCAATGGAGCATAGGCTTGAGAGGATGTGCCCTAAGTTTTGACAGATCCAGATTTGCATCCAGCTCTTCATCTACTTCTCCCACAACACTTCTGCAAACGATTGGGAAACATGTTAAGAAGACCCACTTGGTTGACAAAATGAAAGAAACAAGCTAGGAAAACAAATTTTTAAGCTGTCAGTATTTAAAAACAAGAAAAAAAACAAAACGTACATGTTATCACCCCTTATAATATACAGTCCTAAAACAAGTTGTTGAACACCTTCCTGCCAAGAACGCACAGAAATAGTTGGTCAGAGCAATATGATTCTGAATGTGTAATAAATAGTTGAATTTAGAATATGCTCCAATCAGCAGTTTCACAACGTAGAAAAGATTCAGCTAGTTGCTAGAAGGAGAGGCTTCGCAAGTAAGCAGAAAAGCATTTTTGTTTTTGGCTTTGCATACCAAAGTCTCTATTTTAGTGAAATAACAAAAGAGAAATCTTTTCCTAAGTCATGAAATTAAGAAAGCCATTTTATCTAGATACCAACTGACTAGTTCTCCCTAAGAAGTACATCAGAAGTCTTGATTTTCTTGTTGTTGCATGCTGCTACATCAGATAATGCTGTAAGTTTGCAAGCCAACGAAATGCTTGTTCCCCCAAAAGCACTGCATTTACTGCATTATGTGTGCAAGCACATCTTCAACCTCTTGTGGAGTTCACGAATGTTTGCTGAACTTTCACCTTGCGCGCGCGCGCGCATACACACACGAGAGAAGAGAGAGAGAGAGAGAGAGAAAAGAAGATCAAATCTAGTTAAATTCAGGAATCAGGTCACTCTGATGCAGGCCAGCTGTAGAGGAGGAAAATTAAATAAAACTATAAACACTTTGTTTCCTGATCAAAAAAATCAGTAAACAAGAATAATGAATTTTGTTAATTGAAAATAAACCATGCATCCATTTTAGAAAAAAGTTGAAGAAAAAAAATTGATTTCCAGTAAATATATCAATCAAGAAAAGGATTAAATAAGAAGTTAATGATGAGAGGAGCAAGAACAAAAAAGAAGGGTGATACAAAGTACAGAAATCTTAAAAGAAGAAACAAACAGGAGTCCTAAAAAAAGAAACAACCTTTCTTTCATTTCTTTCACTCAATCATCCAAAAAGAGCTAAAGGTTGACAGACCCTCTCTCTCCTCTCTCTGTTCGTGTGTGTGTGTGTGTGTGTGTGAGACAATGGCCCATTAGTGGGCCATTTGACTTTAGAGAACATATTATGCCACATCACCAGATAACCTAAGCCCTCTATTGACTACTGAGATGTTACCAATTTAACCACTAACAACTTTCTAGACCATAAATAAAAAGGAAAAAAACAATCAAGTGCATGAGGACCACCTAGATACTTCGTTGCCCTTGCATGCTTCATCCCCCCTCCCCTACTTTTGTTGCTACCATCACCGCCTCAACCTTACAAAAAATTGAGAAAAAAGGTTGAAAAGGGAACCACAATGGTAAACTTGATGATATTTGATTAGGATCTTCAAGAAAGACCAACATAAGTTTGTTTTTGACAGGGAATTTACCCTCAATAGATTTAAATCATGAAGAATTCTTTAGGATAGCATATTATAGTATTATTTGGCTCAACTGTTATGCCAACAGCCAATAGCTGTTGACGTCATGCAATTTTTGGTCACATGAGATTATTCCCAATAATATTATGACTAAATTTGGCACTTGAGACAAAATAGGCAATCTGGGAGTGTCAGCTAAGGTAGTCATTTAAGTTAAACTGAAATGTACATCTGCCAAATAGTGCCATTCAACATAGCTATTGCAGCTTGCTGTTCATTCAATGACACCTCAGAATTTATCTTTGCAGGAATTTGGAACCTCCACTAACCTGTTTTCCATCGCATATGCATAAAATGCACCTTAAAATGGTGGTCTCATAAACCAATATGTTATCATGCCTAGCATTATCCATCTTAACTGATGCATGCGAGGACCCAGCTAGATTTTTGTCCTTCGTTCTGTTATCTCCTGGATATACCACCAGTTGGCTTCGAGTGCCAGAAAGACCATGTAGACACTCATGCAGTGCATCAACATGATCCTTGTTACATTCAATGCATCAAATACAAAATTTAGGGCTTCAAATTTGATGTAAACATTTGTAGATTAGAACTGGATCAAGGGCTTCAGGTTATTATAGTTTCAGATCCAAAACTGAAATCAATTTGGCAGCAAAACACAACAAGAGAGGGTTTCTCTTTTTTGTATTGCTTTAAGAAGATTCAAAGGAGTTGGGAATTCTTATGGAGAACTTTGGATACAAACTGAAATCTGGCAAGCATAAAGTTCATATTCTTAAGCTGAAAATAGTATATCTATAGATGTGGTTCCACCATGCATAAAATCAAGCAGGCATTTTTGAAATCAAATGCTTGACAAATCTACATTAGCAGTGGAATCAGAACAGCCGAAATAAAATATTCCAGCAAAAAACATGCAAAAATAATGTAAAACAAGAAGAAGCTAGAAAAGAGGAAGAAAAGATAAGTTAAAGAATAAAAGGGAAAAAGATATGCTGAGGGCACCAAACTAGCTTGAAGAAAAGAAGCCTTTACATGCATGCATATAATGTCCAATCAATATCTCAAAACACAGAGCAAGGTCATAAAAAAGAAACTGTAACTCATAATTTTGTCCCTAAACTACCCTTATGTGGCTAACTTAAATAAGAGGAATGTGGGTAAGGATAGACACAAGAACCCTCACCCCACCCCCACCCCCTTCTGAAGCATTGCCTGTCCACTTCATCAAGTTCCCTCCACTGGAGACCAAGGTGACATAATAAACCCGGCCATTCTCCATCAATGAGGTACAAAAAAATAAATTAACCAAGGCAAAAAAAGAAAGCATCAAAATCAATGATAAATGGTCCATATATTGACTTCTAACAATCTGATCTCCCACCTCTGATGCCTGATGATGAATTTAATGACTTGACCTTCTACATGCATCAAATGAACTTAGGGAGAAACTCCTTCAGACTATTGACTAAAATATCACAATAACCTTACAGAAGTTCTCATGAAAGGCTAATTGGTATGTAGAATTCTGGCTTAGTACATTTGTTGGTTGTGAGTGTCAAGGTTTGAGATGCATAAGCCATGTATTTGGTTTTAAACAAGTGCTATACAACTAGATTTCTACTCGATGGTATCTTAATCATCACTGAAGATCGTGCTAGTGAGTCCATGAAGACTAGACAACTTTCAAGGAATACTCTTGCTTGCGTCCTTTATAACATCCTCAAATCTTTTTTTGTCAGTAATTAACCTAGTGATTTAAAGATGTCTTCAGGCTGCTCATCTGGCCCCTTGATCATGGGTTTCCAACTGATATTTAGGGAAGAATATGAGGAACATTACAAACATATGACCTATGCAAAAACCTTTTCTTTAGCATTCTTCACAAGAAATCTACCCAAAACTAGTTGAATATACCATCATCTATTGACAATACAGAAACAGAAGCCAGCAATAATATTGCTGCCCTTATTTAAATCCCACTATTAGAATCAACTGCAATTCAAAATACTTAAATAGTCGATTCGAAAACAGCAAATGTCCCAAGACAATCAAAAGATTTCCTGATCCACAATCATGCAAAAAATCTGAAAATGCAACACTCTAATGGAAATTCATGCATTTGAAACAAAACTCATAATATGTACAAATGAAAAAAGCAAGAGGGCAAACCTTTGTAGAGTAAACCCGTTCATGTGACTCATCAAGAATGATATTGGTAGCTTGGTCAAACCCTTTTAAAATTCCCTAAAAAAAAGAAAGGAATAAAAGGATTATCATTATCATGATGAAAGGTGGAGATATAGGTCCTGATTAATGTTATATTCTTACATTTAGAACCAACTCTACAGAACCAATAATCTATGGCCAAACATGCAGGAATCAGGAAAGTTGCAGATGGTAAAGCATCTAAAAAAAGGAAGAACAAAAATAAGGCAATTACAAGTAACAGAGAGAGAGAGAGAGATAGACAGAGATAGAGAGAATCAACATTTGTGAAAAGTTCAGTTGTCAAACATGTAAAGCATCTAAAAAAAGGAAGAAAAAAAATAACAGAATTACAAGTAACACACACACACACACACACAGAGAGAGAGAGAGAGAGAGAGAGAAGATAATCAAAACTTATGTAAACTTTAGATGAAAAGTTAATAATAAATCCAAAAATTCCCAAAATTTTAAAATGTTTATCCAAAAATAAAATATCATACTTACCACAATATGTCGTCCGTCATTTGTAATGACTGATATGGTCTCTGCAAGGTTAAAAGAAAATAAGAGATCAATGGAGTTTCAAAAAACATTCAGTACTGCACCATCTAGACGTAGCAATTAACACATTAATGTTGCTCAAAATATTGAGACTTAATACATGTGGTAATTAAGATTTTAATCAATAAAATATCGATTATTGGGCACATACGATCTACTAGTGACTGAAGTCCAGGACCAGACGACATCATAGGAATTCAATAAATTGCAAGATATCTGATTGTCTGGCAGAATGGTTTCAATTGTTCTTCGCACCACTGTACACAAAGCAAAAAACCCATAGGATGCAGGTTAGATATACATAAGAAGGATATTTATTATCGGTCCATATCATTTCACAATAATACCTTCACTTTCACCATCCCACATAACATGGTTTAAACAGTAGCTAGATAACTTGCCATTGTCAATAAGTGAAAAAGTGAAAATAAAAAACTAAATCAGGGAAATCAGAAGCTTGTGATCTAGCAAAACGAAATTGAAGAAAACTCTTAAAATGAAGGTTAAAGAAAAAGTAAGAGGGTAAACAAAAATAATAAAAAACATAGACATTACAGGAGCAATAGTCAGGGAAATTAAATATTTAAAAAACGTGGCCATTTATTCAAATAAAAAAATGGTTGCACTCCAAAGCAGAACTACAAATTATTCAATTAAATCACCATGTACCGAATCTATAATCAGTATATCCAAATACAAAGAATTAAAACTCTGCACATTCATTATTATATCATTAGAGTGCACCAACCTCTGGGATTTTATTTTAGTAGTACTTAAGTGGAACAGTTATCTTTTAGGCAATACATATGGGTTATAGAAAAGTTGGAACACAAACTCGAAGCAGAAGCAGAACTGTTGCTCATGCTCTGTTATCCTTTCTTCAAACATTTTTAATCTATCAAAATAGTAAAATACTATAGAAGAGCAGAATTTGATCCTCCGTTTGGCTCCTGGACCTCTGCTTCCCCATGCATCTTTTGCCTCTCTTTCTACTATGTCAATCCATTCATCAACCAATTCCCATATAACGCCTAGTGATAGTTTTAAGCCTCTCTCCACTTCTTTACTATTTTACCTTAAAAAAAACCGATTCTCCCTGCTTCAAGATTTCACAATCCATTACCTCTAAATAACATCAAGACCACAAGGCTACGACTACATTTTTTATCATACTGTACACATCTTTGGCTGTCTATGTTTCAAAAAGCTCGGTAGGCGCGTAGCGGACAAGGGGTTTGGTTCATGGCGCACAAACACCATGGACGGCGACTTCATCCCATCACTGACCGTTAATATATATTTAAAATTTTACCTTATTAAGTATGCAATAGACAATATTCCACAGGAACTCGATGCAAAGAAAAGGAAATAATGAGGGAAAAATCCATAAGTAACAAAGAAATGCGAAATTGGAGGTACGATTAGTGAATTAATGATCAATTGCACATTTAAGTAACAAAATTAACCAATCTTATTCACATCGAGCTTGAATAACAGCGCAAAATTAATTGGTTGTTTCATCATTTCTTGCGAAGTCGCTAACATTATCCCATATAATTCCAGAAATCAAAAACAGATGAAAGGAGCTTCAGGAGAATCACAAAGAAAAAGCAGAATAAAAAGATTTAAAAAAAACGAATTTACCTGCTCACGGTGGCGGAGCGCAAGAGGCTTCTTCACTCCCGTTCGTCGCCCACGCTTTCCCTCTCTGCGTTTGCGCCGGCTAGGGCTCAATCCGTCGGCTCGTGCGAGAGGGAATATAAGGGTCCGAACCGGGTCCTAATAAGGTTACACGCTAGAGATTGGCCCCACCGGTTCATTTAGAGGCCGGCTCGATCCGCCACGTCCCAGCCGCTATATCGCGTATAAAAATTATACGGAGCGCCGCCCTTTATACTGATGTATAATATGTAAGGGCTCCGTATGCTTGTCCGAAGCCAGAATCTTAAAGCATATTTGAGCCCCTTATGCGATGAATTTATATGATCCCTCCCCATTACATTGTCCGATATGTTTCGGAACTCTCGGGTTCTCTCCTAAGGGCTCGTTTGGCTCGCGGGAAGTATTTTTCCTTCTAGAAATATGATTCCTGAGAAGAAGATTCTTAAGAAGAGAATGTCTGAGAATGTATTTTTGGCTGTTTGGTTAAACATGGAAAAGTGATAGATTTCCAGAGTGCTTATATTTCGTTGACCATCCACTTTCCTGAAAAAGTTATGTGTAACTCCTATTACTCTTAATAAAAATTAGGTCTTTAATGCCTCTTTAATGTTGAAGGGCCTTTTTAGGAAAAAAATAAAAATATAGTGATTCCCGCCTCATGGGAAAGTAACTTTTCCATGTTTCTCATGAAAAAGATTTTTCCATAAAATGTGGGAATCATATTCCCATGAGAATACAACTTTTCTATCTCTCTTCTTTGAAAACTCCAACCAAACAAGAGGCATCTCATTACTTTCCTGTTGACCACACTTTTTCCCTTCTTTTTTCGCGAACCAAACGAGCCCTACAAGTATTACGGACAATTCCAATCCAGAATATTGTATGCTCAGCCCATCAACTATATCAATCGGTGCTAAATGAGTCAAGTAGGGTGATCACTACTTGTTATATCATTTCAAATATTTGGCTAGCTAGAAATGCAGGTTGTTTTGATAATATGAATCAAGGCCCGCTAATCACTATTATGAAAGCTGTAGTTGAGTATACCTGCGCCATACTATTTAGAGGATTGAGATAGCCAAGGAAACCTGGGATTTCTATCTTGCAATTTGTGCATCTTCTAGGATAATTCATTTCACCTGGGAGTCCCACCTCCTGAAAGTCTCGAGATTAATTTTGATGGTAGCATGTGGGACAAAGGCGCGGATGGAGGAGCTGGGTATGTGATTTGTCATCGGGTATCTTTCCTGGTGGCTGCTGAAGGAGTTTACATTTATGATATTACCGTTCCACTTGTGGAGGTGAGAGCTGCATGAGAGGGATTGATTTATGCAGTTACAGTCTTGAAATCCCCTAGTATTATATTGGAGGGGAACTCAAAGACCATGATTGGGTGGTTGACTCGAGGGTCGTCCAACCTGGGCTTCTCTCACCCCAATCTCAAGGATATGATGAACGTTATTTCTACTCTGCGATATTTTGAGATTGTTCACATCTATAGGAAGGCAAATGTGGTAGTTGATTTATGTAGTTACGGTCTTGAAAGCTCCTAACATTATATTGGAGGAGAACACAAAGATCATGATTTGGTAGTTCATTGGAGCGTCGTCCGATCTAGTCTTCTCTCACCCCAATCTCGAGGATATGATGAAGGTTTTTCCTACTCTCAAATATTTTGAGGTCGTTCACATCTATAAGGAGGCAAACATGGTAGGTGACTGGGTAGCCTTGCATGCAGCAAACCATCCTGGATCAATTGTGATGTTTTTCATGCTAATTCCATGACCGTGTTTAATCAAGGGCCATCTAATCATACTGCCTCAAAAAAAAAAAAAAAAAAGAAGAAGCATGAATTGCTCGCCAAATATCAATATATCTTGGTGATACTATCAATGTCATTCAGCTTATGGACCGTACATTATATAATAATTGCTTCTTACAATCATCAAGGTTATTGGTCAAGTGGGATCAATTACATGTTCAAAATTCTAAACCATATCTCTTGCTTTGGACTCTCATTCTTTCTTTTGCATGAAACATCTCAAGACTCGCAGTATGGATGTTCCATGATTTCTTTTTCTAATTTCCTTGATTTTGTCAGCTATTGATACAAGAATTATAGAATATGATGGGTGCCTTTTTTTTCCTGAAAGGCCATCTAAAAATTTATCAAGTAAATAAATCCCCTTCCAAAAGTACAACAAGCCTTACAAAGGGTCGGAACTTAAAACATTTACATGAAAGATGGTGGAAGGAAGGCAGGAAAAAAAAGAGAAGCAACTCAGGTGACAATCATATGTTCTTTGCCTTTGGGTTTCAAGAGAGTTGTCCAAGGCGATATATCATAAAACAAATATCCTCCAAACCTCTTCTATTATTTTAGTTGTGAAGATGGATAATCTCACATTACCCTCGAACCTAATCCACCAACAAGTTGCATTGGCCTAGTAGTATCGCGTTCTAGTATCAAGAACATATGCGGTGGTCTGGGCCTAGCCCAAACTGGCATTGGGTTCAATATTTGCATCTAAGTAGGCCCAAACATAACTTGGCCTGGATTTGCCAAAACCTAGATCCTTTACGCTTGCTCTGATTCCCGAATTAGATGGGAAAAAAAATAGAGGGAGAGAGACCCGGAGGTAGAGGGAGAGATTAGGCGCACAGATGCACGCGCACATGTGCACACGTACACACACGCGCGTGCGCGCACAAAGAGAGAGAGAAAGAGAGATAGATAGAGAGAGAGAGGCCTTTCAAATGTCCGATCTTCAGTTTGTTATACAAACCACCAAAACTCTACTTACAACTAATGGTTGATCAATTTGCTCCAATTCTATCATAAGCTAGATTAGTTGTTTCTAACACTATCTCTACCATCACTAATCTCACTAGGGTCTAGAACATTAGAAAATAATACTAGGAAAAAAAAGTCAAAATGACACGATACACCAGGTATTTTATAGTTCAACAAAATTGCTTATACACACAAAGGGCACAATCAATACTCGTTTCAATTAACTTAGAAAAATAGCGAGCAACAAATCTTATAGGACAAGGTTCACAAGAATAATTAGTACTTAAGGATGCCCCCACAATCCTCTCTATTTATAGCATAGCCAACAGTGAAAATTGTTTATGTCACAACCAATTGGGCTCATATGGAACCTACAATGAATCTCCAAAAACGGATACATCCACTACCAACAACAAAAAGAAAAAAGCATATAAATTGGATCTTAATTAGATAAAACCTATGTGCCCAAATTAGTTGGAGCTACCAAATATTTGAACCCGCATGCTCGGTCTAGACATAGGGATTTCAAGAGCCGGTCATGTATACTTATTAAATTAAGAATGTCCAAGATCTAGATCTCGATCCTGTCGAGCCTATTAAATACAATTAGTATATAGGTTGAAGGTTGTAGTAAATAATGAACTCTTAACATCCAAGGTAAAGACTTCATCATGAGGATTAGTATTGAACTAAGATTGGTGTTAGATTAGCAAAACGGGCATCAAACAAATGTGATGCACATGCAAGATTTTAAGTAAAAGAAAATGGTAAGGGTTGCTCAAATAAGATAATGGCGCCACAATTTTATGGCTTAGAAGTAAAAAAAAAAAAAGTCATCTGATGGTGCTAATTAAATGGATATACATAAATTCAAGGTCCATAGTAGATGGTTAAAAATCTCGGGAAAAAAGCTGACGGCAGCATGAGGATTTAAGATGCTGGAACCCAGCAAGCAGGTGAAATGCCATTATGAGTACCTTCAAGGGAAAGTAAACGATTGGGGCCGGGCCATCAAGAGCAGGTGGCTCTCGTCACAGTGAGATGGATGGAGCCAAGCACCACCACAGGCACGCGAAAATATCTCCTCGAACAACGCCGGTAGCACCGTCACAAAGCCCGTGGTACGGTCCCATCAACTTGGACCTTATCGTCTCGTGACCAAACGTTGAATTATTGAATCTTTATTAACTGTATCACTAAAAGATCTCGCGGCAACTTTTGGTGCGACTTTATTAATTAATTTTTTTTATATATACAGCGCGAGCTCACACCATACACATACGGCCACATCCAGAAAAATCAAAAGGTTAGCAAGTTGTCTGCGTTTGTGCCTGTCAGCACTCTTCTAAATTCAATCGATCATCATAGTTGCATCGCTCTTAAGCGTAGGCGCTGCCATCTCACTAAAATCCGCAGGTGATAGTAAAGACTTAACCATAGTCTTTAAACCGACCATCTCAAGCACTTCTTCGGCGTTCGATTGCGACTTGGTCTACACCAGCCTCTGCCGCGGACGAGCCTTGCTGACTTGGCTCACATCGATCTCGGCCAACAGGTTGTCTCTAGGACCAATCTTGCAAAAATAATATTCCTCTTCGAGTAGCTCGCAGCTCAACACCAATGAGTCTAGGCTCATGATCTCTTATCATAAAACTTATTCAATCTCTATTTCCAACGCTAGCAATACTGTTATCGAAATTGACCACCACGAAAATGAATTTTGCTTATAAAAGGTATGGCTTCAGCTCAATCGTTTCACGTCGGACCGAACGATGGCATAACCATGTGGATGATGCGACGGATGCCCGGGGGACCTTGGCTACCCGGAGGGGGACAGAAGGGAACATCGAAGTCCAGCATTATACTAGCTATTAACCAACTATTTCAGTGGTTTTCATTCATCATCATGCACCGTCGTGGAAGAGCAGCAATAATTTCGTCAAAGGTTGAGGGCCCTGTCTTTTTTTTTTGTAAAAAAAAGAGAGACATAAAATATGAGGAAGTAAGGCGCTTCTCCCGAGGATTTTATTAGATTTTGATTATGATAGCACGGCTGAGGGCCCTGTCAAACAAGGCCAAGTTGCGACAAGGCGACGTCCCAACTTCAGCCACTTCCTCGTGAACCTGTAGCCATGATTCTGTGCTTCGCTTCCAAACGGCAGAACTTGTCGTGCCACAGCAATCCAAATGCTACATCATCATGATTTAAGAAAGCCGGAAATTATACCCCCACCACATAATTATATAATTGCGAATCACAGCCACTCGTTTCTATAAATTTTATTTATCAAGTACTGGAGCTGAAATTAGATAAGATACAAATCGGATATAGTATATCTATTTTTATAATTACAAGCATCTATAACTTCTCTACTCATTTATATTTCTCTTGCATGCTGAATTGTGAGATTTAGTTGAAAGCCAGCTTTGATGGGCTAATGTAACTTTCTATGTGCATGTAGCAGAGGATCCAAAGCATTTCGGAAGATGATTTTACTTATTTCTGATATTTATGAATAATAGCTTGGAAAACTTTCTTCTATCAATCTCTAGAGGCATTCTCTACCTAAATGTGCATGCTGCTATGTTTTCCTAGAAACCTCCTCAGAAAGGTTGTAAACTGAATTTTAGGTTTTGGGTTAATTTCAGACCAAATTATCATCTTTGTTCTCAACAATCCTTTAAAAATCATGCTTTATATATAGTCGTTCTAGATTCGTTTTAAAGCATTTTGCTCTCTGGCTATCTTTCCACTCATGAACTCTATGCATGAAGGTTTTGCACATAGAATACCTTAGTGCATTCAATGTTAATGGCATCTCAATGTATTTCTCAAAACATTGTACGTGCATCTTTTAATGGTTGACAAAAGTGGGCGGAGAGAAGTTTAAGGAGCCAACCGACCCTATAGTATCCAACATGGGACGGATGAGATTCAAGAGTATCTAAATAAATCTCATAAAATATTAAAATAAAAATATTAAAATAAAAATGTAATATAAGAATATTACCATTTTTTTGCATAAAAAACCATTATTACTTCTTATTATAACATAAATAAAAGTAATCGTGAATTAACTATTCTTGAAGAGTTTGTGGAAAAATTATTGAATATAGTGACACCCAAAATTTAAATTTTAAATATCTTTAACAATAAAAATTTAGAAATATCATAGTAAATAAATTAAATTCATTTTTTATTTTTGGTAAAAATTATTTTTTAATAAAAATAATGATTAAAATATGAATATTAAAATGTACATCAAGCACTTATTGATATGAATGTACATTAATAAGTTAAATAAACAATTCTTATTTAATAACAATAAATAAAATGTAGCTTGGTGGTTAAGAGATGAATTCAGCAAATAGCGATTGAAACTTTAAGAGCACTTACATATTTTGTATTGTTTTCCTCTATCTACAAGATATTCGATCTTCCATATAACCCCTTTAATCTATTGTTTAAACGTTTCAGATAATATATTCATTCACCAATGATTTCATATAGTAATAAGCTTGACTATTTGGATAAGGAGTGAAAGATATTTTCATATTTTATTTAATCAAATTCATATATACGCCACAATCGTATCGATCCAAAGGTTAAGACCTTCTCTTTGATACATGCGTGGATTCCAAGTATGGTCTTATAATCATGGTCGACAAAGTTTTCAAAATAAAAGATGCCTTAAAACGCGATGATTAGACAAAACTAACCAATCAAAACATCTCTATTGGCATCGATGAAGCACACCTGATGGAGTCCATCTTTTGAACAGCTCCATAAGTCTCCACATCCGACACGAACACGCCAATGTTTATATTATTCTACGTCTATGAATCGGGTGGCGACACGTTACTTTGCATCGTCACCAATATCCATGCGTGTCGGCTCATGATAAAGGCCCGATTAGAACAAAACATCATCACAATGATTAAAAAAATAGAAAGAATGTGGTCACTACTGTCCTCCAGTTGATGAGAAGATTCTTGGCCAACCTACCTTCCCAAGTCCCTACCCTAAAAGGGAAGATTCCATCAAGCCGCTGGAGTCCAAATTACCTCACGACGCCACCTTACATCTCCATGAAAAAAGCGAAAACGGACACTGCCATCCCCTTACTCCATTTCCTCATGCACGAGGTCCTGCAATTATGACACTCATGGAGATTTTTTTTTGGGCTCGTGCTGCATGCAATATGAACTGCTGGCAACTATAAGCTGCCCTCATACGCTATACGAAGTCATTCTATGAGATGTCACACTGAAATGTTATCGAGTTTTATATGATTTTTCTGTTTTATACTTATCGATGTGATTATCACTCGGAACAAGAAGAAAACTACAGAAGCTAGCTATAAAATTTTCTTGGTTGATATTTTTGTATTACTTCAGCATTGACATTTGAGCTTGTTTAGATATAAAGCAAGCACTTAGAACACTTAAAGGCTTCCAAATACAAGTTCATGAGTTGAATAACATGCATGCTGAGCTCAAGCGTAAAATGAGCCAAGCCTGAATTTGAATATCTCTTCCGCGTGACTAGTTGACGAGCAGCTCAAAAAAGCCCTCCTTTCTTTTGCAGCATGACATGCATGAATGAGGATACACAGATATTATGGCCAAAACCATAAAGATCACGCCTGAGTGGTTAACTTTTATGTACGCCTCTCGAGTGGAGCGTCGTTCATCGAACTCAGACGCCACTTGACTTTGGTGCGGGTTCCACAAGCCAAGTGGAACAAAGGATAACGGAGAGGTGGTCCATCGGGAGCCAAAGGCTGCAAAAGGTGTGCTTGTTCCATGTTCCAAAAAAACTTTTGCGCCGCAGAATACGGTACCATTATTAGTTCATATTCCAAAAAGAATAAGAATTATTCATCTTCGAGATGGATGAAGCAGCAGCTATTCATGATGGTACCATATTCTGTGGTGCAAAAGTTGTACTGTAGAGGATCCGAAGTCAGAGAGGCCCCGGGGGTCACGACACATGGACCAACTGGGGCCCCCGCCCCATTATGCTTCTGAAACGGACGGATGGAGCAGTGTAAAATAGAGATGGGATAGGAAGATAAGGTGCAGGTGGGAAAGCTTGGAGTTTGCCATGTTTCTGGGCTAGTTGCATGAATCGCCCATATCCCTAACGCAATCCTCTTTAACGTATTGACTCCATGTGGGCCCACTCCTTTCAGTACGTGGCCCCACCATGCATATTACATCTTCCTTCAGCTGTCCGATCCACCTAAAAACTTTTGCAAGTCGGTGCATGCACCATCAGCTAATCATGGTGCATGGAATCGGGGCAAAACCAGGAGAAATATACTCCCTTTGCACTTGAGTCACCGTTCTACCTCACACCCTTCTATAAATGGGAGGGTGTGGAAGACTCCTTTTGGTACTTGTAGGCTTCAAGACTCTTTTTTGTATACATATTTTCTTTCTAGTCCAATTCCATTTGTTCATCTGTTTTCTCTATTCTGCAATCATCCTGCTGCTCTTGTTGTCAGCAAGAGGGGAAAGGAGCCATCCGGTGATGCTGTTGACAGAAGATAGAGAGCACAGATGATGGCATGCGCACTTTGCATCTCACTCCTTTGTGCTCTCTATGCTTCTGTCATCACCTTCGGCCCCTTGCTGAATCCACTTTAATTAGTACTTGAATGATTTTGACTGCACTGATGTTGTATGTATTTCATTCCAGAGTATATTGAGAAAGGCTTCGATCGAATGCTGGAGCAAAAGCTTCAGGGACCTACCATTAGTTCCTCTGGTTTGGCTGTTATTTAGTTTTATGCTTATGGCTTGGTTGTTCTTTAACTTCTTTGCTTCCAAGTTCTTTCTCTTCTTCTTTGACTTTGGGCTTGTTCTTTTAAATTATCATAGCTGATGTTTGGCAAAGTACTTTTAATTCTTACATATTTATCTTTCAGTTATCATGTTTAAGGTTTTGCTGCTATCGTGAAAATATTCTGATGCAGCTGCTATCTCAAGTTGCTGGGACTGACACCTCTCCCAGGACGATAACTTCCTATCTACTACGATAATGGGAATTCTGGGGGATGGCGTCTCCACCCCCAAGTTATCCTTCAACTCCATCTTCATGTGCACTGGACATGCAACTCAGCACGACATAACCCTTTAATATAGAACTTAAATCAATATTAAAGAGCACGAGAATGCCTTAAGATGCTAATTTCTCACTCCAAAAGGGAGGAAGAAACCTAAGGGACCTCATAGTACAATTCATAAAAAAATCCTAGTAGAGAACTTGTGCTTCGATGATTTTGTTATGGCAGGTATTTAACTTTGTTCTCATTTCTGAACTTGAACTTCCATTAGGGTGATCGCGATCTTTCAGCTGATAGTTTCAACTAACTGCTCAATATTTCAGATCCTTAAAATTAATGACAATTTATGCGAGTGAGATTAGCATTTATCACCTGAAGGCATCCTGATGATGAGTCCAAGAACAACATCTCTCCCAGATGCTTGCTTGTAATCTTGGTTCAAATACTACCATGACTTGAAACATCTAATTAAATGAAACTGACTATACGTTGACCTTCATGTAGGGATCTCCCTTTCCTCCTTATTTCATGAATTGTCGAGTTGTTGGTTGGTTTGTAGATCATCTTCGATTTTTCTTGTTTACCCCAGTTTTAATGGACTCTTTGTTTAATTTTTTTTTAATTGAAAGTGGTGGCTTAGTTTAGATAGTTATGATATAGTTATGATATCTGATTAACGTGAGACTGGCTTCTATTATAACTTTTCTTGTTAGCAGCTTAGTTGTATTAATATTGTTTAAATGCGTATAAAGATGCGAAGCAATATCCATTCCCCCCACCCCACCCCCTTCTCTCCAGTTTCATTTTGGTACTTCTAGAAGAACATCTAGCTATACATAAACAAAGCAAACCTACATTCTACCTCCATTAATTGATCTTATGAAATATTCAGTAGCAGGAACATATATGGCGTATACACTAACAGAGTAAACTTATGCTTGGATCATCTCGAGCAAAAGAAAGGAAAAGAGTTGGGAATCTGTCTTTTCGATTAGAATGGAATTTTGCCTGAGCACTGTATAGTGAAGAAATTAATGCGGCAAAGGCAGTGCGAAGTGGTGGCTGTTGCCAGTGGGTAAGTCACCAGCCGCAAAGATAAAAATTGTCCAGTTCCTAGGCATGCACCGGGAATGGTGGTCTCAGCAAAGATTCCCATGGCCAAGTAAAAAGCATCGGTTTGAGCTAGGTAGCTCTTCTTCTTCTTTATATATATATACTTAAATATATATATATATATATTTATTTATCTTATTGAATGAATTGGTCGGGAGCTGAACAACATTGATCTCTCCCATTTCATATTGCTTAAATGTGTGAATTTTTTAGCAAAAAAAAAAAGAAGAGAAGAGAGTGAGTGTCAGTATGATGTGCGACGCAAACTTGAAATAGAACGGGATTACGTTACACTCTGAACATATCAGGAGTTAGAATGAGTTGTTCTCGAGACCTTAGCATGAAAGTAACAAGAAAAGATAGGTCGAGATAGTTTTCTTTGAAAGATTTGTGATGGCATTCAAGATGATATTCTAAGTTTGCCTAAAAGAAAATGACAATTCAAAGCTAATGTTATCATAATTGAAGGTTGGGATCCAATTAATCTAGTCTGCAAGTGTTACAAGAATTGCAACAACAATATTGTATCATTCTCTTGGTAAACAATAGCTATAAAGTTTTTTCTCCTTTCTCTGGGTAGTAAAAATCCATAAAAATGGGAGATCTCAACTGTTCTTCTCGAGAGAGATGACTTTTTTCTTCGTTGAAGCCACACTCAACTCTAGCTCTATAAAAATAAAATTAATATGGATAGAAATTCTTCATGTTAACATCAATTCAATCAAACGTAACACTAGCTTGGATTTCAATGTTTTCTTCGAAGATTTCTATGCAAAAATTGACAGCCTTGAATCCTCCCCCAAATAACTTAAGCTCAAATTGTAAGGGATGAAATTGCCGAGATGAAATCCCACACCTATACAAAAGACTGGTCCATAGCATACATAGTTTGGCTTATGTTCTTTTTTGAGTTCCAAGTATGGCTACTTTATGCAACTCAGTAACACAACTAGCAGAACTTTTCGTACCAAAATTAGTGATACTCCAGGCACCATGACCTAGTCTATCATTAACATTATACTTCACTTTGTGAAGCCTTGATCCTTTTTGGTTGTTTTTCAGTGTTTCCACGTCCTACGTCATAGATTTTTAAGTTGGTCATGCTGGTTATAAGAGTCCAAGAATCTTGCACGAGGATAGCATGGCAAGAGCACCAGACATCTCACTGGGCATTAGTCATTAAGATGGGGAATACTCCAGCAAATTATACCCTCTATATGACGTGTGCCAATGTGGCCGTGCACCATGCCAATGATCTCGTATCTTGCTGTTCGTGGAGCAATCACAGAGACAAGCACATGATGAATAGGGCTCACAAGAAGGAGATGAGGTGATTGACATGGTGCAGGGCCACTTGGTTCATGGGGTATAGGGTATAATTTCTTGTAGACAAGATGATTGTGTTATCCTAACTTTTAGCTAGATATCTGGAGATGCTAGCCTCCTGGATAAGGTTCGACGTTAAACAGGACATGCGAACATTTTTATATGATAATAGACTAGAGCCTAGTGAAGAATATATATCCAAAACATATATCAGGCTTATGTAGGCCACGGGCATTGCTGGGTTCACAGACCCTGCAAGACGGCATTTGACAATGTCTGATCTTGTACTCCATGGATGACATATTGTACTCCATGGTAATTTTATAAGCCTTATCCACAGCTCAGCCTTCTCCCTCTGATCATTTATCTGTCGCATTAAAACCGTGTGTCCCCATGGGCATACAAAAAATGCTCGACTGACTCAAAAATATCATTCAAAGGTCGCAGAGCTGGTGTGGTGGATTGCAACTGCTCTCTTCTGAATCGGCGTCGTAAAGTGAACCATGAAATGAAGCAAAGTGATTGGTGGAATTTACCCGATGAGTGACTTTTCTTAGTGATTTTTTTTTTTTTGAATTATTGTAGCATTGCTCATTCGCATACTATATTCCTAGTAATTTTCTTCTTCTTCTTCTTCTTTTCTGTGCAAAAACTAGTCAGAAATGCCAGTAAAAGTGAAGGATTAGGTGTCAAACTTCCAGTATTTTTCGCTGTTGGTTTCTCATAAGCAAATATATAATCTCGTTAACCGTATCGACATTAATCAAACGTACGTAGAACCAGGTTTAAGTTCCATAACCTTTTCACTGCTACCCTCTACAGGCGATTACATGATATACAAATACGTATATGATGATTCAAAACTCGAATAACCTTAGAGCAAAATATTTCAATCCTTCATGCAGTATGTGAAGCGCCCGTCGGAAGTTTATATAGCTTCACCTACGTGCATCTCATGCGGCAAATTTGAGTATGGAGATAAAGAACTCAATGATCATTGAGTTTTAACCAGCCTTCATGCAACTGTAAGGAACCAATTAGCGGGAAGTAATCATGCATCCTCCCTGGCCTCCTCCTCATCCCCACCAAAAGAATCGTGCAGGTCTCGCGTGTACCCCGTTGTGGTGTCCAAGAAATACAGCAAGCAGCAGATCACCACAGAACTAGCCAGCATGGGAACCGGCCCAAAAATCCAAACGAACAGAGTGAACGACGCGTAGAACGCCCTCAAGCCGAGGGACCAGAAGAAGCTCCCCCGGTTGAGACTCCTGGCGACGTAGGCGACGGAGACGCCGCCGTCCCTCAATGCACCGGTGGTGGCCGGCACGACAAGAAGGAAGCTGACATGGGCGTAGTAGCGGATGGACTGAACGATGCAGAGGAAGGCGAGGATGAAGCAGAGGGAGATGGCGAAGAACTTCACCGACGCGATGCGGGCCGTCTTGTTGCCATAGACCAACAAAGAGGCGGCCGCCGAGCTGGTGGTGGAGGCGCCGACGAAGACGCTGATGAGGGAAGCGAGGGTGATGGCGGTGGTGGCCAGTACTGTGGATGCCATGATGTTGTTGCGCAGTGTTTGCACCGCGAGAACACCGTTCTTCAGTGGGTCCTGGTAATACAACAAGGAACAATGAGAAAAAGGCTTGTTCATTGGCTCATTGCATGAGAAACCTTATCATTTGTTTTTGTTTTTTTTCTTTTTTTTCGCAAGGCAAATGGCTGGGCCCAGGATGTTTAAAACCTTTCAGATACGTTAAAATTTGGCCCACAAGCCGGCTCTTTCACTCAACTCTATGAGACGGCTCGATTGGGCCCATGGTCTGACCCAAAAGTGAAAAATAAATAAAATAAAATTGAGCACATGATATAGAACAGAGGTTCGGAGGTAGATTTTTTTTTTCATGACATTAATCATTGAATCATATCTAGCAGATTTAAAAGCACTTCAAATTTTTTATTTTTCTGTCTGCATGAATTATTGCAGGATTCAATGGTGCTCATCTGAAAAAAGATGGATCATCCTTGAAGTTTATATAGAAAAATAATTAATATGGTAGTGATTATGTATGTCCATATTATATTACAGCAGCCCTGGTAAAACCAACATAATATTTTTAAATTAAATTAATAGGACAAGATGAAGAATATGTTGATAAGAAATATCAGTTTGATTTTGGTGCACTGGAAAAGGATGTCGAGGTTTGATAGATACTTTTCAATAATGAAAACTTACCCCCGAGTCGTCTTGTTTATGTGGAAGGTGGCTTAGAGGTGTTTACTTACTAGTGGAGTTTTGGTGAGGCGGGGAGTGAGAATTCCTGCCGGATGTGGAGCTTGCTAGCCGACCGAGGCGTTCATTTACCGTGTTCTTTTTGAGTGCCCGAGAGCCAGTCAAATATGGAGATGTGCCTCAGCTCAGGCTAACCAGAGGTAGATGTAGGCGTCCACCGAGAAGTTCCTACGACATTTTGAGGCCTCAGCTCGAGAGTCCGGATGGAAGGAGAGGGGGACTCGTGATGCCTACCTGGCCTATCATTCCTGGCTGGATAGTAATACACGAATTTTCGACGGCGATAGCCCCCACTCAAGGATAGTGGCAGACCGAGCTCTACGGCATGCGGCGGAGATCACCGGCACTATTGAGGCTTTACCTACTGGGTTGGTCAGGGACATCTGGGGCCTCCATTCTGCTCTTGCAGTATTCAGGATGATATTGGTATCCTAGGTGCCTCCACCTCCTAGCTATCTCAAGGTGAACTTCGATGGGAGCGTAGCAGAGGACGGAAACAGCGGAGGTATGGGATTTGTCATTAGGGATCACGATGCTAGACTCGTGGTGGCAGGTGGGCGGAGGATTTTTAACTCGTCAGTAGTGGCCGCTGAGTTTCAGGCGGCTTTAGAGGGTGTCTCCTATGCGAGGCGGGTACTAGGTGCGGATCGTATCCTCCTCGAGGGGAATTCGACCATAGTGATTGAGTAGATCCGGAAATGGGGGTGCTTAGTCGAAAACCAGCAGCTGATTTTGATTTTTAGGAAAAGTTTGTCCCAACTCTCAACTCAAAAATCTCGGAATTTCCCGCTCTACATTTCCTTGTCACCTTTTCCTCGGTACTTAGCTGACAATTCTCTAATTGTGATGGCGCATGGACACATTCCTTTGGTTCCCCATCAACTCCACTGAACGAAAAGGGGTTCCCCGGAGATGACTAGCTTCAAGATCACAGTTGCGTTAAAAACCCGTTTGCAGACCGTAGTTTTCTTTCTCTACATAGAAGTATAGCATCCTTAATGGTAGGCATGTTCCTTCTTTAATATTGTCCATCAAAGTCATGCATTCGACTTGCTGAAGATAATGAACACTTAGCAAAATAAAAGCTAGTGAATTATAGTGATGGAACCCCGGCCTCTACCACAATCTTAGGTTCCAGGGTTAACACAGTTGCATATTTGTCATTGAATGGCATAATTGGCCATCTATGTGATCGCTAAGTGCCATATAAAAATTGAAGCATCTACTGAATCGAACATCCATCATTCTGATTCACTTAATAATCAACTCTTGGCAAGTGTGGAATGGATGTTTTGAGACTTCGTTCATTATCAATCCTCTTTCTATTATATGCTGCAATACCAATTGATGAAATTGTCAAACACATGACATGAATTCTTTCTAACACCTAATGTAACAACTCAGGACCTCACCTAAAAAAAGCTACCCGGAAAGTATTATTTGGGCTTCTTGATCCTGTATAAGTACCGAAGATCTACCCAGCAAATAGTTGATGTGAGATTAAGTACACGCCCATATGGAACTTCACATACTCTCTCCGTTCAAGCCCTGACATTCTCGTGAGGCTAAAGATTCAAATCCATTCAAATCTAATTACAAATACTACGATCAGCTTATGGACACCCCTATGGATCCGTGCTGTAGTATCTTCTAGCCAACATAGGTTATTCATTGAATGAAACCAATATTGGCTCAGAGCATCTAAATTCAACATCAACGCCAAACCCATCATTAGCTATATACTACTAAAACTCTTATACAAATTGCTAAGCTTGCTAGCGCGAACTCCAAGCCTGAACCATCTTCAGTCCCTACTGATCATATTTGCCTGAAGAGAGAAAAATAAAAACAAAGCTATATGAGCGACATAGCTCAATAAATAAACTTTTCACTACCTTACCGGATCAAGTATAAGTTTTTTTATATCAATGCATCATTTAAAGAAAATAAAAAATATTACAAAATAGAGCATTTCGTAGTACAATATATTAAAATAAGTTATAAAGCCAAGCATGCATACATAAATTAGTCATAAAACATAATTTCTGGTATATAGTATAAAATTATAAATCATTTATCATTGATCAAATTACTACTCTCATACTAAAGCTAAGATCACTATCATACCCATGATAGGAGCGTAATCGACAAACGCCAACTACTATTACCCACTGGCAGGGGTATATGCCAACTACGATTACCTACTGGCAGGGTCGTATGCCAACTACTATTACCTACTGGCCGGGTCATATGCCAACTACTATAACCCGCTAGTAGGGTCGTAAAAACTGAATATCGATTTATCTAACTTTTAGGGGCCATACATAACTATCTAAGAGTCTTTTTGTCATAGTTGTTAAGACAACTTTCTTAAGTCATTTTTTCTAAAACATATTTTCTTAAATCATACATGAATAAAATATGAATTTTTTTTTGGCATGAATACCCTCCTAAATATCGAATTTTGCATGAATACCCTTTCAAAATTAATATTTACATGTAAACCTTCGTAAAATATTTAGTTTGCTATTCTACCATTTTTATCCTTATTTTTGTATATATACCCACATCATCTAACATCGTTAAAAAATTAACAGTTTCAAATTAAAATGACTAAAATATCCTTAATGGGTAGATGTGCAAAAAAAAACATGGCGATCGCGAGAGAGAACAAAAAAATAATTTTAAAATTTTATTTTATTTTTAATTAAAATAAATATGATTTTTATTAACGGTGTTAGAAGAACCATTACATTGGGGCATTTATGTAACAATAGTGTTTTATAAGGGTACAGAAACAAATATAAATTCTAAGAGAATATTCATGCAAATTTAAATTTTTCGAAGAATATTTATACAAAAAACTAATAAAATATTAAATAGTTTTATAGAGTTCATAGCCCATAAACATTTAACAATAAAATAATTATGAAATTATTTCTTTCACAACAAAAATATAATTTCATAAATATGGAGTTCATAGTTTATATATAGTGCTTAACGGTAAAACAATCATGGATTCATTAATTCGCATTAAATCATGAGTTTCATAATATTGTATGCTTGATCCTTAATTTAAAAAAAAATGATATCATCAATATTTAACACTATTTTCATATTTTCATAATACTAGAGAAATAAATAGAAATTTGCAAACTAGTAAGTTACCTTTGTTCGCCTAAGAATTTCTAGATTTAGTTGAACAACTCCGTTGTACCTATCAAAATTATTTTAAAATAAATTACTTATTATTCACCATTTAACATCTAATTAAAACCTCTAAGCAACCCAAAATGGACTTACGCAGACTTCAGATCCCAATTGGGTAAGTCGGATCTGTATCTACAAATCCAATAGAGAAAGAATGGTTGTACCAAGGATGGAACCTCTCTCTCTTGATTTTATTTATTTATTTATTTATTTGTTTATTTATTTTTCTCATTTTTTCCTCTCTTTTTCTTTTTTTTTTCTTTCTTTTTTTTTCTTTTCTTCTTCTTCCTTTCTTTTTCTCCTTTTCTTCTCCCTCACCGCTCTCCCCTATTTTCTTTGGTGGAAAGAAGGGTGGTCTAAACCCTCCCCCCACTGAGAAGCAGGAGAGGGAAGGAAGGCCTCTGGCCTGACGACAACTGTAGCCAAGGACCGGTAAGTGTTCTTCCCCTCTTCTTCTTCTCTTCTTCTTTCTTCTTCTTTTTTTCTCTCTATTGCTCTTCATCGCGTACAAGAGGGGAAGGAGTGAAAAGGGCCTCCGGCCCGTCGACGACTGCGACTGAGGAATATGGGAACGACCACCATGTAAGCGGTCTTCTTCTTCTTCTACTGCTTCTTTTGCTTCTTCTTCTTGCGGCCCTTTGCCAGATTCCGGCCTATTGAAAAAGAAGAAAGAGAGAGGAGATTTGTATTTCTGCCTGTCTATTACAATATATAGGAGCAATCTTTATATAGACTAGGAGGTTGACAAAGTTTGGTAAGGCCGACTAAGTTTGGCACAATCAATCACAAATCAATCAAGGTGAAATTTGGTAAGGCCAACTAAGTTGGCACAATCAATCACAAATCAAGATCCTAATCAATCATATGATTTTAACATCTCCTCTCAAACTTAAAGTAGTAAAGTAGACACCAACTTGAGTTTGGAAACAAAAGATCGCAAGATGCCAGGAGTATGAGCTTTGGTGAAGACGTTCGCAACGAAGATATATCTCAGAGAGAAGGCAATCGAAGCTCAACGATGCTTGTAGACAAAAGCACCATAAAAGAAGAGCTAGAGACCTCGAATTGGATGATGAAGAAGCCGAGGGAGGGCGACCCCCCTACCCATGGGCCAGGACCTCCTCATGCTGGGCATGCTGAGTCAGCCACGGCCGTGGGACACACATGAGGGCCTAGGGAGAGGCCCAGATGGGGTCTTCCGGTTCGGCTCTCCGACCCCGACCTTGGGTGAGCAGTTGTGGGTTGCCCTAGGTAGGAGCGAGGCAGGGGGCCACCCTGTGATCCACTTGGAGGGGAGTCTGGCCGAGCCACTGATACCACAAGAGGGTGCGACAGGGGCACAGCTGGTCCGAGCACCCCGTGAGGGAGCCACGCAAGCGGGAGGCAGTGGCGACCACGCAACGAGCAAAGTAATGGTCGGTAGGGCAAATGTGGACCACCCAACTATCGTGCAACAGGTCAAGGCGGTAGTTATGCGTGTCATCTCTGGTGCATGCGATGAGGATGAGCAGGCGGGCGGCTTGCCTTGCAAGCTTGAGGCAGAACCCGTGGCCTAGGGGGAGGATGAGTCTGAGGACAACTATGCGGATTGTGGTCCATGAAGATCCTTGCCTGGAACTGCAGGAGGGCGGCCAAGCCGTCTTTCATGTCTTCCTTCAAGCAGTTAGTGCAGGTCCATTGTCCGAAGATCTGTTTCCTTTGTGAGACCCGATTATCTGGTGATGGGCTCAGCCAACTGAGGCGGCGCCTGAGGAGGGACTAGGAGACCAATGCAGTCGATTCCCAAGGGCTATCGGGTGGCATTTTGGTCCTATGGAGGCGAGGGATGGCGACAGTTGATGTCTTCCACAACTGCCCCCAACAGGTAGTTATGATTGTTTCGGAACCTGACGTTGATCTGTGGGTGTTGTGTAGTGTGTATGCGAGCACGAATTATAGGGTTAGGAGAGTCCTCTAGCATGAGATCACCAACCTGGCCACCCAAGGTATTTCGACGGTGGTCGTAGGTGACTTTAATTGTATCCAGAATGCTAATGATAAGAGGGGAGGGGTGGCTTTCATGGATAGAGTGGATAGGAGGGAGTTTCGTAATTTTGTGTCACGAAACGGCCTGATAGACTTAGGTTTCTCAGGGCCACGGTTCACTTGGTGCAATAATCAAGCTAGCAGTGCTAGGTTTAGGAGCGATTAGATAGGGCATTTGCGTCTCTAGACTAGATCCTCTGCTTTCTTACCTGCTGAGTCAGTCATTTACCTCGGATTGCATCGGACCATTGCCCTTTGCTGATCTCCACATTATCGAGACCTTGTCATCATAGCCCCTTCTACTTTGAGAAAGTTTGGCTATCGTACCATCAGTCTTGGGATATTGTCTGCAATGCTTGGCGTGTCCTAGTGCGAGAGGATGTAATGCAACGAGTTTCGCATAAACTAGAGTTGATCAAGAAGCATCTTCGTTGTTGGAACCGCGAGGTTGTGGGCAACATCTTTCGAAGATTGGAGGGGTGGAGACCGAAATTGCTGAGTTGCAAAGGAAAGAGGACCTTGGGGGCGCGCTCTTGGAGGATGATATGGTCAACCTTTGGGGGCTTCTTGCGACTCATCACTCACTATTACGGCAGCATGAGATTTTATGGCATCAGAAGTGGATCCAGTGGGTCTGATCAACCCCTACTAATGTATATAGTGTATAAATATGAAGATTGACATTTGTATTTACAATTTCCTGGATCTATCCCCTCCAATTAACTTTACAAAATGGAAGGGAAAATATGAAGACCAAATATGTCCACTACCAATCGCATAGTCAAAGAGAAAGGAGGTGTGATTGAGTAAGTGTGAAGTGTGGTTCTCGGAGTTACCACGGTGCAAGTCTTAGGTTGGCCTACTAAAAAAGTGTCTTTCTAAGGAATGGGTTGATACAGGTTCAGAAAGATGGAAGAATATGGCAGCTTAGGCCGCGGAACTGAATGATAGGTAGTTTTCTTTCTTTAAAAAGTGACTCGCATAAAAATTCGGGCTGGCTGCTCTCGACGACAGGGTGGGAATGAGATGCTGGGAGATGGTAACTGAGGGCGATCGCAATACTAGATTCTTTCATCGAACGATGGTTATTAGAAGACAGCGAAACATGATTCACTCATTGCGAGATGGGTCCGACCATCGGGTGGAAGGGGAGCCTGCCGTCAGACGGGTCTTGCTTGACTTCTCTCGCGCCCGATGGACGGACGATGGGGACTTTGCTGATGAAGGCTAACTTCTAAAGGTGGATGTGGGTATTGATGATGATGATAATAATGCTACCCTGGTCTAGCCAGTGTCGGAACGGGAGGTGCTGGAGGCAATCAGGGCTCTGGCAGCGGACAAGGCTTCTGGACCTGATGGTTTTCCCCCTTTCTTCTTTCGACAGTACTAGGGTATCATTCGGAGAGCAGTGGTAGAGGCTACTTAGTGCTTCTTCACCCGAGCAGTGATGCCTGATGATTGGAAGGCCACCTTCATCACGCTTATACCGAAGCGTCAGGATGCGGCAGAGCCTTATCACTTCAGGCTCATTAGTTTGTACACAATCCTGTATAAGGTTGTGGCAAGGATAATGGTGGGCAGGATGAAGCCCTTGTGGCCGGGCATCATCAGTCCAGAGCAGGGGATTTTTGTAGTTGGCAGAAACATCTCCCACAATGTTATGTTAGCTCGGAAGATAATGTGGGATCTTCAGCGGGCATGGAAGCGGCAAAGCTTGATGGCAGTCAAGCTGGAGGGTTACGGTTTCCACAGACGATGGATTGGATGGGTCCTAAGGTGTGTCCAGGGGCCTAAGTTCTCTATCTTGGTCAACGGCACACTGTCATCTGTCTTCGAGTCCACCATGGGGCTGCATTAGGGATGTCCCTTATTTTCATACTTATTCATTATTTGTGCTGATGTTTTGTCTCGTGCTTTGCAGGGCGTGTGTGCCAGCCGGGAGCTGGAGGCCTATGTTGCAGCATCGGAGGCTGGACCTATTTTCTATTTACTTTTTGCTGACGACTGCCTTCTCCTGGCTAGGGCGCAGATTTCTGATGCATGGGTCCTCCGCAGGGTGTTGGTGGGTTACTGCGCGGCATCCGGGCAGAGAGTAAACTTTCTGAAGTCAGCCATTCATTTTAGCCCTAGCTTGGAGAACAGAGTCAGACAGAAGATTCGGAGGATACTATAAATACCAGAGTAGGAGGGGACCCTGAGCTACCTAGGAGTCCCCATCTCAGGCCGGAGACTACGGATGGCAGAGTGCTCGAATTTGGTGCAGCAGATCCAGAGCAGGTTGGAGGGATGGAGGACGTCCTCTCTCTCCATGATGGTTGAAGGGTTCCGGCATGTCATAATGCGCAGCGGAAGCTAGGGATTTTAAAAATTTCATAATAAAGTCCCTATGCATGAAACCCTTTTAAGCCTAGATCATCTTAATGATTATAATCAAATGATATAATATAAATGTAGAATTAGTAGAATACCTCAAACGCTAATCCAAAGTGTACAATCTCCACGAGGTGTCCAAGTGTCCGCCCTCCAATGGTGATCCACACGAAAACTTGATCAAGACTTTAGCTCCAAAGACTTTTGATCCTTAATGCAGAATTCTTCTAAAGAACTCAATTGGCTTGCTTTCTTTCCTCTCTAATTTTTCTTTCACTTTCTAAAATTACTTCTAATATTTTTTGTCCTAAAAAAGACCTCCTTGTCTTGGCTTAGGACACCTTAGAAGCAATGCTAGAAAGAGACACTCTTGTAAGAAATAAAAGATGAGGGAGAGAGAGAGTTGGATTGGAATCGAGGATGAATTAAATCACCGGGAGCGATTTTCTTTTATAGATGGCGTGGGGATGCATCACCAAAAGATGCATCCCATCCACATATCCTTCAGATGAGGCGTGATAAGAGGAGAGGAGGTGCCACAAAAATAGGAAGAGGCGTATTCATGAAGAGGCGTGATAAGATGAAGCGCTAAATAAGGCGCTTCATTCTTATCCAAACGCCATGTGGTCCCCTCCCTTCTCATGCATAAAAAATAGGGGCAATCCTTGTCCATTAATCAAAGCCTTGATGATGATCCAAAGGCCTTAATTGATGGCGCCATATATCCCTTAGACGTGATGAAGAGAGAGGAATTAAATGGATAAGATCAAAGGGTGTCTTTCATCCTTATCCATTTAAAGCTCACGCCTCACTTCTCTTCACGCCATCAGATGTTGACCAAGTCAACATCACAAGTCCATCACGCTTCACAACTTTTGATGCATCTCCATATGATCCAAGGGCTTAGGATCAAGGCGCCATCATGAAAGGGAATTAAGTGATCATCCAACGGTTCTAGGATGATCCAATGGTTTTCCTTCATGGCGCCATCCAATCATCCCATTATGTCTTCATCTAATAGCTGATGAAGATTCAATGATCATGATTTAAAGCCACATCTAATCTAATCCAATTGGGTTTAAACCAATTCACCATTATGTCTTTATCCAACGGTAGATCAAGATCTAACGATCTAAATTGAATGATTTATTAAATCTAATTCAATTAGACTCAAAACAAGCCAATTAGGTGCCAACTCTTAGCTAACCCATATTAGAACATGATCTAATCAAATTAGATCAATTAAGAATCAAATTCGAATCCAATTCGAATCAGGAGCTAAGGGTTTGCAACACCCGCTAGGATGTCTATCTTGCAAACATGATCTAATCCAATTAGACCCTTGATAAGTTTCCTTGTATGTGACCTATTGGGTTCCATACTTAGCCAGCAATAGGTGTGAGTGCGAGTTGACCCAACTTGATTACAACTCTTCTAATCGATTTAAGTCCAAACTGCGCGAACCCAAACTTAACAATTAGAATCCTTTCTAATTGGTGATCGAATTAAACTCTTTAATTCGATCAAACCTATAAGACAAGATTGACGTCTAGCAACGTATCATGTCTACCCGAAAAATATGAAATTTGGTGGAAATACCAAAAATACCCTTCAGTGGCAAGTTACCGTGCAATTCAATCCTTTAATCAAACTGCATCCCGAATATGTAATATGAGTATGAATATATGTCAAACTCGATTTCATATTCATATCTTTTTCAATCTTTTAATGATAATTCAAATAATGAAATATTAGAAACTCTTTCTAATTTTCATTCTGCTTTGATCAAAGGCTCCCTGAATTATCATATGATTAGAATAAATAGGATGCGATCTTCTCGTACTAGAAGTGATTAATTCCTTGTTGACTCATAACCTTCGTACACAATCCACCATATCCAGAAGACCTCGTACACAACTTACTGTCATAAATGAGTGTAAACCAAAATATGGATTTATGTGCACAAGATACTATGGTGATCTCAAGTCAAAGGATCAGTTGCACAACTCCCACTAAGAGAATCATCTTTTGACATGTAAGTAAGACTTCATAAGATTTCTCTTTGTAGGTCAATTTAGTGAACTCATTCCTCTAATGAGCACCCACATATTTGTATTAGTGTCTCCACACAAGTGATTGTGAGATCAATCACCCTCTGCATCGAGCATCATAAGATGTGCCAGTCTTTTCGGTAAACATTGATCCCCAACTCAAGGTACCAATGATTGAAAATATTTAAGATTAAGATTTTAGAATTTTAGGTCTCACTAGTATGATCTCATCATAGCCTCAAAACCATTGCCCTAATCTAAGAGGTTTATCACAAATATAATCAACAGCAAATGATAAAACATAATGCCTTTATTCATAATTAAATGTCATGTGCATAATTTGGAAAATCAAAAGAAAATCCTTCGTAATACATATTGCGATTGGCTTGTAGGGCATCTACTCTTTCAATGGTGAGATTGACACTAGTCAGATCAGTGTTGGGGTCCGTGCCAGTATATCTCATGGCCAACACTGTGGTATCGAGATAACTCAATTGAAGATCGAGCAACTTCTTCGGAACTTCTTGTGGGGGTCACACAGCAGAGGCCATAGGGTGCATTTGGTGGCCTGGGAGCAGATCTGCCTCCCCCCAGTGAGGGTGGTTTGGGGGTGCAGTCTCTTCTCGAGAGACGCGAGGCTTTCCATTGCTCAGCATGCAGTTCGGTTCATGTTAGAGCTACATGGGCTTTGGAGTCAGGTGATGGCAGCCAGATATGGTCAAGGGAGCTCAACGGGGTGGCACGGAGTGGTCGTAGAATCTCCTTCTTGTGGCGGGAGATTGAGAGGTACTTGTCGTTCGCGTAAGCGAACATTAGGTGGCTGATAGACGATGGGCGGAGCATCAATGTGACTGGTGATCCATGGTTGGATACCCTTTTTCTGAGGAGCTGGCCGACCACGGTTCATACTGAGGTAGCCAAGGGGTTGCGAGTGTGCGACCTCCTAGCACTGAGAGGGGCAGAGTGGAATGAGACTAGGGTACGACAGCTGTTCAGGGTACACCTTGCTGAGGCTCGGTCCGGTAAAAGCTCGGCTCGAGCTCGGCTTGTTAGTCAAATGAGCCCAAGCCCGAGCCCAAAATGAAGCCCATTTAAACTCAAGCTCGAACCCGAGCTCGAGCCCGTTTGGGCTCGTGACTTAACCATTTTTGACTCTCCCCCCGAACCACCCCCCACCCTCTCCTCTGAATATTGCTCTCAAGAGTCCGACTCTCTAACCTGGATCTTAGCTCGCCTCCTTCGACGACCTCCCCCACGCCTCCCTCGATGTCGTCGACGACCTCCTCCATGCCTCCCTCGGCTCCCCGACCTGGATCTTAGCCTGCCTCCCTCGACGACCTCCTCCACGCCTCCCTCGACTCCCCGACCTAGATCTCAGCCTGCCTCCCTCGACGACCTCCTCCACGCCTCCCTCGGCTCCCGGACCTGGATCTTAGCCCGCCTCCCTCGACGACCTCCTCCACGCCTCCCTCAACGACCTCCTCTAGATCCCCCAGGCCCAGGACCCTCTTTACCGCCCCGCCTCGCCAATCGACCTCCTCCACGCCTCCCTCGACGACCTCCTCCATGCCTCCCTCGACGACCTCCTTCAGATCCCCCAGGCCCAGGATACTGTCTTGCCTCGCCGATCGACCTCCTCCACGCCTCCCTCGATGATCTATTCTAGATCCCCCAGGCCTAGGACCCTCTCCGCCGCCCCGCCTCACCCAGATCGACCTCCTCCATGCCTCCCTCGACGGCCTCCTCCAAATCCCCCAGGCCTAGGACCCTCTCCACCGCCCCGCCTCACCCAGATCGACCTCCTCCATGCCTCCCTCGACGGCCTCCTCCAGATCCCCCAGGCCCAAGACCCTCTCCGCTGCCCCGCCTCCGCCCTCTGGACCGACAGTCTCCCTCGCCCACCTCGACCTCCTCCACCCTTTAGGCCCACCCCGCCGCTGCCGCCTCGCTCGCCCGCCGCAACCTCCTCGCCGAGGGCTTCCGTGCCTCCGAGCTTGCCGCTATCGCCGCTGTCTGCCCCAACCTCCGCCACCTCCTTGCCCCCTGCGTCTTCCCTCCTCCACCTCGTCGACCCCTCCACCCTCTCCTCCGCCTGCCCCATCCTCATCCCCATCCCCATCCCTGAGCTTGGGCTCGAGCTCGTAATTGAAACAGGCTTTACGAGCCCGAGCCCGAGATTCTGTGAAACGAGCCGAGCTCGAGCCTGAGGCTCGGCTCGTTAACCGGCCTAAGGCTTGGGCTCGGCTCGGCTCGTTAACAGGCCTAACCTCGTGCAAAACTAGTATCAGATTGGGAGACCTCTCCCAAGTTATTCAGTGGGAACACGAGCCAGGGCCAGACTGCACTTGGGTCTGGAGATCCGGGCTTCACCCGAGGGCAACACTCTTCTTATAGAAGGTGATATGGGACCGCCTTTTGATGAGAGCAGTGCTGAGTAGGCGTGGGTTGGGGATCCCCGCTGAGTACGAGACGTGCAATGTTGAGGAGACAGTGGACCACGTGCTATTCTAGTGCACATGGGCGATGTTGACATGGCAGTGGGCAGGGATTCCGTAAGAGGCCTGGAGTCAGAGGCTGTAGTTTCTACAGGTGATACGACAGTGGTTAGGCAGTCCGCTGACACATCAGAAGACCATTAGAGCGACTTGCACAGTGCATCAGATCTGACTGGCAAGGAACGCTCGTACGTTCGGAGAGTGTAGGATGTCACCAAGATTTCTTATGGAGTACGCTCGAGTGAAGGCGACGGAGATCAGGCCCGTCCTTTCTTCAGATGGATCTATGATAGCTCGAGATACCTGGGGTTCCCTCTCTACTCAAGCAACTCCTCAAACGGTATTCTTCACCTAAGAGTCCCCACCTCCGAGTTTCCTCAAGGTCAATTTTGATGAGTCGGTGCTGGATGGAGGTGCGCAGGGAGGTGTGGGCTTTGTTATATGGAACCCGCATTTCATGGTAGTGATAGCAGGCGACTGCCAGTTGTTTGACAAGTCGATTCTCGAGGTAGAGTTGCGGGTTGCCTGAGCGGGTCTTCAACATGTGCGACAGGTGTTACAGGCCAATTCGGTTATCTTGGAGGGCGATTCAGCCACGGTGATCAGATGAATTTAGAAGGGTCCCAGGGGCAAGAGCACGGACCACCTCCTAATCCAGGATATAGGGATGATGATGAGGGATGGGATAGCCTTCCAGGCCAAGCATATATTTAGAGAGGCCAACAGGATGGCTGACTAGGTGGCTGCCTCTGCAGCTCACTACTCAGTATACACCCTGTGGTTAGATGAAGGGAAGCTGCCATGGGCACTTCGTGAGCTTATGTTTTTTGATTTTATTAGGCGTATTCATATCCACATTGTATGAAGAACCCGTCAAAAAAAAAAGAGAGCCAAGTGCAGTAAATAAAATCGGAGATTGAAGACTGGGGCGATGCCATGCAGATGCATGCCTCCATGATCAAGAGCGAGATCACGCCTGCCAAATTTACCTGTCCAATTGCTGACGGTATGGTTTGACACGCCGCTGCTGGAAGTTTGGAACGAGATCACACCTGCTAATTTTACCCACTAAATTTCTGACGGTATGGTTTGACGCACCATTGCTGAGGTTTGGAATGAGATCACGCCTACCAATTTTATCTGTCAAATTTCTGACGGTATGGTTGATGCGCCGCTGCTGGAGTTTGGAACGAGATCGCACCTGCCAAATTTATCCGCCAAGCTTCTGACGGTATAATTTGACGCGCCGCTGCTGGAGTTTGGAATGAGATCACGTCTGCCAAATTTACCAGTCAAATTTCTAACGGTATAGTTTGATGCGCCGCTGCTAGAGTTACGGAGCACTAAAAAACGGATGCTCGGGAAGCTTGACTCCCTCAACGGGAGCATGGTGCTTACGGAGCTCAACACCCTGGTCTTCAGAGGAACAGAATCTGACAACGATCTCCCAGGCCTTGTGCTAATCCGACCACAGCATACCGGAGCAGAGGCTGTTATTTCTCTCCTCGCTCATCACAATTTTTCCAAGTAATTATCCACACAGCAGGGATTCGAGAGGCCGCATCTGGGGAGAACCACTTCATCCAAGGCATGCACCTTTCATGCTTGAGGGTGTGATTTGTCCCCAGCATTGAACTGGTTCGCTCGTCCATTGGCTTCAACCAAAACCAAAGCAGTGCCCACCATGAGCGGATGGCCTTCACCGAAGAGACCTGCTTTGGTGAAGTGGGCATGGATCCAACGGCTAGCAGTCGGATCTCCGGCCTGAGAGCATGCCGCGAGGAGAGAACGCAAGCTAACGTGGCTAAGATTTCTTACTAAAGTGTCAGGGAAGAGCATCTGATAAAGAAGAGAAAGCGCTCTTCTGGGAAGCCCTGCTTCGATACAGGCAGCGACCATGACCGTCTACGAGACGTCGTTCTTCTGGCACATTCGGTACCGACAAGATTGCCATTGAATCAAGCATGAGATCTGGTGAGGAGCGATCCCGATCTTCTGGCTGATGACGGCCTGGAACTTCTTGAAGCCGAGGACGGAGCCACTGCAACCAGGGAGCACACGGAGGGCACGGAAAGAAAGAGTTGTTTGATTTTAGAAAATAATAATAAAAAGAAAAACACATCCAAGTGGGCTGGCAGCGCCCCCTTCTGATCGAAAATCAAACGAAAAATAATGAAAAAAATAACAAAAGGCAATTAAAGGGAAAAAGAAGAAAGAAAGGGAGCTAGAATTTTATCAGGATCTCCATGAGAAGAAAGGCGCTTTGAAAGCCGCCGAGGCTGAAATCCCCGCTACCCCACAAAAGAGACAGGAGAAACAGAGGATGTGGGAGCGATGATGACTACAAAAAATACGGAAGAGAAGACGACGGTTACGGCTCTATTACCATGTTGAAAAAGAAAAAAGAGTGAAGAGATTTGTATTTCTGCCTGTCTATTACAATGTATAGGAGCCGCCTTTATATAGACTAGGAGGCTGAAAAGTTTGGTAAGGCCAACTAAGTTTGGCACAATCAATCACAAATCAAGATCCTAATTAATCATATGATTTTAACACGGTCATTGCCGGTCGATCGGAAGGAGGAAGAGGCAAGGGAGGAGATGGGAAGGGAACGGGAGACCTTACCTTGCTTCGGTGAGGCGTTGCGATCCTGAGACTCGGTGGCACAAGCGAGGGCACGGTAAGCCCAAGCAAAGGAAGGAAGAAGGAAAGAGAGAAAGGAAGAGAGGGAGAAGAAACATGGAGGAGGGAGAAGGAAGAAGAAAGGAGGTGGCGGATCGGATAGATAATCGAGGGTTTTTATAACCCCGAAAGAAGGGGATAAGCTCGAACGCAACGGCCGTAATGGCTGGCCGTTCGTCGGTTGGAGGGGATAAGCTCGGGCAACGGCCGACCGTTTGGTGGTTGCAATCGCCTCTAACGGCCACTGGCCGTTGGCACCGGCTGCGACGGCCATTCAAACCATTCGAAAAGCAGGGGATCATAATCCTTTATTTCTAAAAGCTCTTGAATCAAAGCCCATTAGGCCTGCCAACTTTGGTCCAAGCCAAGCAGCAGACCTGGTTCTTACACCTTAAGTGACAAAAGTATGCATGCACGTGAATGATTGCAGTCATCACAGCTTCCTCTCAAAGCTCGTTGCACATGCCAAACTCCGTGACTCGTAGAAAAAGAACAATTCTACAGTAACTCGGAAAAATCAATCAAGGAGCCACTCAGTTGTCCTTTTTTTTCGCTCATCAATCACGTTGCTTCGTTAAATGCACTGTTCTCGATGCCAGTGCAAGGAGACCCGTGAGAGATTACAGCTGCCGTAGGTTCACTTTGGTCGCATCCATCACTTTACCGACCTGTCGCATGGTGGAAGATTCTCCTCCACAAGGTGGTAACAGAACACCCATTAGCCTCCTAAAATGAACCAAGGAACACCCCTCCTCCAACACCTGGAACCCCAAATTTTGCAATTGAGAATTCTCTATACTGCATCCTTTGATGCTTTGAGCTAAAGTAGTAGAGGGATGCAATCAACAGCACTTTCTTAATACAATCTTTTTCAAATTGAACCGGGGTGATCAATTACACCTGGAAACTGTGACTGCTTCGTCAATTGTTAGCAGGCTTACTCGATGAGAATGTCCAAGAAATCTATCTATCGGATTAGCCTCTTGATATGGAAATTCCCCCAAAAGAAGTGAAGCGAACCAAGACAAATAGATGCATAGAGAAGAGAAGATGGGAGAAACTCACGGCCATCATGGCTCTGACCCAGCGTTGCCTGGCGAGGGCGTTGAGGCCGATGACGGTGCGCTTTGGATGCCGGAGTATGGTGAGAAGGAGCCACGAGTGGTAGGTAGCCAACACCAAGAGACCCAAGGGAACAAGC
Source organism: Phoenix dactylifera (assembly GCF_009389715.1). Taxonomy (NCBI): domain Eukaryota; kingdom Viridiplantae; phylum Streptophyta; class Magnoliopsida; order Arecales; family Arecaceae; genus Phoenix; species Phoenix dactylifera. The sequence continues at coordinate 16,028,279 of NC_052395.1, forward strand.
ACCAGGTCCCAGTACTTCTCCTCCATAGCCCTTCTCTCTCTCTCTCTTTCTCTCTCTCTCGGGGTCTTGAGCAGAGGACAAGGATGGGCACCGCACCGTATACCTAAGAGACCCAAACGGTGTGAACGAACAGAAAGTAGCGAGCAACTCCACCGCACTCCTCGAGGGAAAAGAACAAGCCGTTGCTATTGATGGTATTGGAATATGGGAATGCAGAGGGATTGGGTCTGCGCCCTTTTGGATAGGAGTGTAACTCGGTTGAGTTCACTCAAATCTAGCCTGATCCGAGCTACAGTTTGAAAACAGAATGGCCAATATATATCTAACTGTGTTGGACTAGCTCGGAAGACAACGATCCAACGGACAGGGATTTGATCGGACCTAGGTTGAGACTTCCAATTCGAACCGACGAAGCTAAAGTTTATTTGTATTAATAAAGTTTCCAACCAGGCCGGCTTAAAAGCTGGCTCGGTCGATTTAAATCTAATGAACCCAACTTGATCCAACACGAAATGTATGCGCGTTGAAAAATTTAGTATTGGATTAGGTTCGGGATTGGGTAATTGAGTCCATTGTCAGGTTTGAGTCGCATTGCTGAAGTTGGTCTTAAGTTGGTGCAATGTTCCCGTATAAAGTGGCTTTGTCCTTAGAGAAAAGCGCAACGTTTTCTTTTCTTATTTACCTTCTAAAACCAAAAGTTCAACCATATTCCAATATAAAGTGGCTCTGTCCTTACATAGAAGAGTCCAATCACCAGAGAAGAATTAGCGTGCGTGGAAATTATTCATGGATAAGGTATGAATGCGTAGAAAGAATTTTCCAACATGCCCGTGAAGTTTGCCCGCACGAAACACCCCAAATCATACGGCATCAGGCACGAGACAGATTCCAGACCTCTTTCTTACAGGGAGACACCGTTTAGGAGAAACGCAGGCAACAAATCTGGAAGGAGAAATTTATGTTCATCTTCGCATTGCCACTGTAGGATGTGCTGAAATGATTAATACAGGAAATATTAAATTGCTCATACATGCATGATGCTATCACTCATATCTTGTAAGTCATCCTTATTTCACTGGATGGGAAAAATTAATTTTCCTGATACCATTGCTCATGGTGGGAGGGAGGGAGAACTTGCAAAATCATACTTTCAACAGTACCATACCAATAACAACTTTTATTTCCAGTTTTTAGGTGTTTTGGACTGAGTAATTATATCTCTTAAATAGTTATTCTAAAAAGTAGGCAATTACTTGAGCTAGTTAGCAACTCCTACATTGCCAACTTATGGAACCGATAATCAAGTCACCGTAAATTTCAATCATCGAGGTCTTCTTTCAACAAGAATAACATCTAGAACCGATAATCAAGTCACCGTAAATTTCAATCATCAAGGGCTGCTTTCAACAAGAATAACATCTAGCAACAGTCTTCTCTAATTTATAAATAAATTAACAGGTTTAATTCAACAGAGGATAGAAAATGAGGACTTTGCTGCAATCCTCGTCTTAGAGTAAAATAAGAAAGATGACATTACTTATATCAAGCAAACAAGCCAGAGGGTTTCTCCTCATCAAGTGCCTGCTAAATAGCGATAACGATAGCTTTCAGCAGGAATGCATTTTGATTAGCCATTTAATGAATACCATCCGTTCTGCATCACCTTCAGGTAATAATCAAACGCTCCCCTTGCTCAGAATATGTGAACAATGTCATAAGCAAACCTGAGTACGTTAAAGATCTTGCAACTGAAAGGCTGAAGTATTGTATCTATCATGTCATTAAATTTGTACGTATCATGTCATTATACAGTTACATGAGACAGCATGGATGGGAGGACAGCTGGGTTTCTCCAAGGAACAAGTCGGTCAAGCAGATGAGAAATGCTAACACAACTCTCAGACACAAGATACACAGAAATGTGTAACCTTCCTATTGCTCCTCAAACAACAAGTAACAGCTAGAAAAGGAGCAATAGAAGTGCTACACATTGGTTTTGACCTTTTTCTCAGTTGTCAGTGGTACCCTAGCACTGTTCTGTAAGGAATTATTAATCAAGGGGGTACATGAGACAACTGAGGATAACCTGATTTTGAAGGAAATTACTGAATAAATGGTAGTGGGAAATATAAATCCAACAAAACAAGCCAGTAAAAAATGTGTAAAAGATGCAATTATGAGCATAAAGTTTCTACCCTGATTAGAGGATACGTCCAGAACAGCACGAACGACTGCAAGCATAAAACTAACATAATATTAGAGACAACGTTTAGTAGTATCAAGCAAAAAAAAGTAAGGCTGAGATACAAACATGGCAAACATTAATATGAACAAAAGCTAGCTGGAAATAAAAATGATCAAGCACAAACTAGTTGATTCTTTTAAAAGACTCATTTAATCAACATTTTTTCAGATAGGACTCTAGAAAAGTCCTTTCACATATTATAACCTCACCATTTCAGAGTCATTTTATACTTAATTCAAATCAGAATATACCCCTTTGTATACTAATCTTGACAACGGGATACCTGCCATCTATATCAGTATTCATTATACAGATTTTGAACTGTCATTTAAATTTCCAAATTCAAAGTGGTTCCATTCGAGCTAATTCATATTAGCAGTAATTCTAAGTATTCTAACATCATATTCAAAATTATCTAACATTCAACCTGAATTTCCCAAGATCCTTCAATTCGATCCCAGATTTATGCTGTAAAGCATGAATTCAGTGTTCTTAAAGAAACTGATCAAACAAAGGACGAGTCTCTACTTATGCTTTTCAAAAATACATAATTTTTGCGAGCAGCTTTTCAAGAAATTAAGAAAAAAATGGGTGGCAGGGATCATGACCATCATAGCTATGCAATGGTCGCCCTTACACATCGATTTCTCGCTGTTCTTGGCTCGATGTACATAAATCCTTCCTCCACAAAGTTCCCAGTAGCAAAGAATCTGGATCCTCACTGGATCGGGATTGGACTGGAGAGGTCCAATCTCTAAATCACAGCCATCCATCTGTTGCAGAAAGGCCATGATTGAAAGGGCCCCATGCAGTGCATGGGCCAGCAGGCTGCATGATGCCCCATGGGGCACTCTCCATCTCCAACCTCCTCTTCTTTAACCCTAAAGAATTAATCAACAATTTCCTTCTCTGAAGACAAATTAGGGCTTCCAAGGAGAAAATGGGGGCTACAGAGATAATATGAGATTTGTGTGTGTGTGTGTGTGTGTGTGTGTGTGTGTGAGAGAGAGAGAGAGAGAGAGAGAGAGGCTTACTGGAAGTGGCAGAAGGGTGGTGGTCATATGGATCTTGGGGAAAATCACTACCGACAGTTGGGATGAATGGGATAGAACAGAAAGTTTGCTGCTTCAACAACTTAGATGTGGAGAACTGGTACTAAGGCCAAGGGCATCCAAAGAAACCCCATTGGATCTAGATGACCACTATTTGCTATCTCCAGTTTTCTTTCTTCTCGAACCAAATACTTGGAGAGATGTTTGAATTTGATTCTTGTGTATGCGTCCATGCAATACTGGTTATTAGCTGTACTCTTCCCAAACTATGGATAGCAAGCAATAAGATCAGTTGCAACCTTAATCTAATACTCTCTTTGGGTCCTGTCTTACATTGTAGGCCATCCTTAGGCGGTCTGGAATCACAACCTCTACTTACAAGGGGAAAGAGAAAAAGACAACCTAACCTCAAGACTTTTAACCATACATAACCTAGTTTTGATGGACTTATCAGTTTCTGTTCAACACACCAAAATCGGTCGAAACTATACTAAAATTTGAGTTTCAGCTAAAATTGGCCAAAACTGCAGAACTCGAGCAATAAAAAACACTCCAAACAAACTTTAGACCGCATTATCAAAATAGGTACAAAGATTATATAGAAATCTGATACATTCTCTTAAATTTTAACATTTAATACAGATTATTTGTTCCACACACTATAACCCCTTTTTTCCCTAAACCAAAAGATCCTCAAATGACAAAGAATACATTTTTTATCTCCATATTTTCTACCTCTATTTTTAGCTTACTGCCTGAATTTGTTCTTGCAATGAAGAGGGATGAACCTTTTCTAACGGTTTGAAGAATTCATCCTTTTAGTAGGCCTTAGTTGTGTAATAGGGGGCACATAAAGCCAAGAAAATTGTGTTTTACAAATAAGCGTGGCTATCCACTTATCAGGGCAAAGTAGTCATTTGTCCATAATAAAGGTCAAATAATTAGTTTTCCAAGAACGGTTGTCAAGTTATCGGACCATAGACCGTAGCTCATATATGTGGGTGAGCTTGTGCATTCTGATATATCAAGTGGAGAAACCAGTAAATCAAGTGGAGAAACAAGGTGATAGTACAAGTTGTTGGTGCTTGTGTTGCCTTTATGGCATGGCATAGTGTAACAGAGTCCCGCAAGACATCCAAGTCTAATTAAAACATCATTCAGAAATTCATATTAGATAGCAGTAAATCCCACAGAAAGATTTGTCTATCAGGTTGTAGAACAAGGGAAGTACTTATTGGTATTTTCATAGATGTGTTCTGCGGGTTACATTTCTAATTTCAAATTCTAAATACATTGTTGCCCAGCTGCAGACCTAAAGCCAATAAAAAGCTTTACTGGAGTCAAACCATCAACTGTATTAAGCTACCAACAAAAGTTTGGAGTTCCTATTAGGCTAAGAGGTCGCAAGCAAAAAGACATGATATCATAAACTCCTAGGAAATGGCATATGATATTGCATTCATGTATTAGGCAGATGGAAGAAATTATAATTTATCAAGCAATAAGACTTAAACATGATCCATCAGGAAGATATCAGGCACATGTTTTGGCGTAGTTATTAGATTTGCTTAAAAGACAATTGGCTAGGAAAAATATGACAGTTCATGTATTATAAAAGCAATTATAAACTTGCATTCTTAGCTATATTATAAACTGAGGAACTCCACAAGTAGCCAATATAAATGAGTTAGAATCATACCATGAGGCCACCCAGAAATCCATCAATTACAATTCTGTTCCAACAATCAAAGTATTTGTGGGTCGAAAATTTTGCCTTCGCTGCAAATCCCAAAGAAGCGGTTGCCATAATTAAGAAATAAAGAACAAAGCCCATCAAGCCAGTAAATCCCCAAATTCCAGCAACCACTCCGCCAATGATAGACAAGAAGGTACGACTGCAGAGACAGAAGTGAATTGTTCAATTTTCTGTTAGATGGTGTCTCGTGCCTTTTAGGAAGCAAAATAGCGAACCCAATCCCAGTTTTTGATGGACAAGGGATCTAACTGCTATATCAGCTTGAACTTAACAATAATCTTATTTTGAAGTACACCAACCTTTACTCTTACTCATATAAAGCAATAAGGTAAATTTACAAGAAACAACTCGCAAAATTTTCATATAATTTAAATGAAAAATGAATAAAAAATATGTCCAAGTTGTCACAGTAATCATTATTAGTTTCTTGCCCAGAGCATTCTAAACATAAACTTACACATTTCACATCACTGCACAAAATGGATGCCATGCTCAACAGAAACCCAAAAAAATGTTTTCCATTTCACCCATGGAAGTTTGCACTTAAATTTCTAAGAACATCATTATGGCAAATTTTTAGTCCTTCACTTCTGTTTCTTGAATAAAAAATGACTTTTTTATTTGGTAGACTCTCCAATATACTTTTATCATTTGCATCTACTAGATCTATGACATTCCAGGAAAAAATCTTCATCAGCTCCAGAGATTTTTCCCACTATCCATTACATTATTTCTCCTCCCTGCTCTCCAAAGTTGTGTGGTTATTTTTCCTGTTTCTTCCAAATGTTCTGATGCAAACCATAGCTTGAATACCTTGCCCCTATTCTCTCCTCGCTAAACCACTCCAAATCTAAAATTATCAAAGTCATCCCCTACTTGATCATATGGATGGGAAGATCTACTTATGCAATTTTTCAAGAAAGAGTCGTCTCATTTCCTTACTTCTTCGTTCTTTCGAATTCATTCACTTCGACGGCTGGTTCTGAACACCGCGTCACCTACTTTCTTACTTACTAATCGTTGTTACCACCCCTACTAAACTCCCATAGCACCGAATAAAACCTCTCTTAGAAAGTAGGGGCGCGCTAGCTGCGAAGAAAACGCTTACACAATATAGATATAGGGGCGCGCTAGCCCTCTACTAGTAAAGACTTTTCCCTTTACTATGAAATTCAGGTTTTTGGAATTGATTTTGATCAACCGAGTACCGAGCAAAAATGACTTGCTTTACTAACAGCAGCATGGATATTGAATGAATGATTTAGGACCTAGAAACTAAAGACATGATCAGGTGCTAGTAGGATAGCTGGGCATAGGGCTGTTAATGAGCCGAGCTGCTCGGGCTCGGCTCGGGCTTGGCTCGGTAAAAGCCCGGCTCGGGCTTGGCTCGTTAGTCAAACGAGCCCGAGCCCGAGCCCAATATGAGGCTCGTTTACACCCGAGCCCGAGCCCGAACTCGAGCCCGAGCAGCTCACGAGCCCAAACGAGCTCTAGTCTCCCACTGAAAAATTTTATTTCAGCACTATAATTCATAAAAATCTGACCACATAGAGAAAAATAGCCTATTATCAAGCCCGAGCCCGAGCTCGAGCCCGATTACGAGCCCGAGCTCGAGCTCGTTCTGGAGCTTGTAATTGAAACGAGCTTTACGAGCTCAAGCCCGAGCCTTTGCTTTGCCAAGCGAGCCCGAGCTCGAGCTCAATATAGAGCTCGTTACCGAGCTCGAGCCCGAGCCCGAGCCCGAGCTTCTGTGAAACGAGCCGAGCCGAGCTCTCCCAGGCTCGGGCTTGGCTCGGCTCGTTAACAGCCCTAGCTGGGCACTTGCTTGTCTTATTACTGTTACCTCTCCCTAATTGACTACAAAGTGTATGTGACAAACCAACTAGAAAGGCTAGTATTGTAGTACCTGATTCCCTCTGGCAACACTCATAGGACCAAAGAAAAGGAAAGTCTGCTGGTCAAAGGTCATGGGGTTTTGGAGTTTGGTTTATAAGCAATAGGTGCATGTCAAGGTTTGGAATGCACATAGTTTATTGGAGCTTCTTATCCCTTGGACATGGCTAGACAAGATCTCTGATCTAACATCAACCTTATGTTACCATTTTTGAAGCCAATCAGCATGAATTAAAAAAATTCAAAAAAGAGAAAATCTAATTCATAATTAGATATAAATAAATGGTAGTCTTGAGTGTTATACTTATTTTTAAAACAATAAGGAGTTAAATCAACAACCAATGGGCAAATTCTCAATTTCATAACTATTCAAAGACTAAATAAACATGAAATTAACCATGCTAAAAGAAAACAAAAGAAAAGAAAACACAGGTTCTGTTAATTCAACCCACAAACTATATAATTCTCTCACCTGCAACCAGGGACCAACCAAATAACCCCGTTCACTCTTGTAGTTGACCTTGGACATTTTTAATTTTTGGAAAAACATAAACATAGGCCTTTAAGCATTGCAGGAAATTGGGGGTACTAACTGAAAAAAATGATGAAGGCGCTCAAATCAATCCTCAAGCAATTCAAATTGTAATATGATTCCCATCACTGAAACTTCAATTTTTAGGGTCTATTTAATTGCCAAGTAAAGAATGGAAGAAAAGAAAATCCAAGGACAAAAGGATGCTGTAAGAAGTTTTAGATTTTTTTGATGCCTGATTGAGCTAACAAAATGGTATAGCAAGTTGAACAGTTAGTACTTGGGTAAGTTTGACCTAACCTACTTTCATTTGGCTTTTCTCAAGAGATAACAACCTAAAATGAAGAAAAAAAAATTATACCTTCTAGGAAAAACCTTAAACCTTCATTTTTCTCTTTATTTTCTCTCTTGAAATTTTCTTTTATTTGCCGAACAATTGAATAGAAGATTTTCCTTTAACTTTCTTTTGTTTTATTTTCTCAATAACCAAATAGAGTCGTAAGCACCATAACTCATGTGGTCACAAATTCAAGTTCAGGACATCTACTTGCCTAAAATTAATGTGTGTACATTTTGTAATGCCACTGAAAAAGCTACTCTGTATAACCCATAATTACATACTACCCCATAATGACTATTAAAGGCTTCTTGTAACAAAAATATGAAAATAAGGCCCTTCAAATAAATTGTCCCATATTAATTATAAAACAAAATCTAAAAGCCTGATCCCTCATCTATCATTTAGATAACATATTGAATATTCCATTATGCTACCACATTGATAGGGCTTACTATTTCCGTGCATCTTGCCCTTCCTCTCTTCATAAAACTACCGCATCCATTACCAAGATGAACCTTCAATGAAGGAATCTCAACAATAAACCAGGTGAGCAGTGGCCACAACCTTCCTCCATTGGAGGAGGTCCCAGGTTCAAGTCTTGAGAGGTTCATTCCGGTACTTGAGCTTGGTTATTTTCAGTAGGGTGGGCCTTTCTCCCCAATCCTGTCCTTCCTTTTCTCAGACAAACAAAAAAGAAGCCTCTCAACATACAACTAGTTATATCATCTGTTTGCGACATTTTTGGACATGATGCGTCATCTACAAATTACAGAAAATTCCTGATGCTCCTTGGAAGCATTCAAGAAGTTTTTAACTTAGAATTTATTCCTAGGGATAATTGTAACACCTTAATCAAACCTCGCATTCTTCCCTAAGCATGAAAAGAAATTAGTTTATTAGGCAATGCAACTTCATAGACCACCTACCTCCTATTTTATTATGCTTAATCTTCATCGACAGAACTACTCCTAAAAAGTTTAATTATGGGGATTTGAGATTGGTGTTGGGCCATCAAATGAACGAACAGGATCCAGATGAAGTATATAGTTCTGTTTTTAATACTTAAATTCTAAAAATATGATACGATTACAATAAGCTTATTCAATTAAGGAGGGTTGTTTTAAGTTCTGGATCCCACCTGTTTGCTACATACCCAAAAGAAAATTGAACTGTATTACTTGTCTTATCCTCCAAATCAAAGAAAAGGGCATGACACATTATTTTATAGCAATTGCTAAAGAGGAGTTTGATTAAAGTCTTATGTAAGGTCATGCTTTCCTTCCATGGGATGAATTTTTAAGATTAGCTTTCTAAATCAGTTTTTAGGGGCAAATAAAAGTTTCAATGAATTTCAGAATATATAAAGAATATTTATAGAAGACTATCAGTTTCATTCTTCACGGATTCACGGAAAGGATTCTAATATTTATGAGATGCTAACAACCAATCCTTAACATACTGAAGCCCGTGATTAAAGTTCAAGATGGGATATGTGCCACCTCAATATATTTCATCACTCTCTAACTTTCTTGCTTCCATTTGGGCATAAAATTGAGATTTTACCGACTTGTAAAATGTAGAAGTACCCTGAATGGGAAATATTTAGGTTATCATAGTGCCGGTCACACTTACAAAAGCATTGATCAGCCTAGTGATAACAAAGGGCTCGTTTGGTTCGCGGGAAAAGAAGGGGGGAAAGTGTGGTCAACGGGAAAGTAATGAGATGCCTCTTGTTTGGTTGGAGTTTTCAAAGGAGAGAGAAGGGAAAGTGGTATTCCCATGGGAATGTGATTCCCACATTTCATGGGAAAGTCTTTCCCATGAGAAACATGGAAAAGTTACTTTCCCATGAGGCGGGAATCACTCCATTTTTACTTTTTCCCAAAAAGTCCCTTCAGCATTAAAGAAGCATTAAAGAGGCATTAAAAACCTAATTTTTATTAAGGGCATAATAGGAATTATATATAACTTTCCTAGGAAAGTGGATGGCCAACCAAACATAAGCACCTTGGAAATTTGTCACTTTTCCATTGTCAACCAAACATGCCAAAAGTACTTTCCTAGGCATCCTCTTCCTAGGAATTTGTTTCCCAGGAATCATATTTCTAGGAAGGAAAATGCTTCCCGCGAACCAAACGAGCCCAAATTGTGCATTAAATTACGGGGCAAGACCACATATGCAGGTAGATTACCTGTATCATTTTGCTAAAATGATGCCATGGTTGTTGTCCATTTGTATACAGATTTGCCAACTAAGTTTCTCTTTGCATTTCCTGCTCAAGGAGCTTGTACCTACGTTCTATCTCCTTGTCAAAGGACTAAGAAATCCTTTGTTTTAAATTCTATTTTATACAATGGTTTCTATTTTTTCAGGTCAATTGACCATTCGTGATGAGCTATTTAAAGAAATCTTTCGTTGTATGGCCTCTAAAGCTTCTGCGAATATATTTCCTTTGAGTTTTCACAGAGGAACCATTCTCAAAGACAAATTTTAAGCCTAAGCTTTTCCATGATGTGTGATCTACCTAATTCCTATCACAATGCTCACCTCTATACCTTTTCCCATAATATGACCCGTCTACTATTTCCTACAGTCTGGTTTCTAAAATTCTCTCCAATCTTATTCTTCAACCATCTGTTCTCTTAAATCATTATTGTTTTATTAAGCCCCTAACCTTCACTTCATAGAACCAATTGATCCTAGAAACTTTCTAACTCGTCCTAATACTTGTTCTCTAACTATCCCCTAAAGCTTCATAGGAAGAAGCAAGCTGAAGAAAGGCACGAGAAAGAGTTGATACTCCCCTCTTCCACAATTAGGTGAAGACCAGGAGGGCCGTCCACCTCACGTCAACCTTCCACTTCCCTCCTCTCGATAGGTCCCAGGTGGGTGGACGAGTGCAACCCAGAACAGCCGGATGAGCCTCAGCCTCCAAACGCTCTGCCTAGATCTCGTATTTTCCACGTAGCTCGTCGGTCAAACCAATGATTCTCTTCTCAAAGTAATAGAGAGAGTTTTTTCCGGTATGTAGTGTAGTTCCGCGAGCTAGGAGCGCATCATCATTATAATGACCAAAAAGAAGACTCTGAAAATGTCCATTATTTACAGAAATATGAAACCCCTAAAAAGAGATAATGTTGGATCCATGTAACTAGTAAAAAGCAGTCTAGGTCCAAACGAGTAGATCGTAATTATATTACCTGAATTACAGGGGCTCCTAGGAGGCAAAATTAGCATAGACCAGTACACAGAGAGGAAAGCTTAAAAGTTTCAACCCTTGAGAGCATAGACTACATATTTTTTAGCGCACGCAGAGTAAAAGAACAAAACTCTTATGAGACAGCAGTGCACAAAGTTACACTCAGCAATCACTGCTAACGAGAACAAGGACGACTGGTACGTATCACGAATTAGCATGTGAAACTTGAATTTATAGAGGCAATATTCACTCGTGAAACATGGATCTATTTCTGAGTTGACGTTAGGGGTTGAGATTGGACCTGTAGTAGATGGATTTCATGTTGCTCTGTAGATTCTCGGCATTGAAGATGGGCATATCATCGCCATCTTCGCCGGATCTCTTCTCAGAAGCTCTCCCATCTTCATGCACCGCCATTGCCGCTTCCCTCTTCACCAGTATCAATTGGCAGGAGGAAAATCACAAGAAAAATAAAATAAAGAGAGACAAATATTTTTCCGAGGAAATCGAAGAGAGAATTGGGCAAGGGGCAAGGAATCAGGGCTAGGATCGGGGTTAGGGTTTTTGAAGTGTTCCTGCCTCGGTCCCAAAAATCGTCGCTCGCACTCGGGGTTCTCTCCCGTCCGGCTGCAACACTGAGATAAAGAGGAGGAAGGGCGGAGTCGCGGAGACCACCTGCGATTCCACGATGGAGCCCAACGGATCGAATTAGGGCCGGTTCTTGATCCGAGTCCGGTCCGTTAAATTGCAAAACCCGATCCGATAATCCAATGGCTCAGCAAGGGCCTGCGGAAGCTGCCATTGGCTGCACGGGAAAAATGACTTACAAGGCCTATTTGGATAGTTCTGCTTACATTCTCTTATTTTTTTTATTTTTTATTTTTTTTTTACTTTAACGGGTTAATCTTACAATACATGTATGAGTATACCTAATAAAATCAGAAAATACAATCTCACGAAGTGCCCGAGGCAACTCCCCCTCTCCTGACCACAGGGTACTTTCTGAATGGTTAGCACATAAGCAGCCACCCAATCGACAGCCCCGTTGGCCTCTCTAAATACATGCTTGGCCTGAAAGGCCCCACCATCCCTTGTCATCATCCAGATGTTCCGGAGCAAAAGGTGGTCCGAGCTCGCATCCCTCAATCCTACTGGATCCAACTGATCACTGTGGCCAAGTTACCCTCCAAGATGACCGAACTGGCCTGTAGTACTCACCTCGCATGTCGAAGGCACGCCCAGGCAGCCCTCAACTCCGCTCGAGAGATCGAAATGTCGAATAATTGATCAAATCTGAAATGACCTCTGTTTCATACTACTATCTCGACATAAAATCTCATGTTATAAAAAAAACAATAATGGCAACCGCCCGCTGCCACCACCCTGGAGTATAGATCTCGTATAACAAAACCCGCACCTCCTCTCGTGCCTCCATCCAAAACAAACCTGTCAAAGTTGACCTTGAGGAAACTTGAGGGTGGGGGCTCCCAGGTGAAAAACACCATCTGAAAAGCTGCCTGAGCAGAAAGGAAATCCCAGGTATCCCGAGCTATCAAAGGTCCATCAGAAAGAAAATTGTGACTAATCTCTGCCGCTTGCACCCGGGCGTGCTCCGCCATAAACCTCAATGACAACCTACGCTCACCAAAAGTACAAGCATTTCTTGCCAACCAAATTTGATACACTGGGCTCGTTTGGTTCGCGGGTAAAAAAGGGGGAAAAGTGTGGTCAACGGAAAAGTAATGGGATGTCTCTTATTTGGTTAGAGTTTTCAAAGGAGAGAGATGGAAAAGTTGCATTCCCATGGGAATATGATTCTCACATTTCATGGGAAAGTCTTTCTATGAGAAACATGGGAAAGTTACTTTCCCATGAGACGGAAATAACTCTATTTTTATTTTTTTCCAAAAAGGCCCTTCAGCATTAAAGAAGCATTAAAGACCTAATTTTTATTAAGGGTATAATAGGAATTATACATAACTTTCCTAGGAAAGTGGATGGTCAACCAAACATAAGCACTTTGGAAATCTGTCACTTTTCCATGATCAACCAAACATGCCAAAAGTACTTTCCTAGGTATTCTCTTCTTAGGAATCTGCTTCCTAGGAATCATATTCCTAGGAGGAAAAATACTTCCCGCAAACCAAATGAGCCCGCTATGTAAGTCACACTAACAGCCTCCTAGCGTGTCTGTGGACTACCCGACCACTGGCGAATCACCTGTAAGAACTGCATCCTCTGACTCCAGGCCTCCCGTGGAGTTCCTGCCCACTGTCATGTCAACCTCGCCCATGTGCATTAAAATAGCATGTGGTTCACCGTCTCATCAACACCACACCTCCCGCACTTGGGGGATCCTCAAACCATATATACTCAACACTACTCTCATTGGAAGGCATTCCCAAATCACCTTCCATAAAAAGAGTGCTGCCCTCGAGTAAAGCTCGAACCTCCAGATCCAAGTGCAGTCCAGCCCTAGCTCATGCTCTCGCTGGATAACACGGGAGAGATCCCCCAACCTAATGCTAGTCCTGCACGAGGTGCCCCAAACTCTAATATCTGGTCCCGCACAACCCAGGACCAAGAGGGACCGGACCCTCTCGGCAAGATGCGCCCTAAACAACTATCGTAGCCTGGTCTCATCCCACTCTGCCCCTCCTGGTACTAGGAAGTCGCACACCCGCCTTCCCTCTATTGCCACAGCATCAACCATGGTCGGCCACCTCTTCAAGGGAAGGGCATCTATCCATGGGTCGCCGGCCATGTCGATGCTCCGCCCATCACCTATCAGCCACCTAGTGTTTGCCGAAGCGGTGAGCAGGTACCTTCCGATCTCTTGTCACATGAAAGAAACTCTGTGACCACTGAGTGTCACCCCCTCTGAGCCCCCACGACCATATATGGCTACCATCACCTGGCTCCAACATAAATCAGACTGCATGCTAAGCAATGAGCACCTCACGCCTCTCTAGGAGCGACTGCACCCCCAGACCGCCCTCTTTGGGGGGAGGCAGACACTCTCCCGGGCCACCAAGTGCACCCCACGGCCCCCTCTATGTGACCCCCACAAGAAGCTCCGAAGAAGCCGCTCAATTCTCATCAGAACCGTCTTCGGTACCACTGTGTTGGCCATAAGATAGACTGGCATGGATCCCAGCACTGATCTGACCAGTGTCAACCTGCCCATCATGAAGAGAGAGGCCACTCTCCAACCCTCCAACCTGCTCTGGACGCGCTGTACCAAACCGAAGCACCTACCACCTGAAGTCTCTTGCCTGAGATGGGAACTCCCAAGTAGCTCCAGGTCTCCTCCTGCTCTGGCATCTACAATATTCTCCAGATCTCCTGTCTGACTCTTCTCTCCATGCTCGGGCTGAAATAAATAGCCAACTTCAGAAAGTTCATTCTCTGCCCCGATGCCACGCAGTAATCTGCCAATACCCTACTAAGGACCTGTGCATCAAAAGCCTGTGCCCTGGCCAAAAGAAAACAGTCATCAACGAAAAGTAAATGGGAGATGGGTTGGGCCCCTGGAGCTTGAACATAGGCTTCCAACTTCCGACTAACACACGCAACCTGCAAAGCACGAGACAAAGCATCAAGACAAATAATAAACAAGTGTGGAGATAAGGGATATCCCTAACGAAGCTCCATAATGGACTCAAAGAAAGCTGACAGTATGCCGTTGACCAAAATAGGAAACTTAGGCCCCCGGACGCACCCCAAAACCCATTCAATCCATGTCCTATAGAATCCAAAGCTCTCCAGCGCTCGCCTCAGAAAACTCCACCTGATTTTGTCATAAGCTTTTTCTATGTCCAACTTGATTGCCATCAGGCTTCGCCGCTTTAGTGCCCACTGAAGATTTCACATCATTTTCTGGACCAGCATTATGTTATGGGAGATATTTCTACCGGCCACAAAAGCCCCTTGCTCCTAACTGATAATGTCAGGCAACAAGGGCTTCATCCTACCTACTATTATCCTTGCCACAACTTTGTATAGGATTGTACATAGGCTGATGGGCCTCAAATGACTAGGCTCCACCACATCCTACTGCTTCGATATCAGCATGATAAAGGTGGCCTTCCAGTCCTAGGGCATCGCTGCCTAAGCGAAGAAGCACTGAACAGCCTCCACCACTGCCTCCCGAATGATGCCCTAGTATTTTTGGAAGAAAAAGGGGGAAACCCCGTTAGGTCCAGAGGTCTTGTCCTTTGCCAGAGCCTAGACTGCCTCCTGTACCTTCTTTTCTGATACTGGCTGAACCAAGATTGCATTATCATTGGCACCAATTCCCATATCTACCCTCGGGGGTTGGCCTGCATCACCAAAGTCTTCGTCCTCCGTCCATCGGGAACGGAAGAAGTCAAGCAAGACCTATCTGATGGTAGGCTCCCCCTCCACCCTCTAGCTCAACCCATCTCGCAAGGAGTGAATCATGCTCCGTTGCCTCCTGATAGCCGTCGTCCGATGAAAAAAATCTGGTGTTACGATCTCCCTCACTTGCCCACTAGATTTGAGACTTCTGTTGCTAGAAGGTCTTGTGCTGCCATAGTAGTCAGTGGTGAGTGGCAAGGAGCCGTTGTAGGTCAACCATATCAGCCTCCAGGAGTGCACCCCCTAAACCTTCTTTCTTTTGCAACTCAACGATTGCGATCTCCACCCCTTCTAGCCTCCTGAAAATGTTACCCATGACCTCGCAGTTCCATCGGTGAAGGCGCCTCTTGGTCAACTCCAGTTTACGCAAAACTTTTTGCATTGCATCCCCTTGACCCGACATACGCCAGGCCGCACAGACAATATCCCAGGATTGAGGGTACGCTAGCCAAACCTTCTCAAAGTGGAAGGGGCTATGATGGCTTGGACCTGATGATGTAAAAATCAGCAAAGGGTAATGGTCTGAAGCGATCCGAGGTAAATGACTGACTCGACGGGTGAAAAAGTGGAGGATCCAATCCGGAGATGCAATGGCCCTATCCAACCACTTCCAAACCCTAGCTCTACCAAACTAATTGTTACACCAAGTGAATCGCGGCCCTGAGAACCCCAGGTCCACTAGGCCGTTTCGCGACACAAAGTCATGGAACTCCCTTCTATCCACTCTGTCAGTGAAGGTCACCCCTCCCCTCTTATCACTTGCGTTCTGGATACAGTTGAAATCACCTACTACCACCGTCGGGATACCTAGGCAATTAGGTTGGTAATCTCATACCAGAGGACTCTCCTGACCCTGTAATCCGTGCTTGCATATACTCTGCATAACACCTATGGATCAGCATTAGGTTCTAAAACTACCATAACTACTTGTTGAGGATAATTGTGGAAGACATCCACTATCGGCACTCCTCGCCTCCACAAGACTAGAATGCCTCCAGACAGCCCCCAAGATTCCACTGTATAGGACTCCCAGTCGCTCCCCAGTTGGCGTCGCAGCCGACTAAGCCCGTCGTTGGATAATCGGGTTTTGCAAAGCAAACAAATCTCCGGACAATTAACCTACACCAATTGCTTAAAGGATGATATAAAGGACGGCTTAGCCATCCCCCTACAATTCCATGCAAGAATCCTCTGGGCCACGGGATCTGTCTCAAACTCGCGTGCCCAGCTGCTCCACTGATCGTCCTCCTCACTCGCACCGGAGACGACCCACATCGCCGCCGCCTTAACCCATTGCACTACAGTTGGGTGATCCACAACTGCCCTATCGACAGCTCCTTTGGCCGCAGCACAGTCACCACTGCCTCCCGCGTGCGTGCCTATCTCCCAAGGGGCTTGGGTCGACCAAGCCCCTACTGCACCCTCTCCTAGCCTCAGCGGCTCGACCGCACTCAACCCCTAGGTCACAGGGCAGCCTACCCGCTCAAGGCCTCCTGCCTCGCTGGACTCTCCATGTAGCTCTGTTGCACTCAAGGTGAAACCCTGCTGCTCTCCCAGTGCTGGGGTCGGTGAGCCAAACCAGAATACCCCGTCTAGGCCCTACCCTAGGCCCTCATGCGTGCCCCACACACCTGGCACACACGGCATGCTCGGATAACTAAAGGGGTCCTAGATTGGGGCAGGGAGGTCCCCATCGACCCTGAGTCCAGCCCCACGCTGGGTGGGTTGTACCCAAAAGGCCCAGCTGGTGCCCTCGCAAGCCTGACCGAGGTCGGCCTGCAAGCGGGCTCGCTGGCAGCTTGCTCTCCATGGCCCGGCGCAGCCTAGGCCTACAGGCCCGGCTCGATTGGGGCCTGCTGGCCCGGGTGCACGGCACCCCGTCCTTTGGGGCCAAGTGCGCTAGGTCGGCCCAAGGTGGCGCCCTTGGCAAACCCACTGGCCCTAAGCCGGGGTCGCACGGGGTGCCTTGCCCCATGCTCGATGCCCTCCGATGGATCGAGGCCTGCGCTACCAGCTCGGGCCTCGAAGCCCGAACCCGTGCCCAAGCCCACGAGCGCCCAGGTTTCTAGGCTGCTTATTGGACTGGGCTTGGGCTGCACCCACCCCGCTAGGCCCTGGGCCAGCCCGCAATGTGACCGAGCCAGCTCCCGACACGCTTCCGGTGTTGGGTCCGGGGGCCTCCAGGTCGGCCTGACCCCCGAGTGACTCGTTGGTCGAGTCAATTCGGAAGCTGCCGAAGTGCCCGGAGTCCAACCCGCCCTTTTCACCGATGAGGTCAGGCATGCCATCGGAGAGAGCAGCCGAGTCGAAGACGACTCAGCCACAGGTTCAAGCGCGGTCGCCTTCCTCAGCCGCTGCGATCGGTCCTCCCTCGGGAGCCTGCGCCGCGTCGCCACCATCTAGGGGCCACAGACCGGCCCTTGGCCCTCCTCCTTAGCACTGGGAGGCGACACTTCGGAGGCGGCTTCGAGGTCCACCACAACAGGGGGCACGCCCCCTTTCGCCCGATAGGGTACAGGGACCGGCAGGCCGCCGTCGGGTGCCCGATCCTCCCACGCCTTGAGCATAACTTACGTAAATTTTCGAAGACGAAGGGCTACCATCGCACCTTCATCTTTCCCTAAATTCGTACCCCCAGTAAGAGGGGTTCGGTGGCATCGATCGCCACCTTCACTCTGGCGAACCCCATCGCCCGCCTTTATTCGGTGACCACATCCACAGCGATTGACTGCCCCGCCTGGGCCGCGATTTGGAGGATGGTTGAAGTCGACCAATATTCTGGCGAAAAAGTTGGGGTAGCCGAAGCTACACCACCACGGTTTTCACGGCATCCTCCCTGGGCTCAAAGTCCGAAACCTATGGTTCCATGGTGAGGAGCTGCCTCGCCACCACCCACGGGCCCTCACTGAGGGCCCGGTCCCGGTCCGCCGTCGACCAAAACCTCAGAGCGAGGTAGTTAGCCGTGAGTGGTACGGCCACTACCTTCGCCAACTTACCTCGAGTGGCCACGTCTTTGGCCACCCAATCCGTCGGGACTCGGCAGCCAAGGTTGCGGACCACCACCGATAGCCCCTACCACTCCTGGCGTGCCATCATGATCGATTTCTCCGGCAGCGTCAGCATTGCCGGAAAACGGCAGCTTAGTCGTTCCACCTTTGCGACAGTGGGCCAGTGAGTCACCTACGGCCCCGACCTTACTCGGGCACCAGAGCTCTCCCCATGCCCAATGTTCACCTTACTGTGTCCTCTCGCTACCCCATCCATCGTCTTCCCCGCCAGCTGCTTCCCCTTCCGATCCATAAGGGTGATTCCACCGCCCGTGCCGGACTGGCCAACGGAGGCAACCACCTCTTCCAACCCCACTTGCATGGAGAGTACTTGGAGTTGCCCCTTGCAAGGAAGAAAACTGGCTAGCGGTTGAGTCGAAGACTTCCCTAAATCGTTGACCAGCCCGTGGAGCTCCGGCCGAAATGCCCTTCAGCCTCCACCAGGTGCACAGAGCCACTCGCTTGCCACCCAAAAAGCTTTAAGTCTAGCCGGCCACGGAGCCCACCAAGAGGAACCGTTCCGCAACACTTCGCCTTGGGCGACAACCGCCTCGCTGAACACTTCACCGGTGACAAACTAGCCGTTAGGCACACACTAAAGCTTTCTCTCCTCTCGGAGGAGATTTCTCACTCCTCAAAGTTTCTTACTCTAAAACTAGCTGTTAGCACTTTTCTGCAACACTGCATCCTACTGGATTACATAGAATTATCCAAACAAACCCTTAGTCTATAGGTGATCCACCAACATTGGGTAGAATTTTTTGCCCATTTAGACATGGCCCCGCCCCATCCACAAATTCAGCAAGAAATCCAATCTAATCCTATTGTATTATCCAAAAACAAGAATATATCTTAAAAGATATATCTATGAGGATCCGTGCAGGCATGTATTTAGTCCCATATCGGTTATTCGCTAGATAGATCTTAGGTACTTATACAGGATTAAGGAATCCAAATAATACATTCTGGCTAGCCATTTTAAATAAGGTCCTAGGTTGTTACCAATGGTATTAGAGTAGACCTAACTCATAACCTATATGGACTAGAGGACACTTATCCATTGAAGCTGACCACGGGCTGATCATGGTACTTGTGATTAGATTTGAATGGATTTAAACCCTTAGCCTGACGAGAACGTCAGAGCTTAAACAGGAAGAATATGTGAGGACCCCTGTGGGCGTGTATTTAGTCCTACATCGGTTATTTTCTAGATAGATCTTGGGTGCTTATACAGCATTAAGAAACACAAATAATACCTTCTGGCTAGCCATTTTGGGTGAGATACTAGATTGTTACAATATCAATAAGAATGATTTATAAAGGGTTGTCATGCTTTTTTATTTTTTTGTTGATAAATTTTATTTAGTTTACTAAATATGAAGGAATAGGAATTTTATAAGAGTGTCAATGAGTGCACTTGAGCCTTAAAAAATGGATTGAATGCAGATCTAATCCTCCTATATCCATATTTGCATCCACAAATTTCAATAAATATGAATATACATAAGAATATTAAACATATGCTAAAATTAGTGTCTATATTTGTGCTAAATTGGTGTAGATCATTAAGCATATCCATAATTGCCCCAAATAGATATAGATACAATTCGGATATTAGTTGTATCCATATTTTTTTCTATCCAAATACGAATATAAGGTAGATATTATTCTCATATAAATTGAATATTTAGCTAAATTAATATGACAACTAATATTAATTGTATAATCATAGAGAATGGAAACATAATTTACTACACAAATTGAGCCTAAATAACTAAGGATTTAAAGCATAGTTGTTAAACCTACATAGAAATTAATCATGTCAAGGGTCTAAATCACTAGTTCGGCAGATGTATATTAAAATATAAAAGATTAAATAATTTAAAATAAAAAATAACATAAAAATATTAATAAAAAAATTTACATCAAATACTATCGTTACTTTTTATTTATAGTATAAGTCAAAATAATGATAGTTTATAAAGCTTGTACGAAAAAATATGTAGATTGTAGAAATACATAGAAGTAATCAATATTTTCAAAAAAATTTAGTGATAAAATTTTGAAAATATCATAGAGAATATTTTTTTCATTTTTATCAAAGTGAAAAGGATTTATTTTTCTATAAAAAAATAATTAAAATATAAAATACCACTATATGTATAAAATGATTATTTAATGACTTACATATATCTGAATAAATAATGTAAAACATCCAGATAAACTGGAACTCATATATTAGCTGGTGGTTAGGTACCTGATGTTTAAGTGGGAGCTCACTTTTCTGAATCTTATCCGAATCCAATCCGATTCAAATACGAAAATAGATGCGGTCTAACCTATTTTCAGCCTTAAGTTAAAAGGGTGGGAACTAATATAATTTGTAAAGTCATTGGGGTTTTCTATAATGATATAGATTTGTATCCCACTTACACTTGATCTTAGTTGATTTTCCTCCTACCATGGTCCCAAAAAATTAAAAGGAAAAATAAGAGGGCTATGCTATGGATTAAGAGTTTTGCGTATTTGGTCAATAATGTTGCTCGGATGGAGGAATAATTTTCAGATTTTTCAATTCGGCACATAAGCATTAGGCCCGATAGGGGGAAAAATGGACCGTCCAGCCCATAACTAAAAGGCCGTCCAGTTTTGGCCCAGTAAACATTAACGACGATCGATGAATCTTCACCTCGGCCCATGGCCAGTTCGTCCTCGGAACTCCGTCGAAAGCTCCACCAACTCCAGACAATCACCAACCCCAGCGATACATAGCATACGCTCCGACCCTCGAGCTCGGAGCGCTCCTTTGAGTACACCTCGGAATTCGAAAAACCGAGCCACTCCCAGTCTCCGCCAAGCCGACCTCGTGAAACGCATAACGCGACTACTAAACGAATTTGGCCTCATCAATGACCACATCCATGTGCGGGCCTACGTCCACCTACGTAGCCGTACTCCACCACACTGCCGTGTCATGTCTCCATAACCGGCCAACAGCAGACAGACAGCACCTTGACTACTCCAGCCATATCCTGCTGCGATTGACAACGCCCTACCATTCTTAAGAATGGGCCATACCATACATCACCAGCCTACCTGAGCTGCACGCCATCCGGCTCAGAGCCATGCCCCCTCATAATGGGGACAGACAGTGCCTCCGTCACTTGGGCCACTCCACCGAGGCTATAAATAGCTCGGTCAGGTAATTTCTAAGGGACCTTTTTGGCTGGACTAAATTTACCCACTCTAATTTGATCGTCGGAGGGCCCTCACTAGGAAAACCAGTGAGGCTTTGTGTAGGTCTGCGGCTGTTGCGTAGGAGGTGGCTCCCGTCTTCCCCTTTCTAGCACCGGCGGCTCCCTCGGCTCCACCGGCGTGGTCACCCTTGGGCCAGATTTGAACCACAACAATTTTGGCGCTAGAAGGAGGGCCTGGATCGTGATCACAAGGATAATGAGCCAAGGGGCTGAAAGAGTAGATGCCCTATAAGCCAATCATTTGATGGGTTTCTCTTTGTAATCCTCCAAATCATGTACTTTGACACTCGATATATATCAATAAAGGCATTGTGTTTCATCATTTGCTGCTTATCTATTTTATTATTGGATGATGAACCCCATAAATTAGGACATTGGTTTTAGGGTTATGATGAGATCATACCAGTGAGACCTAAAATCCTAAAATCCTAATTTAGAATATTCCCAGTCAAATTGGTATATTGAGTCGGGGATCAATATTACCGGAAAGACCGGCACATCTTATGTATGCTCAATGTAGAGGGTGATTGATCTCACAATCACTTGTGTGAGACACTAATACAAAGATGTGGGTGCTCATTAGAGGAATGAGTTCACTGAAATGACCAGCCATGAGAACATGTTATGGATTCTTACTTAATTATCAAAAGATGGTTCTCATAGTGGGAGTTGTGCAAGTGATCCTTAGACCTGAGATCACCATGGTACCTTGTGCACTTGAAGCTATGTTTTGGTTTACCCTCATTCACGACATTGCGTTGTGTACGGGGTATTCTGGATATGGTGGATTTTGTACGAAGGTTGTGAGTAGGTCAACAAGGAATCAGTCACTTCTAGTAAGAGAAGGTAACATCCTACTTACTCTAATCTTATGATGATTCAAGAAGCCTTTGATCAAAGCAAAATGAATATTAGAAAGAGTTTCTAATGTTTCATTGTTTGAATTATCATATAAAAGATTGAGAGAGACATGAATAAGTGATTGAGTTTGATATTGATCCATACTCGAGCACTTATTCAGGATGTAGTATGACTGAGGGATTGAATTGCACAGTAACTTTCCACTGAAGGGTATGTTTGGATTTGTCCAATACATTCCTCATCTTCCGGGTAGACATGATACGTTGCTAGACGTCAATCATGTCTTGTGGGTTGATCGGATCAAAGAGTTTGATTAGATCAAAGCATCAGAAAGGTTCTGATTGCTAAGTCAGGTTTAGCACTAAATTGAACCTAAATTGGATTAGAGGTATTCTAATCAGGTTAGGTCAACTTGCACCTGCACCTACTGCTGGCTAAGATAAGGAACCCAATGGGTCACACACAAGGGAATTGATCAAGGGTCTAATTGGATTAGATCATGTTTGCAAGATGAACATGCTAGCACGTGTTGCAAACCCTAGCTCCTGATTCGAATTAAATTCGAATATGATTCTTAGATTAGGTTGATCTAATATGATTAGATCATGACCTAATATGGGTTAGCCAAAAGTTGAAACCCATTTGGCTTTAATTAGACCTGATTTGATTAGGTTTAATGTTTTCTTTAAGTTGGTTAAACCCAATTGGATTGGGTTTGATAGGGCCTTCACTTCTGGACCATTGGATCGCTTTCTGGATGAAGGATCTGGTCCACTGGTTGGCGCCTTCATCTGGACCATTGGATGGCTTCCTGGATGAAGGATCTGGTCCACTGGTTAGCGCCTGAAACTGGACCACTGGATGGCTCTCTGGATGAAAGATCTGGACCGTTGCTCAGCGCCTGAATCTGGACCACTGGATGGCTCTCTGGATGAAAGAACTGGACCGTTGCTCAGCGCCTGAATCTGGACCACTGGATGGCACCCTGGATGATGATGC
This sequence comes from Phoenix dactylifera, assembly GCF_009389715.1. Lineage (NCBI taxonomy): Eukaryota > Viridiplantae > Streptophyta > Magnoliopsida > Arecales > Arecaceae > Phoenix > Phoenix dactylifera. The sequence goes on from NC_052395.1 coordinate 16,051,841, forward strand.
CCTGATCTGGACCATTAGATGGCGCCTAGATCTGGACCATTGGCTTTGGTTCACTGCATTTGGGCCCTTGGATCATCAGGATTTAAGAGGGAGATGTGAGAAAGAAGTTGATACACCCTTCTCCTTAGCACCCCATCATGATGGGATGCATCTCTTGGCACATGCCTCATCATGATGAGGTGTGTGGATGGGATGCATCCCTTTATGATGCATCCCTCCATCTCTTATAAATAAGGAGGTGCCTTGGGGTTCTAAAGATCATCCAAGAAAAAGCCTCTCCTTCTCTCTCCCTTATCCCTTCTTTCTTACAAGCCTCTCTCTTTTGTCCTAACCCAAGACAAGAGGGTCTTCTTTAGGACAAAAAGGCTAGTGAATGTTTTAGAGGTAGAAAGGAAGAAGGAAGTGAAGGAAAATCAGCCAATTAAATCCTTTGGAAGGATTGAACAATTAGAATCAAGTTTTGGTGGAGCTAGAGTCTTGAACCCATTCCTGTGTGGATCAACATCGGAGGATGAACATTTGGGCACCTTAGGACATCTTCAGATATATTGGATATAGCGTGATAGGTATTCTTCTATACCAAGATTATATTTTCTATATTATTTGGTTATACTATTAAGGCGATCTTGGCTTATTAGGGTTTCATATAATGGGTTTTATAAGAAAATTTTATAATCCCGTATCTTCCGCTGCGCCCTAGGGCACTGGAAAACCCTAACAGTGGTATCAGAGCCACCCTTAATCAGTTTAACCAAATGATAATACATGCTATTATCTTGATGCTATGAGATAGCTAGGTTGTTTGTATGCATGATTAGTTTATGCTATGAGATAGTGTTATATTCATGTTGTAGCACAGTATAATTGCTAGTACTAAATTATAGAATGTGCAATGAGACCAATATAGTAGTATGAAAATTTTGGGCTGACCCATTCTGGAACAATCGACTCAGTTGGTGTCTAGGAAGGAAGCCACAGGTGGTTACTTAATTAGGACCTCACTCTCTGAGTGAGGGGTGCCTCCCACCTGCTTTCCTGGCCAATTATTTGATTGTCTTTTATGGTTGAGCTTAATGTTAGTAAGATACTACTATTTGAAAGCCCTCACTAAATTCATAATTAAGTCGTAGTGTTAATTGCTTTAAGCTGAGCCATTCTGAATCAATTGACTAAGTTGGTGTCTAGGAAAGAGGCTACAGGTGGTTATTTAATTAGGACCTTACTAAGTAAGGAGAGCCTCCCATCTGCTTACCTGGCCAACTATTTGATTGACCTCCATGGAAAAGCTAATTGCTGATATAACACTATAAAGGTCCTTCCTTCATGCTTAGATATTATTATGTCAATATCTACGCTAGCTTGTTGTGATTCCCACAAGGCTAGTATTAGGGATTGATATTGTAATATCTTGGTGCATATGATGCATATGGCATATTTTAATATGTTGCCTTGTTGTGATTCCCACAAGGGCAGCATTATTCAAATATGACTGTATAAAAATGAAGGGTTTGACTTAACTAGACACAATAGTTTGTTGTGATTCCCACAAGACTATATGTGTGCTAGAGGACAGAATAAAGTTGGGAATTGCATGGGATGCAATTGGAAAGAGTTTCCTACCTTTGAACTTATAAGGGCTTGTTGTGATTCCCACAAGGTCTTTTATAAGAAATTTGGATCTCAACCCCACTAAGAAAATTAGTATTTTCTCGTTCATCATACTTGAGGGTTATGATATTCGATAAAAATAGTGGGAGTAACAATTAGATAAAAGTCCTTGTCTGATTGAATACATGTCATCATGATTGGTCTGCTTATATTAGTGTTCTTTGTAATTATAGATTAATTCTGCAAAAATGGCATCTTCACTCTCACTTAGAGGTATCTTAGATACAAACAAATTGACTGGTCCCAACTATGTGGATTGGTTGAGGAATTTAAAGATTGTTCTCACACAAGAAAAACTTTCCTATATTCTTGAAACCCCTGACCTAGGGTCAGCAGGGGAAGATGCAACTGAGGAGGAATTGGCCACATATCGTATGTGGAAAAATGACAGTTTGACTGTCAAATGTATCATGCTTGCTTCTATGAATAATGAATTGCAGAGGCAGCATGATAGCATGGATACTCACTCCATACTCCTTAACTTAAAGGAGCTATATGGTGAGCAGAGCAGAACTGCTAGATATGAGATATCTAAACAGTTGTTCCGTGCTAGAATGATCGAGGGATCGTCTGTGCAAGACCACTGTTTAAAGGTTATAGACTTAATCACTCGATTAAGTCAACTTGGTTTTGCTATGGACAGTGAGCTCAGTCAGGATTTGATCCTGCAATCACTACCCGACTCATTCTCGCAGTTTGTCGTGAATTATCACATGAACAAACTGAATTCCTCCCTGCCTGAGCTTCTAAATATGCTGAAAACAGCAGAGTCTCACATCAAGAAGGACAAGGGTCCGATCCTTCTTGTTGGTGAGAGCTCAAAGAAGAAGTCGGGCAACAAGGGTTCAAAGAAAAAACTAAACCCTAAGAGTCGCATCAAAAAGAAGAAGGAAAAGAAAATCTCTGGACCCGGTACCTGTTTCCACTGTGGCAAGACGGGGCATTGGAAAAGGAACTGCAAGAGCTTTCTTGCAAGTGTGAAGCCTGATGCAAGTGTTGCATCAAAAGGTATGTTTTTATTACATGCCAATATGACATTAAGTTCTTCTGATTCTAATTCATGGGTATTGGATACCGGTTGTGGTTCTCACATATGCAAATCTTTGCATGGACTGCAGAAAATTAGAAGACTGAAGAAAGGTGACTTCGAGCTATATGGCGCTGGAGGAGAATCCATCCAGGCTGAAGCTGTTGGCACCTACATACTGGAGCTACCCTCCGGAAAGTTCTTGAAGCTAGAAGACTGTTATTTTATGCCAAAAATCATTAGAAATGTAATTTCAATTCCTTTGTTGCTTAAGAAAGAATTCGAAATAAATGGAAAGAGCAATGGTTGCTCTATTTCTTTATCTAATGAGTATTATTGTCATGGCATTATGGAAAATGGTCTTTTAGTATTATGTCTTAATAATGTTATGTTTCATATTGGCAAAGATAATAAAAGAAAAAGAGAAAATATTAATAATACCCTCCTCTGGCATTACCGATTAGGTCATATTAGTGAGACAAGGTTACATAAGTTGTATAAAGATAAATTCTTTGACCCTTATGATTTTGAATCATTAGGAACTTGTGAATCTTGTCTTATGGGTAAAATGACCAAGTCTCCATTCTCGGGACATGGAGAAAGGGCAAGTGAGTTGTTAGAACTCGTACACACTGATGTGTGCGGTCCTATGTCAACTCAAGCTAGAGATGGATACTCTTACTTCATCACATTTACTGATGACTTATCAAGGTTCGGTTTTGTGTATCTAATGAAACATAAATCCGAAGCCTTTGATAAATTTAAAGAGTATCAAAGTATGGTCGAAAAACAAACTGGAAAGTGTATTAAAATCCTTCGATCTGATCGAGGAGGAGAATACCTTTCTAGTGAATTTTTAGACTATCTTAAATTAAAGGGTATACTCTCTGAATGGACACCTCCATATACGCCACAATTAAATGGTGTAGCTGAAAGAAGGAATCGTACCTTATTAGATATGGTACGGTCCATGATGTGCTTCACAAATCTTCCAATTTCCTTCTGGGGACATGCCCTAGAAACTGCTGCATTAGTATTAAATAGAGTACCATCTAAGTCTGTATCTAGCACTCCATATGAGATATGGAAAGGAAAAAAAACCTAATCTTAAGTATCTTAAGATATGGGGTTGTCATGCTTATGTCAAAAGAAATTTTGGACATAAGCTAAGTGCTAGATCGGACAAATGTATATTTGTAGGTTATCCTAAAGACAGTTTAGGATATATCTTCTATAATCCTACCGAACAAAAGGTATTTGTTGCTAGGCATGCCACTTTCTTGGAAAAAGAGTTTTTTGTAGAAAAGGGCAAGGATAGAAGAATTGAACTTGATGAAGTTCAAGACCTACAAGGTGAGACACATAATAATCCTCAACCAGATGTACCCATGGAAGAGGTACAGCCACTACACACTACTCCTTTTCGAAGGTCAGAAAGAGTGCGAAATGCACCTGAGAGGTATGGATTTATCATTGAGAATGATGAAGCCCACATCGTTGATAACGATGACCGTCTGACCTATTCGGAAGCTGTCAAGAGTAGGGACTCTGACAGATGGTTGGACGCCATGAAATCCGAGATAGATTCTATGTATACAAACCAAGTGTGGACTTTGGTTGATGCACCTGAGGGAGTGATTCCAATAGGGTGCAAATGGGTATACAAGAAGAAGATAGGAGCTGATGGCCAAGTAGAAACCTACAAGGCCAGGCTAGTGGCAAAAGGTTTCAGGCAAAAACAAGGCATTGATTATGATGAAACTTTTTCGCCAGTAGCTATGCTCAAATCTATTCGGATTATGCTTGCTATAGCTGCATACTATGATTATGAGATCTGGCAGATGGATGTCAAAACCGCCTTCCTTAATGGTCACCTTGAGGAAGAGGTCTATATGACACAGCCAGAGGGATTTGTCTCAAGAGGGAGAGCAAATCAAGTATGTAGGCTTAAGAAATCCATTTATGGATTAAAGCAGGCATCTAGAAGTTGGAACATCCATTTTGACATGATAGTCAAAGAGTTTGGCTTCATTAAAAATATAGATGAACCTTGTGTGTACAAGAAGACTAGTGGGAGTGCTATTGTCTTCTTGATATTATATGTGGACGATATATTGGTCATTGGAAATGATGTTCCAATGATGCAATCGGTCAAGACTTGGCTATCAAAGAAATTTTCCATGAAAGACTTGGGTGAAGCATCCTATATACTTGGTATAAGGATCTATAGAGATAGATCTAAAAGGATGTTAGGTTTGTCCCAGTCTAGGTACATTGATAATGTGCTGAAGAGGTTCAACATGGATGGAAGTAAGAAAGGTTTCTTACCCATAGGACATGGCATACAACTCTCTAGGAAGATGTCTCCTAAGACATCTGAAGAGAGGAATAGAATGAGTTCTATTCCCTATGCTTCGGCAGTAGGGTCGATCATGTATGCTATGTTATGTACCAGGCCTGATGTAGCTTATGCCTTGGGTATGGTAAGTAGATTTCAGGCAGATCCCGGGGAGGATCATTGAAAAATTGTGAAAAGCATTCTCAAATACTTGAGAAGGACTAGAGATGTTTTTCTGATTTATGGAGGATCAGAATTGAAACTAGAAGGCTATTCAGATTCTAGCTTTCAATCTGATCCAGATGATAGCAAGTCAATCTCTGGATATATCTTCACTTTGAATGGTGGAGCTGTGAGTTGGAAAAGTTCCAAACAGCAAACTGTAGCTGACTCAACTACTGAGGCAGAATACATAGCTGTTAGTGAAGCTGCTAAGGAAGCAGTCTGGATGAAGAAGTTCATCACAGAGCTGGGTGTAGTTCCTGAGATTGCCGGACCAGTCCCAGTTTATTGCGATAACACTGGAGCAGTTGCACAAGCTAAGGAACCAAAGTCTCATCATAGATCCAAGCACATTTTGAGACGCTTCCACCTTGTTCGAGAGATAATCGAAAGACAAGACGTCAAGATTGAACGAGTAGACACAAAGAACAATATAGCAGACCCATTTACTAAAGCTCTACCACAGCAGCAATTCAATCGTCACCTCGATTGTATGGGGTTAAAATATAAGGGCGATTGGCTTTAGTGCAAGTGGGAGATTGAAAGAGTAGATGCCCTATAAGCCAATCATTTGATGGGTTTCTCTTTGTAATCCTCCAAATCATGTACTTTGACACTCGATATATATCAATAAAGGCATTGTGTTTCATCATTTGCTGCTTATCTATTTTATTATTGGATGATGAACCCCATAAATTAGGACATTGGTTTTAGGGTTATGATGAGATCATACCAGTGAGACCTAAAATCCTAAAATCCTAATTTAGAATATTCCCAGTCAAATTGGTATATTGAGTCGGGGATCAATATTACCGGAAAGACTGGCACATCTTATGTATGCTCAATGTAGAGGGTGATTGATCTCACAATCACTTGTGTGAGACACTAATACAAAGATGTGGGTGCTCATTAGAGGAATGAGTTCACTGAAATGACCAGCCATGAGAACATCTTATGGATTCTTACTTAATTATCAAAAGATGGTTCTCATAGTGGGAGTTGTGCAAGTGATCCTTAGACCTGAGATCACCATGGTACCTTGTGCACTTGAAGCTATGTTTTGGTTTACCCTCATTCACGACATTGCGTTGTGTACGGGGTATTCTGGATATGGTGGATTTTGTACGAAGGTTGTGAGTAGGTCAACAAGGAATCAGTCACTTCTAGTAAGAGAAGGTAACATCCTACTTACTCTAATCTTATGATGATTCAAGAAGCCTTTGATCAAAGCAAAATGAATATTAGAAAGAGTTTCTAATGTTTCATTGTTTGAATTATCATATAAAAGATTGAGAGAGACATGAATAAGTGATTGAGTTTGATATTGATCCATACTCGAGCACTTATTCAGGATGTAGTATGACTGAGGGATTGAATTGCACAGTAACTTTCCACTGAAGGGTATGTTTGGATTTGTCCAATACATTCCTCATCTTCCGGGTAGACATGATACGTTGCTAGACGTCAATCATGTCTTGTGGGTTGATCGGATCAAAGAGTTTGATTAGATCAAAGCATCAGAAAGGTTCTGATTGCTAAGTCAGGTTTAGCACTAAATTGAACCTAAATTGGATTAGAGGTATTCTAATCAGGTTAGGTCAACTTGCACCTGCACCTACTGCTGGCTAAGATAAGGAACCCAATGGGTCACACACAAGGGAATTGATCAAGGGTCTAATTGGATTAGATCATGTTTGCAAGATGAACATGCTAGCACGTGTTGCAAACCCTAGCTCCTGATTCGAATTAAATTCGAATATGATTCTTAGATTAGGTTGATCTAATATGATTAGATCATGACCTAATATGGGTTAGCCAAGAGTTGAAACCCATTTGGCTTTAATTAGACCTGATTTGATTAGGTTTAATGTTTTCTTTAAGTTGGTTAAACCCAATTGGATTGGGTTTGATAGGGCCTTCACTTCTGGACCATTGGATCGCTTCCTGGATGAAGGATCTGGTCCACTGGTTGGCGCCTTCATCTGGACCATTGGATGGCTTCCTGGATGAAGGATCTGGTCCACTGGTTAGCGCCTGAAACTGGACCACTGGATGGCTCTCTGGATGAAAGATCTGGACCGTTGCTCAGCGCCTGAATCTGGACCACTGGATGGCACCCTGGATGATGATGCCCTGATCTGGACCATTAGATGGCGCCTAGATCTGGACCATTGGCTTTGGTTCACTGCATTTGGGCCCTTGGATCATCAGGATTTAAGAGGGAGATGTGAGAAAGAAGTTGATACACCCTTCTCCTTAGCACCCCATCATGATGGGATGCATCTCTTGGCACATGCCTCATCATGATGAGGTGTGTGGATGGGATGCATCCCTTTATGATGCATCCCTCCATCTCTTATAAATAAGGAGGTGCCTTGGGGTTCTAAAGATCATCCAAGAAAAAGCCTCTCCTTCTCTCTCCCTTATCCCTTCTTTCTTACAAGCCTCTCTCTTTTGTCCTAACCCAAGACAAGAGGGTCTTCTTTAGGACAAAAAGGCTAGTGAATGTTTTAGAGGTAGAAAGGAAGAAGGAAGTGAAGGAAAATCAGCCAATTAAATCCTTTGGAAGGATTGAACAATTAGAATCAAGTTTTGGTGGAGCTAGAGTCTTGAACCCATTCCTGTGTGGATCAACATCGGAGGGTGAACATTTGGGCACCTTAGGACATCTTCAGATATATTGGATATAGCGTGATAGGTATTCTTCTATACCAAGATTATATTTTCTATATTATTTGGTTATACTATTAAGGCGATCTTGGCTTATTAGGGTTTCATATAATGGGTTTTATAAGAAAATTTTATAATCCCGTATCTTCCGCTGCGCCCTAGGGCACTGGAAAACCCTAACAGGGGCCCCAAATGCGACGAGCGGCTGGGAGTCAATGCCTGACTGCTCTCTCCAAGGTCCACCTCCTGCATCACACCTCCTTGCGGACCAAACCTCTCAAATCCAACTAGAGCAGTTTTACTTGCTCGCCTAGCAAGTCCATACCCTGGCCGTGGTTATCCAAACCCTTCATCCGGCTGGAGCTCCGTCAATCACTGAACTCGACAAAAAGGTCGAGGAAGCGGGGCAACAAATTCAAGTGCTTTGGGATCAGATCGCGGAACTCCGTGAGGAGTGTTATCGATCGAGGAGCAGGTCCCCCCCAAGATTTGGGAAACATCTCTCCCATCGGAGTTTTGAGGAGTATACTCCTCTTACGTCCTTTCGAGCCCAAATCTTCATGGAAATTGAGGGTTGCGGCTACCTCCAATTTCCTCCGAAGATGCGACCATCCAAGGCACGGAAGCGAGCAGGCAAGTACTGCCGCTTCCATAGAGACCACGGCCACGATACGGAGGATTGCTATCAGCTCCGTAATAGGAACGAAGTAATCGTCCACCAGGGCCATCTGAGCCGATTCGTTCGCGGGCCAACCAACAGAGAGGAACCTGAGGGGCAGACTTCGGGACCATCTGACGGACCCGATGACAGACGCCCCAGTGCCGGCACCACTAATACTCCGCCAAAGAGCCTCACGTTGATGACACCCTGGCCCCAAGGGGCCGAGGAGAGGCCATGCTCACCGGCCCAAGGCTGGTAATCCCAGATGTAAATTACTCCCCCAAGGAAGGACCTTAGCCTCCCTCAGATCAGGGCTTTCTCCCTTAGGCCGTAATCTAATGAAGTTATCTTCCGAAATTCTCCCAAAGTGTCTCTAAAGTATCCTAGAAAGCTCGACACACGTTTCATATCCCGGCAGCACGAGTCGTACACCAGCGACTTTATGAGACCCCCCCCGAGCTCGACTTGGGGGCCATCTACAAAGTCACCCTTTAAGCTCGGCGTGGAGTGCCCTGCGGCATCAACAAGGAGCCGAGGAATAGCACCTCCGTCCGCAGGATTCTACGAGTTCACCCCTGATCTGAGTGGGGGGCATCTACAAAGTCACCCTTTGAGCTCGGCTCGGGGTGCCCTACGGCATCAACGGGGAGCCAAGGAAGAGCACCTTCGTCCGCAGGATTCTACGAGTTCACCCCTGATCTGAGTGGGGGGCATCATCCCTGTCCGCAAAACGTTCGAATAAATGTTTATCCCCGAACTTATTATTTCCGAGGTGGCTTCGGATGGATTTCTAAGTCTCGAGGTGGCTTCAGCCCCTCGAGCGGGCTTCTATGTTCGGGTAGATGTTTATCTCCGAAATTATTATTTCCGAAGTGGCTTTGACCCCTCGGGTAGATTTCTAAGTCTCGAGGTGGCTTCGGCCCCTCGGATGGATTTCTAAGTCTCGAGGTAGCTTCGGCCCCTCGAGCGGGCTTCTACGTTCGGATAGATATTTATCTCCAAACTTATTATTTCCGAGGTGGCTTCGGCCCCTCGGATGAATTTCTAAGTCTCGAGGTGGCTTCGGCCCCTCAAGTGGATTTCTAAGTCTCGAGGTGGCTTCGGCCCCTTGGGCGGGCTTCTACGTTCGGGTAGATGTTTATCCCCGAACTCATTATTCAAGGGTGGCTCCGGCCTCTCGGATGGATTTTTAAGTCTCGAGGCGGCTTCGACCCCTCGAGCAGGTTTATACGTTCGGATAGATGCTTATCCCCGAACTCATTGCTCCCGAGGTGGCTTCGGCCCCTCGGGTGGATTTCTAAGTCTCGAGGTAGCTTCGACCCCTCGAGCGGGCTTCTACGTTCGGGTACATGTTTATCCCCAAACTCATTATTTCCGAGGTAGCTTCGGCCCCTCGGGTGAATTTTTAAGTTTCGAGGCGGCTTCGGCCCCTCGAGCGGGCCTCTACGTTCGGGTAGATGTTAATCCCTGAACTTATTATTCCAGAAGTGGATTTCTAAGTCTTGATGTGGCTTCGGCCCTTCGAGCGGGCTTCTATGTTCGGGTAGATGTTTATCCCCAAACTTATTATTTTCGAGGTGGCTTCGGCCCCTCGGATGGATTTCTAAGTCTCGAGGCGGCTTCAATCCCTCGAGCAGGTTTTTACGTTCAGGTAGATGCTTATCCCCGAACTTATTGCTTCCGAGGTGGCTTCGGCCCCTCGGGTGGATTTCTGAGTCTCGAAGTGGCTTCGGCCCCTCGAGCAAGCTTCTACGTTTGGATAGATGTTTATCTCCGAACTCATTATTTACGCGATGGCTCCGGCCCCTCGGGTGGATTTCTAAGTCTCGAGGCGGCTTCGGCCCCTCGAGTAAGTTTTTACGTTCGGAAAGATGCTTATCCCCAAACTTATTGCTCCTGGGGTGGCTTCAGCCCCTCGGATAGATTTCTAAGTCTCAAGGTGGCTTCGGCCCCTCGAGCGGGCTTCTACGTTCAGGTAGATGTTTATCTCCGAACTTATTATTTCTGAAGTGGCTTCGGCCCCTCGGATGGAAATCTAAGTCTCGAGGTGGCTTCGGCCCCTCGAGCGGGCTTCTAAGTTCAGGTAGATGTTTATCTTCGAACTCATTTACGAGATGGCTTCGGCCCTTCGGGTAGATTTCTAAGTCTCGAGGTGGCTTCGGCCCCTCGAGCGGGCTTCTACGTTTGGATAGATGTTTATCCCCGAACTTATTATTTCCGAGGCGGCTTCGGCCCCTCGAGTGGACTTCTACGTTCGGGTAGATATTTATCCCTGAACTTATTATTTCTGAGGTGGCTTCGGCTCCTCGGGTGGATTTCTAAGTCTCAAGGTGGCTTCGGCCCCTCGAGCGGGCTTTTACGTTCGGATAGATGTTTAACCCCGAACTCATTATTCACGAGGTGGCTTCGGCCCCTCGGGTGAATTTCTAAGTCTCGAGATAGCTTCGGCCCCTCAAGCAGGCTTCTACGTTTGGATAGATATTTATCCCCGAACTTATTATTCCCGAGGTGGCTTCGGCCCCTCAGGTGGATTTCTAAGTCTCGAGGCGGCTTCGGCTCCTCGAGCAGATTTCTACGTTCGGATAGATGCTTATCTCCAAATTTATTGCCCCCGAGGTAGCTTCGGCCCCTCGGGTGGATTTCTAAGTCTTGAGGTGGCTTTGGCCCCTCGAGCGGGCTTGTACGTTCGGGTAGATGTTTATCCCCAAACTCATTATTCCAAAGGTGGCGCCGGCCCCTCGGGTGGATTTCTAAGTTTCGAGGCGGATTCAACCCCTCGAGCAGGTTTATACGTTCGGGTAGATGCTTATCCCCGAACCCATTGCTCTCGAGGTGGCTTCAGCCCCTCGGGTGGATTTCTAAGTCTCGATGTAGCTTCGGCCTCTCAAGCGGGCTTCTACGTTCGGGTAGATGTTTATCCCCGAACTCATTATTTCCGAGGTGGCTTCGGCCCCTCGGGTGGATTTGTAAGTCTCAAGGTGGCTTCGGCCCCTCGAGCGGGCTTCTATGTTCGGATAGATGTTTATCCCCAAACTCATTATTTCCGAAGTGGCTTCGGCCCCTTGGGTGGATTTCTAAGTCTCGAGGTAGCTTCGGCCCCTCAAGCGGACTTTTTACATTCGAGTAGATGTTTATCTCGGAACTTATTATTTCTGAGGTGGCTTCGGCCCCTCGGGTAGATTTCTAAGTGTCTAGGCGGCTTCGGCCCCTCGAGCGGACCTCTACGTTCGGATAGATGTTTATCCCCGAACTTATTATTTCCGAAGTGGCTTCGGCCCTTCGGGTGGATTTCTAAATCTCGAGGCGGCTTCGGCCCCTCGAGCGGGCTTCTATGTTCGGGTAGATGTTTATCCCCAAACTTATTATTCCCGCAGTGGCTTCGACCCCTCAGGTGGATTTCTAAATCTCGAGGCAGCTTTGACCCCTCGAGAAGGTTTCTACGTTTGGATAGATGCTTATCCCCGAACTTATTGCTCCCGAGGTGGCTTCGGATCTTTGGGTGGATTTCTAAGTCTCGAGGTGGCTTCGGCCCCTCGAGCGGACTTTTACGTTCGGGTTGATGTTTATCCCCAAACTCATTATTCCCAATGTGGCTCCGGCCCCTCGGGTGGATTTCTAAGTCTCGAGGCGGCTTCGGCCCCTCGAGTAGATTTCTACGTTCGGATAGATGCATATCCCTGAACTTATTGCTTCCGAGGTGGCTTTGGCCCCTTGGTAGATTTCTATGTCTCGAGGCGGCTTCGGCCCCTCGAGTGGGCTTCTACGTTCAGGTAGATGTTTATCCCTGAACTTATTATTTCTGAGGTGGCTTCGGCCCCTCGGGTAGATTTCTAAGTCTCAAGGTGGCTTCGACCTCTCGAGCGGGCTTTTACGTTCGGGTAGATGTTTAACCCCGAACTCATTATTCACGAGGTGACTTCGGCCCCTCGGGTGGATATCTAAGTCTCGAGATGACTTCGGCCCCTCGAGCGGGCTTCTACGTTTGGATAGATGTTTATCCCCAAACTTATTATTCCCAAGGTGGCTTCGGCCCCTCGGATGGATTTCTAAGTCTCGAGGTGGCTTCGGCAACTCGAGCGGGCTTATACGTTCGGATAGATTTTTATCCCCGAACTCATTATTTCCGAGGTGGCTTCGGCCCCTCAAGTAGATTTCTAAGTCTCGAGGTGGCTTTGGCCCCTCGAACGGGCTTCTACGATCGGATAGATGTTTATCCCTGAACTTATTATTTCCGAAGTGGCTTCGGCCCCTCGAGTGGATTTCTAAGTCTCGAGGTGGCTCCGGCCCCTCAAGCGGGCTTCTACGATCGGGTAGATGTTTATCCCCGAACTTATTATTCCCGAAGTGGCTTCGGCCCCTCGAATGGATTTCTAAGTCTCGAGGTGGCTTTGGCCCCTCGAGCAGGTTTCTACGTTTGGGTAGATGTTTATCCCCGAACTTATTATTTTCGAGGTGGTTTCGGCCCCTCGGGTGGATTTCTAAGTCTCGAGGTGGCTTCAGCCCCGCAAGCGGACTTCTATGTTCGTGTAGATTTTTATCCCCGAACTTATTATTTTCACGGTGGCTTCAGCCCCTCGGATGGATTTCTAAGTCTCGAGGTGGCTTCGGTCCCTCGAGCGGGCTTCAACATTCGGGTGGATGTTTATCCCCGAACTTATTATTCCCGAAGTGGTTTCGGCCCCTCGAGTGGATTTCTTAGTCTCGAGGTGGCTTCGGCCCTTCGAGCGGGTTTCTACGTTCGGGTAGATGTTTATCCCCGAACTTATTATTTCCGAGGTGGCTTCGACCCCTCGGGTGGATTTTTAAGTCTCGAGGTGGCTTCAGCCCCTCGAGCGGACTTCTACGTTTGGGTAGATATTTATCCTCGAACTTATTATTTACGATGTGGCTTCGGCCTCTCGGGTGGATTTCTAAGTCTCGAGGCGGCTTCGGCCCCTCGAGTGGGTGTTTACGTTCGGGTAGATGCTTATCCCCGATTTTATTGCTCCCGAGGTGGCTTTGGCCCCTCGGGTGGATTTCTAAGTCTCAAGGTGGCTTCGGCCCCTTGAGCGGACTTCTACGTTCGAGTAGATATTTATCCCCGAACTTATTATTCCCGAAGTTGCTTCGGCCCCTTGGGTGGATTTCTAAGTCTCGAGGTGGCTTCGGCCCCTCAGCTGGCTTTTACGTTCGGGTAGATGTTTATCCCCGAACTTATTGCTCCCGAGGTGGCTTCGGCCCCTCGGGTGGATTTCTAAGTCTCGAGGTGGCTTCGGCCCCTCGAGCAGGCTTCTATGTTCGGGTAGATATTTATCCCTGAACTCATTATTCTCGAGGTGGCTTCGACCCCTCGGGTGGATTCCTAAGTTTCGAGGTAGCTTCGGGCCCTCGAGCGGGCTTTTATGTTCGGATAGATGTTTATCCCCAAACTTATTATTTTCGAGGTGGCTTCGGCCCCTCGGATGGATTTCTAAGTCTCGAGGCGGCTTCGGCCCCTCGGGTAGGTTTCTACATTCGGGTAAATGCTTATCCCCGAACTTATTTCTCCCGAGGTGGCTTCGGCCCCTCGGGTGGATTTTTAAGTCTCGAGGTGGCTTTGGCCCCTCGAGCGGGCTTCTACGTTCATGTAGATGTTTATCTCCGAACTTATTATTTCCAAGGTTGCTTCGGCCCCTTGGGTGGATTTCTAAGTCTCGAGGTGGCTTCGGCCCCTCGAGCGGGCTTCTACGTTCCGGTAGATATTTATACCCGGACTTGTTATTCCCGAGGTAGCTTCGACCCCTTGGATGGATTTCTAAGTCTCGAGGTGGCTTCGGCCCCTCGAACGGGCTTCTACGTTCGGGTAGATGTTTATCCCCGAACTTATTATTCCAAGGTGGCTTCGGCCCCTCGGGTGGATTTCTAAGTCTCGAGGCGGCTTCGGCCCCTCGGGTAGGTTTCTACGTTCGGGTAAATGCTTATCCCCGAACTTATTTCTCCCGAGGTGGCTTCGGCCCCTCGGATGGATATTTAAGTCTCGAGGTGGCTTTGGCCCCTCGAGCGGGCTTCTACATTCATGTAGATGTTTATCCCCAAACTTATTATTTCCGAAGTTGCTTCGGTCCCTCGGGTGGATTTCTAAGTTTCGAGGTGGCTTCGGCCCCTCGAGCGGGCTTCTACGTTCCGGTAGATATTTATACCCGAACTTGTTATTCCCGAGGTAGCTTCGACCCCTCGGGTGGATTTCTAAGTCTCGAGGTGGCTTTGGCCCCTCGAGCGGGCTTCTACCTTCGGGTAGATGTTTATCCCCGAACTTATTATTTCCGAAGTGGCTTCGGCCCTCGGATGGATTTCTATGTCTCGAGGTGGCTTCGGCCCCTCGAGCGAGCTTCTACGTTTGGATAGATGTTTATCCCCGAATTTATTGCTCCCGAGGTGGCTTCGGCCCCTCGGGTGGATTTCTAAGTTTCGAGGTGGCTTCGGCCCCTCGAGTGAATTTTTACGTTCGGGTAGATGCTTATCCCCGAATTTATTGCTCCCGAGGTGGTTTCGGCCCCTCGGATGAATTTCTAAGTTTCGAGGCGACTTCGGCCCCTCGAGCAGGTTTCTACGTTCGGGTAGATATTTATCTCCAAACTTATTGCTCCCGAGGTGGCTTCAGCCCCTCGGGTGGATTTCTAAGTTTCGAGATGGCTTTGGCTCCTCGAGTGAATTTCTACGTTCGAATAGATGCTTATCCCCGAACTTATTACTCCCGAGGTGGCTTCAACCCCTCGGGTGGATTTCTAAGTTTCGAGGTGGCTTCGGCCCCTCGAGTGAATTTTTACATTCGGATAGATGCTTATCCCTGAACTTACTATCCCCGAACTCACCCACGCCCCTGGGTTAACAAAAGCCCCCGGATGGGCTTCTATTCTTAAAATAATTTATGATCGTTTCTTTCGCTCTCCCGGGCAAGGCTTAAAGCTACCCACGCTATTAAATGAAGAGCTACGAGCTCGTCTCACATGAGGTTTATTCTAGGGGTGTACCAAACTCAAAGTTCCTCCAAGTACTAAGTGCAGCTCCTGCTATGTAAAATGGGCCTGGGTTTGGGTCACATAATTCGAATCTTAATATCCAAGCACGAGGCTGAGCGGACTCAAAACACTTGCTGAAAGAAAAAGGGATTTTATTGACAGAAAAGGCCGAAGGCCAAGTACAAGAACACACGACCTCATGGTCGAAAGAATTACAAAGGGCCTAAACGGCCAGCCTTATAAAAATAAGAATAAAAAGCAATTGACATGGACGACCTCCGCATTAATATCAGCCACGGCCTCTGGCTCAGTTGCAACCTCGGGAGCACCGTCCCTGCCTGCTGCGGTGGCTTTAGCTCCAGCACCGGCATCGGGAATGACTGATGATTCCATCCCGTTGGCACTTTCGGAGGCAATCTCCGGCCCGGCCTCGCCAGCGACTTCGGCAGCGTCCTCTTCCTCCTCAGCAGTCCCATCCATGTTCGGTTCAAGGCTGCTAAGGTCGACTCCAGAGCAGAGCTGCTGAACTTGGAAACGACAATTGTCGAAACCTTGGGCCATGGCGGCAGCAGCCCCTTCCGCCAGTTTGGTGATATATTCTCCCAACTGACGAAATTTCTCAACGGCCTCACAGGCAAATGATTCCACCAGGCCCTCTGGCCGATCTTTAGCTCCCGCTCTTCCGCCTCACCCCGAAGGCGGGTTAGAGCGGCTTCGAGCTCAGCAATATGGCTGGCTGAGGAGGAGCGGTCTCGGGAGTGCTCAGCCTCCATTACTTGGATCTGAGCTAGCTTATCCTTTATTACGGCCTCGGAAATATGTACCTTCTTCTTGGTCTTCCGAAGTCGTTGTACAGCAGCAGCAGCTTTCTCCTCGACTTCATGCCGCTGTTGCTCGATGGTTACCGCCAGGCTTCCTGCTGACGTTGCACAGCGGACACCGCTCGGCCTTCAGCCTCTTGTCTTCGGAGCTCGGCATGTTCCATCCTCATCCGAAGCGCCGTTAGCTCCTCCCGGTCGGCAAGCATGTTGGACATCAACACGTCGACCACGTGAAGAGACTGGCACAGAAAGAGAAGTGTCAGCAAAAGTTAAACGTCCACGAAAGAAACAAACAAAGAGCAGAAGGACGACATCACTTACCCATATGCTCGCCGAGTAGACATGATGGACGAGGTCGCCAAGATCATCCTCCATTAAGGTGCGGTCGTGTGGAAGCATGATGCTACGCACGAGCCTGCGAGCAACCTCTTCGAACCTGAGGGCCGAATCGCCCTCAGGTCTGCGCCGTGATGGTTTCCCGCCAGACTAGGGGAGCATCGGCTCAGTCCTTGCCAAGGCCGACGCTTCGGAGAAGGTCGCGGCCCCGATGCATAACGAGACCCTGGAGGGGACTGAGGTCCCGGGCTCACACCTAGGTTCGGAATTCGGCCCGGGTGGCTGGATTATCGCGGCAACCTTCGGGACTTGGTCGGCTGGTGCGACCGCCTCTTGGGTAGGAAGATCTCCCCTAGTCATTGACTGGGGCACCTCGGCCTCTCCTACGGGCCCCCGGCTAGGCCCGGCCAAAGCAGGAGCAACAACCTCGGACTCTCCCTGCCCGACCTCAAGGCCGAAAGAGATTCTTGCCTTCTTTGGCCTCCCCTCAAGATGGACCCCTTCGGGGGTGGCTCTCTTCCTCTTACATATGGCCACCAGTGTCTTGGTATTGAAAATCATCCCTGCGATATCTGAAGACAAAAAGTTTTGTCAGCATCCCCAACGTAAGAAGGAAAGAAGAAAAAATCAAATTGCTCTTACCCTCGGGACGAGCCGAGCTCAAGCCAAGATTCACCAAGGCCTCCTCGCTGAGCAGGTCGGTGAGCTGAGGGGTTTCTTTCAGTCCGAGCAAACTATCTAAGGTTTTCTGCTCAGATTGTGACAACTGCGGGAGCTTATTATTCACCGAGGCCAGCGGAAAGCTCCAGGTCGGATTAAATCCCCACGACCGCTCGGAGGAGATGTAGAAAAAATTGTCCTTCCATCCATGGATGGAAGTGGGTAGGCCTCCAAATAGCTTGCGGCCTCCTCGAGGGGAGAAATTCCACCATCCTTTATCTACAGGGTTGCCTTTCAATATGAAGTAACTCCTGTAAACATTCACCGGGGGGGCAAGCCATGTGCTAAGCAGAGGGCGAGAAAACCGATTATCAGCCTCCATGAGTTTGGGGCAAGCTGCGCAAGCACCAGGTCGTACGTCGTCAAAAGCTTGCCTACAAACCCATGAAGAGAAAACCTCAGCCCTGCTTGGAGTGTATCTACATACACTCCGACCCAACCGTTAGGGGGGTTGGTAACTCGGCCCCCAAGATCCGGGAGTTCAAGGACGAACTCCGGAGGAATGAAAAATCGGGCTCGAACCGAGCCCAGATCCTCATCGGTCATGAGCGAGCCGGTTCCATACGGGCTTGGGCCCACCTCAAATCCGACCTCTTCCACCTCAGAAGAAGCCGGAGTTCGCGATGTACCTACATCGAACATTGATGCCCTCATCGGCAAGTCCATTGCCCAGGTTTTAAGACTGAAGAAAAAAGGAGGAGGAAGACGAAAAACTCTCCAAACAACCGAAAGAAAGGATAATATGCCTACCCGAAGGCTCGCCGGAAAAAGACAGATGAGCGAAGAAGGAGAATGGCCCCCGGAAGAGGAAGACAACGGGTGGCGCAAAAGCCCGGAAGAAAATTCCAACACTCCAGTGACGGCGGCTAGATCAGGAACAAGGGGAGGGCCAAGCAACGACCCTATGACCCCTTCTTCAGGCCTTAGATAGGCCACCGCAGCAGCTCCGATCGGGCAACTCAAATAATCATACAGGCCAGAATTCGCCATATGGCGAGCCCTAAGACGGCCTCAACAAATCTCTCCGAATCGCCTCACTAAATGCGAATCATTATGGAAGGCGCTCCGGAGCTCGAAATATTGATGATTGACCTCCCGCCTTCCGCCGGATGAGACGCTTCGAATAAGAGAGCATTAATGGCCGACTCTTCATGCTCCGCCAGACAGAATGCTTCACGGGACGGGGAATTAATGATCGAAACCCTCCTCATCCCAATTCAACCACTCTCCAGGAAGGAACGCCCATATATAATCCTGAAAAATTTTTGTGGCAAATTCCACCCCAGAAAATCTAACGGCTCGGACGCCCCCAAGTCCGACGTTGAGCTCTCGACCAAGAAGTGCGCCAAGGCATACCCAGTTCGATGCGCGCCTCTATTTGTTTATATAACTAAAGTACTGGATGACCAGGAGTCTAACTACTTCCATCGTCCGAGCAGCAAGGCAGCCCGACCTCGGAAGTGGGGGGCAAATGATAGGGGGGAAATGGACCGTCCAGCCCACAACTAAAAGGCCGTCCAGTTTCGGCCCAGTAAACATTAACGACGATCGGATGAATCTTCACCTCGGCCCAGGGCCAGTTCATCCTCGAAACTCTGCCGAAAGCTCCACCAACTCCAGACAATCGCCAACCCCAGCGATATACAGCATACGCTCCGATCCTCGAGCTCGGAGCACTCCCTAGAGTACACCTTGGAACTCAGAAAACCGAGCCATTCCTAGTCTTCACTAAGCCGACCTCGTCAAATGCATGACACGACTACTTAACGAGCTCAGCCTCGTCAACGACCACATCCATGTGCGGGCCTACGCTCACCTACGTGGCCGTACTCCACCACACTGCCGTGTCATGTCTCCATAACTGGCCAACAGCAGTCAGACGGCACCTTAACTACTCTGGCCATACCCTATTGTGACTGTCAACGCCCTATTGTTCTTAAGAACGGGCTGTACCGCACGTCACCAGCCTACCTGAGCTGCACGCCATCCGGCTCAGAGCCATGCCCCCTCATAATGGGGACTGACAGTACCTCCGTCACCTGGGCCACTCCACCGAGGCTATAAATAGCTCGGTCAAGTAATTTCTATGGGACCTTTTTGGCTGGACCAAATTTACCCACTATAACTTGATCATCGGAGGGCCCGTGCAGGAGGTCCGTGGAAATTTACTGGAAAAATCGGTGAGGCTTTATGCAGGTCCGTGGCCGTCGTGCAGGAGGTGGCTCCCGTCTTTCCCTTCCCAGCACCAGCGGCTCCGTCAGCTCCACCAGCTTGGTCACCCTTGGGCCAAATTTGAACCACAACAAGGCCTATAAATCTCAACAACTTCAATGCTGAATCTCAATAGTTTCTTTGCCCTCTTCCCCAACCCTTCCTCCTGCACCAATCTGCCATGCACCATAAACCCTGCCTCTACCAGTATGGTAAATCTTTGAATGGTTAACATAATAGAGTTAAAGGTATAAATGACTTTTCTAATACAAATGATATTGTGAATATAAATTAGCTGGTCCATAATAGGATTGTAAATTCTATAGATCGTACTGGCCCGTAGATATGCACATGCTTGTTAATATGGACGACGGCTCTTCTAAATGAGTCACGACTATTCTTAAATAAGTCATATCTTTCATGTGACCTACCGGTCAGCTCTAAAAAAAAAGATGGCATTGGTATTTGCATAGACAATTATAGCAACAATCATGCTGGAGGTAAGCTTCCATATACAACATAGTAATTTACCAGATCACTAAACCTTATTCGGGTAGTATCACCTCAAGCCTTGACAATTAAAAAAAGGAGCTACTGTAGAAGATGTTTAGTAGAAATAACAAAAAATAAAATTCAACAGCAACAACATAATAGTTTATTCAAACAAATAGAAAATTATGATGTTATAAGCTATACTTCACATTACAAACTAATAAATGAAGGCAAACTCCATGTCCATCGTTTTTTATAATTTTTCAAAGGTGGAAACTTCCATATCCATCAACTTAACCTCGAAGTTATGTTATACATATTAACAAGTCAATAGAGAAAATGAGACAGATAGGAGGAAGAGAATTATCAAGTCAATAGAAAAAAATGAGATAGATAGGAGGACGAGAATTATCAATGAGACTAAGATTATTCAAATTTTTGGTACAAGGAAATATCCAATCAAACTATCCACTCAAAATAAAAAGGAAAATAAAAGTTAATAGTAACAACAGAATATCTCTAACACCACAAGCTCCAATCCAACAAATGTATATGCATATATAGATTGAGTTGGGTCAGGTCCAATTACCCGACCCCTCAACCTAGTCCTGACGTAATCCAATGGGGTCTCGAAAAATCAGATCCGAAGCTGGCTCAATCCTATCTAAAACATGAATCCAACCTCAAGTTAACCGAGACCGAAGCGCACCCCGACCAAGGAAAACAAACTTGAGCAAAGAATATTAGGACCCCCAAGTTAACCAATAACAATGGTCTTCCAAATATCTCAAGTCAATGAAGGAACGGCATGCGCATATATACAACCCCAAGTTTTAAACAACCAATTAAAAATGCATTCGATCCCAGAGAAAAATACTCAACTGATCCTTTACAAGGACTAGCCTGCAATTGATCCACATGTTAAACTGTTTCCATCAAAAGCAGAAGATTTCAAAGCATTCTACCAAAAGTGGCTTTATCCCTGCAAAATGTTTCCTGACCTATTACTTGGAAATTTCAGTTCTTCACCAACATATTGCTTATTCAGCACAATAATGATATTCCTAAAAGAATTCTGCATCCTTATAGATGCATTTGCAAATCCATTAAGTTGCACATAGCCATGGCCATCCGTTCATAAAAGTGGTGCTGCTATTTAAGAATCCCTACTTAAAATATTACGACTGGATTTTGACAAAAATAACTCATAAATAAATAATCTAGCATTTACAAATATCCTTCAAACTACAACCATCTCAGAAGGGGGCAAGGCTAGTAGAACTACAGAAAATTACAACAGCAACTCCTTAAGATCTGAAAGAACAAGGATGCTATTTTACAACCACCCAATCTAAATGACAAACAAAAAAATCGCTTAGATGATGGATCCTCCACTCCGAAGGAATGCCTGTTGAAGATACACAAAGGACATATTATTGTAATACCCAAGCGCTGTAACTTCTTGTTAATTTTACAATATGCTCAGAACGCATGGTAGCGAAACAAAGTGAGAATGAACTATAAAAAGATGAAGCAAAATACGGCCAAGAATAAGAAATAGAAGAAACAAGGTGAGAATGTAACCAGCTTGGTAGCAGCAACTGAGTGACGCTGCCTTTCATTCTTTTCACGCTGACACTCACCACACCAGCTAGAAAAATCCTTCTGATATTTTTTCATCTCCCTAAAAACTGAACTGTAAACACAATGAATTTAGTTAGTAGACCACGTCTGTAAATTGCATTTCATAAAAGATTACTGGAAGTTAAAGGAAATATAACATAAAAAAGACAAAATATATGATAAACATAAAAGAAGCAAGAAGATCACTGATTTTAATTAGCATGCACGCATCATGATTTTTGAGCAGATGCCAAGAATATTTGTCTCAAAAGTTAAGAGCTGAGTACATATTCTCTCTCTCACACACACACATGCACACATCCAGTGGCTCCTTGCATCTCGTTGTGAAGATATGCCCCAGAAGAAGACTGGTATCATCACTAACCTAACTAAAGAATTACCATTGAGGCCATGTCTGGAATGGGGAAAGAAATCAAAGTAACTAGAAAGTTTAAGAAAATCTACACAGCACACTGCCGTGGAAAAGAAATACAATCCCAGAACACAATGGCTCTTAGCTATCTGTCAGCTGCTTCAGCATACTATTGCTCCTAAATAGTACCAAATGCTGTACTGAAGAATATGTAACTAGATGGTCATGAACTGAATGTTAGCCACAAGAACTGAAATTCAGATCAACTGAGAGGGGTAATTGGGACTTCAAATTATTCAAGATAGTTATGAGACAATCAACTGCAGCACATTCCAATTCTCCTTCAAAAGGACAGACCAAAAAAACATATAAGCTCATCAATATAAACATTGACTGGAAAACAAAAACAAATAATAATAAGCAGAAACCTTCATGTGGGGCTCATCATTAATATGCAGTAAAAATCTCGCTCATTAATGTAACAATTATGAACCAACAGATCAAGTTAACCTTATAATAGTGAAAATAAGAGGCAATCATGCTCATTACTATCTCCCCCAACATTTAACCTGCCTGGCAAGGTTAACCCTCATAAGAAAAAGTCAGCGAGGTATTTGAGAAAATTACACGTGCCCAGGCAAACGCATGCGCAAACAAATGATACACATGGATGCACGTGTATCATGATAAATTAAGTGGGCCTGATAAATTAAGGATCCAAAAGTTTGAACATGAAATACAATATTTAAAGTGCTCAAAAACAAAAACAAAACAAAACAAAAAACTTCCATGCTTTGACAGTCTATTGCCTATGAATCAAGTGGAGATAAAAATGGAGAATATCAATAAAATTAATGTATTAGTGGCCTAGAGACGACACCCCTCCTCTCGTTGGGGAAATTCTGGGTTCAAGTCTTCAGTGGTGCATCCCAAGTATTTTGACCTGGGTAATAAATCTTGGGTGGGGCTTCCTTTCTCTCTCAAAAAATATTGTAAAGTCTATAAACTAGAAATCCAAATCATCGATCTTGATCCAGAAAGATTAGAGCACATAAATAATAATCCAACTACTTGATGCTTCTAAGTTTTAAATCATATGTCAAATCCAAAAAATTATCATGCCACTGATTTTCCCTTTTGAAACAACTTGATGCATATATGGGAATTTTCCAGAACTTTTGATTTTTGTTTTCTAGACATTTAGATGCTGTATATCATGTTTAATGGTGCAGCTTTTCAATTTAGACATTTTATTGTCAAATTTGCATCAGTATGGTTGAAGCTTCAACCTTAGCAATACAAAATCAATAATCAGAATATTGAGGATCCATGCCATCGATCATCAGCTACATTTTTGAAATCCTTATAACCAAAGCTACATGTTTTCGAGAATTTTTACATATGCATCCAAGGGACTCAACACAAGCCAAAACAAGTTGCATGTTGAATATATTACTGGTAACATAAAATGAAAACCCAAACTGTTGATCACCATATATTAATATATACATCTTAAAAGCATAATAAAACTAAGATTCAACGGATTTAGAAGCTTCTAAACCATGAATTAATTTTATTAAGAAAACAGTGTGTTTCAAGATCACCTAATGCATAAGTACAAACCTACAAAACAAATGATTTATGTGTCTAATCATTTAAGACACTGTAGAATATTTAAGAGTGTTGAGTTTCAATACAGATGTTCCATCATTTATCGGCATTAGTGGGATTGAGACTAAAATTCCATCAAACACACACACATGCACATATATTGACAGATATAGAAAATCTTCAGCTTACAGACACTTCTTTAAACAACCTAAGTCTTCAAATAAATGTGGAAATCTCTCAATTAGGTACCATTAGTTCTATATTTATTAGTATGCAACAAGGTCTCAACTACCAATATCAATGATTCAATACCCACACTGTAGACATGATCAAAGCCAGCCCAGCCTGCCTGACCTGTTCCACCAGCCCAAATTCTAGGCAGGCCTGGGCATGCATTTTGGCGCGTTGGGCCAGGCCAAGCTCAAGTTGAGTCAAAAGTACAAAGACCCAACCCTGCCTGGCCCAACTATCATTCAAAAATATATATTTAATACTTAAAAAGTTAAGACTCTAATCCCGAATTTCAACTCTTATCCTTTCCTACACACTGTATCCCTGTCAGCATTTTTCTTAT
Source organism: Phoenix dactylifera (assembly GCF_009389715.1). Classification (NCBI taxonomy): domain Eukaryota; kingdom Viridiplantae; phylum Streptophyta; class Magnoliopsida; order Arecales; family Arecaceae; genus Phoenix; species Phoenix dactylifera. Next base: position 16,076,165 of record NC_052395.1, read on the forward strand.
TTCTTCCTTTCCTAGCATCTTTCTCACTCCTCCCTCTCCCATAATCTCTATCTCTATCCCCCCCCCCCCTCTTTTTTTCTCACTTTCATCCCCTTTCGTGCTACCTCTCTCCCTCTCTCATGTTGGTGTCAAGCGTAGGGGAATGGACCACCATGGTTGGCAGCTTGTGCATTTTCGGGTTGGGCCAGGCCCAGTGCATGCCTTAACCTTCTATTGTCAAGCCAGACTCGGGCTCCAAAAATTATGCCCAAAACAAAGCGAGGCTTAAGCCCAGTTCTGTTGCTCTTGATTTGCGGCTTGGCCTGACTTGAGCCCAGCTCAATACAATGGATGCACATGTCTACTGTAGTGGCACCCAACTGTTATGAGCGTACCAAGTGTCGACACAAGACTCCAATCCAGAACCTAGTGCTGAAACAAGGGGCACACCATTGCGGCACTTAAAAAGTACCCTACAAATCCAGTATGGTATGCCGCACATGGACCAATATGGTAAAGTATGTAAAGTCATACATACAACGTGTAGATGTGAAATGTTTATCCACATAAAATAAACTACTAAGACAACTGATTTAATTTATCATAAAAAGTTTATCTTGAAAAAAGAAAAGAAAAAAGAGTTGCATATCCATTAGACATCTTTAAATCATGACCCTATTCTAATGATAGCTTGCAAGGTTAGCAAATATTATAAGCTTTATCTACTTATAGCTCAAATCAACTTTAGATATAGCTTGAAGCCTTGAGCCAAACAAAAATCCACAGATATGTAAACAGTCCTTACAACCTGCTATATAGATCATCCAACTCATTACTTTGCAATAGCATATAGCAGATGCCTCCATTTTCTTGATGCTTAAGAGAACTGATTTGCCCACATGATTTCATCCAAATAGCTCTCAAACATATAATTGATAATATACCATCTTCCCTTCAAAGTTAACATTCCAATTCAAATTGTAAGCACAAATTCAGGTGTAATAAAAGTATTACTCTCTTTTAATTACTTCAACTTATTAAGAATAGAAACGTTGCTAGCAAAGAGCATGTTTCAGGGATTTGTTAATTATCTTTCTGCAACAGAAGCTCTGGATCCATGTTCAACAACTCCAGAGAACATATAATATTATATATGACTTATCTTCTTTCTAAAGTAAAAGACTCAAAAAAAAAATTGTTAGAGATCCTGCGAAGATTTTGAGCAGATGGAGAAATATAACATGTTGCATATTACTTCATAGACACAACAAAGTGAACTACAAAGACATATAAATATGAGAAACTACTGCAGATCATTGAAGGATCCAGAATTAGCATAAGACTAGTCTTAGCACTAAAAAAACATAGTTTAGTTAAGAGCTTGATAATAAACAACAATTACAAGTCTCCCTCTCAGCAGAAAACAATGATCTCTAACTGATTTATTAGCCAGAATTGAAGCATAGTGGCTTCATCATATTTTGTGTTATTAATGCACAAACCTTCATAACATCATCCCTGGTTGTAAACGGGAATGGTTATAGGTGGCCCATCTATCAGGACCAAACATACCAATATATTGTACTATGCCATTTTTCTCTCCTCTTTCCAGAATATCCTTTGATCTCTTCTTTATCAGTTTTTGTAGATCTTGCATAACATTCCAGCTAAACAAAGTTTTTGAAAGGATCAAAAAAACATGACAGGCCAAAGAAAACAGTCATTTATTTGAGACTCCACCGAACAATGTCCAAAAACTGATTGTGCAAATCAGTAGATATCTTACTGGAAATAAGCCTCACATAACAAGAGTGAAAATGCAAGAGAGGGCGAGGGTACCTTCTGCACCACAAAAGCAAATTGATCCTATGTCCAGATGTTGTGGCACGGGCACCATGTCGATGACGACCACGATGAAGTATAGCTTGACCAGGGACATGGGAATAGTCTAAGATTTCCTGAGAATGAAGCAAGATCACTATCACAAAGCGATACAGAAATAAAGGTTAGGTAGCTTCATCTTCAGTGGAAGATAGAATTTAACATGATGACTGCCAATGAAAATTACATTCTAAGTTATTTACAACAACAATATGATAAAATTAAGATAACCAAAATTAAAAATGCATAAGCAATAATTTAAATAAAAAGAAAACAAGATATCATTACGAGGAAAGGTCTGATGTTAATACAACATAACATGCTGCATCAAATCGCAGACAAGCTTGTTAAAATGCAACATATTACTTCTGTTTTCAGTTTATATTACTGTGCTGCAAGAACATACAATAGCCATCATCTATCTGCTAAATATGCAAGATACACTACTCTTAAGCCATGAATTTGTTGCCGTGAAAGTTTATAACAACTTATTACATCAGATAGAAGGTTATAAAACTTGGTATCTATTGCAGTTTCAGTCCTCTAAATAGAGTTTTGATTTCAATAGTTCCGGATTCAACAACTCCAAGCAAAGTACGCCATTTAACGAAACCCATACTAGTGCCACCTATTACTATCAGTACGCCCGGTATGTGAGCCGATTCAGCGTACCGAGTGTCGCTACGCTCTCCGTACCATATACCAGTACCGTACCGGTATGGTATCATTCGGTACACTCCGTACCACTCGGTTCGATACACTCCGTACCGCTTGGTTCGGTATAATATGGCATACATTAGCTCCAAATTTTAGAACTTCAGTAAAAATAGTTACCAAAATGAAAAACTAAAAAATTTAATAAAAAGATCAAGAAAAGTTATTTTACATCATATTTTTGTGTTTTGAGTTATCTACGATTGCAACTTGTGTTGTCTGGGTAATTTCAGGCTGAAAGTAAACTGTTTATTTTGTGTCTTTGAATTATTTCTGCAAGCACACTTAATGTTGAATCTAATATTAAGCTACCAAAATGTAACAATAAAACATTCAAATTAAATGTTCAGAACATGACTATTCATTCTTACAAAACTCTCTAAACTGATTTACATTAAAAAACTTAGCCTTCGTTACCATCACCTTTGTATCTTATGAAAAAATTATATATGTCATATAGTGTTAGCTGGGACATATGAACTGGGCAAAGCACAGCACGATGCTACACATATTGTGCAAACGCAGGCATGATCTGTAAATTCAGTCAAGGCCTTCCTCATTAAATATCTATCAATAGATCATGTTTTCTTAAACTGTATACTTTCTTAAGTTTTGGCACCAGATCAGTTCCCATCAGATTTTTTTGACCATACATAATTACTTATTTACAATTGCCTCAGATTCTGGATATACATAGAAATATTGCAGAAAACTAATCAGAGTATCAGACAGTATATATCATTGCCGAGCCAACTCATATTCCATATTATCTCTCAGAAAATATTTGCTATGATACATTAACATACCTCAGGTTGGGTGTCTGAGTTTACATGTTTGTCACATCGAACGCCTCGAAAAAATAATTCACCACCAGAAAATTGCTTGCCCAAGCATACATTTAGTGTGATTTCTGAGTCATCCACATGGAAACCTACAATTCAAGATGAAACAATTTAAAAAAAGAAGAGTCTAAAGGTATTATACTAATTACATATCTCACTCTCCACAAACTCACAGGCAATCAAGAGAGAGAAAAGGGGGGAAGATATTAAAAAAGAAACTGAAACAAGCCGACAGTACACGATAATCAAAAAAAAATAGGTTATGATATTCATGTTCATGTGACAATAGTTAAAAAAAACACACTAATCTGTAAATTTTGATTTCTCGAATCCAGGTGTCTCTAATATTCTGCAGAATTGAACATTTTAAGGATCAAAAGTTGAGGATGATGAGCATTGCAGCAATACAAGGGAGAAAAAATCATAACCATATGCAAAATTCTGTTGAAACTTATAATTCTTTTGGCAGTTAACCACATGTAGTTCTATCAAAAAAATAATAAGTGGCATATGAACAACAACAAAGAAACCTGAACTCGAGCAAACCTTAAGTCAGAAGAGTGCACACCAATCAGAAGATCACATTGCCAAGAAAAATAGACACAAATACTTAGGAAACAAGGAGAGATGCACGTGATGTCCAACAGACAATAAAAACCCAACCAATATAAAAATTCCACCAGTTCAGTCACTTCTTCCAAGTTCTACACCAAACACTGAATGACTTGTTTGCTAACTAAGAATCATGACTAACTTCAAATGTGCAGATCATTCCTTCCACAAAATCCAACACATTGCATACGGGAGAACCATGATGACCAAACTAAGGCTGGAAATCAGCCAAGCTATTCTTGAAGAACTAAAGCACAGCTTGCTTATTGGCTTTTCAAAGCTCATTTGGTCAGAATCAAGCTGACCAAAACATTATCAGCTTGCAAAAGTAATTACAGGCTGGAGCTTGGCTTGAGAATCAGCTCATTTAAGCAATGCAATAGCCATGCCTGAACAAACATAACCGAAATCAACTCGAGCCTGAACAAGCAAAACAAACATAATTAGCCTTGTTATAGCCAAGCTGAGCCCAGATAACCCAAAGCTGAGCCCATTTGCAGCCCTAGATCGAATAGCTAGCTTACAGCTATCCCTGGATTGCTTTTTTAATGGACTAAATAAAAGAACCTCTAACATGTCAGGCAGGCCACTTCTTACTGCAAACAATATCATGATAAATGACCCTAATTAGAACTTTCTGATAGTCAGACTGTATCTCTTCAGCAATCAATTACCTCTGTAAAATAGAAGTAGGAGATGATACATGCCTGTTCCACACTATCAAATTAGAATAAAGGGACTTCACCATGTCAACTTGTCAAGCCCTATGCCTTATAGTGTCTGAACAACCCAAATCTGCCCGTGGAATTCATAGACAACATCATCACTCACAAACTAATAAAAACTACTAAGAAACTCCTGGTTTTCGTACAGCTAAGTAACTTCTGCCCCTCACAAAGTAAATCCTTTCAATGCTTTTCCACATTAGGCACTAAACAGAGATGTTGTTTCTTTCCATAATCAGCTTCCTTCATGTATAAAATATGCAAATGACAGTATTTAAACCACAAATCCCAAGAAAACCATTGAGGTATCAAATTGTTCTTAGAAGGAAGCTAAAAAAAAAAACTCTTCTTATATTGACCTGACAAAAAAATGACAGCCAATGCATGATAACATTGCAAGGTCTAGAAAGGGTTAGATGTACGTAACCTTACCCCAGCATACATAGAGGCTGTTTTCGCATTTCAAATCCATGAGTTGATATAACAAGAAAATAAATCAACAGATAAATTTAATCAGACCATGTTGAAAAAAAGAACCTGTTACAATTTCATGTGACACCAAATTTGAATTCTATCAGCTTTTCACCTTTTTGTCCAGTCATTCATTGTTTTATATTCGTCCATTGAAAGCAAACTACAAAAGATTAAAATCTCCTTGGCAAATATGTCAGAGAACACTTCGTATACTTAACAAGCATATAGCAACTAAGAAACAGTATTCGACAGAAACCTCACATCCCGCCGTCACCCTTTAATACAGTCTCTTTAGTTGAAAACAATCCTTTCCCAACAAAATCACTGAACCTCTAACCAATTAGCATGACTCACAACCCTTTGTTATGGTTAACTTCCGAATACAAAGATTTGTAGCATTTTCTTCGTTCAGCTTCCTCTCTGTCCTTTCTTAGCAGTCTCAAGTAAGTATTCCCTAGATCACAAATCATTATCTGTTGTGTCCAGATTTGTTATGAATCCTTCAAGAACAATGGGCATTTTCTTGACCTTCTCTATCATGCTCTTGTCACTCCAATTATCGGTGGCCTCTGCATCAATGCAAATCAATACATCAACTAGCATTTACTTTCCCAATATTCTGGAATTTCTCATTTACATAATTCTTAGGACATGTTTAATTTCCAACTCTTATTACAAGCAAGTAGTAGTTTAACAAATTCAAAGCACATAATCAATACCAATAAACAGTGCATGTATGCACTGACAATCAAGCATTTCTAACATCTAAAACATTCAAGAAGAAAAAGACCAAACATGATGAATAGAGTGTGAGAAAAAAACAAATAGCCCTGCTTCTTTCTAAATTCAGGAAGGATGGTCTGAGATGCAGTATATCCTGGGTGATTCCCAATATCTAACATATGAACACAACTAAGGACCTATTTGGTATTGCTTCTGTTTTCTATTTTTGTTTTCAAAGTCATAAGAAGAAAAGTGAACTAGCAGAGATACATGTACAATGAAACCTTTTTGTTTTTTCAAGTTGTCTGTAAAATCTTTAGAACTTTTGGTAGCAGAGATCTATTGCTTTCAGAAATGAAAGTAAAAGCAAGGAATAGCAGAAGTTTTTTTTTGCACATGCTATTGTCGACATCGATCGCCATGTGATATTTCACTAATTTGTAGAGAAACAAAAACACAAAAACAACAATGACACCAAACAGGCCCTACCTAATCCTTGGAAGACTGTTGTGGATAAACAAAAAAAAAAGCCAAATGTACGTGTTATTCCTTACTACAAGAATATACGAATAAGAAAACTATCACCCTGTGCAAGCCATGTCTGTTGGATCAAACAATATTGAAACTGTACAGCCTTCATTTACCTAACTAGGTTGTTCAACTTGCGGAATAGAATATGCACCAGAAAGAGAAATTATGCTCAATAAACGTGTTCATGTTCACTTACCTAACTCAACATCCTTGTCTTTTCCATACTCAACCACAAAGCCATGATGTGAGTCTAGTGTTGATCCACCAACCTCAGGAAAAAATACTGCCAACCCAAGAAAAAAAAGGTTTTTTTCTTAAAAAAATGAAGGTTATGACATGTTGATCACTAGTTTTTGTCATAAAATAAATGTAAAAAGCTGACATATCCATCACCTTTAGATATGGGACAAATGAATTCTTCCATAAGCTTGTTAAGCATAGGTTCCAGACCAAAATCATCAAGAACAGCACCATACTTGTTCATTGTATTTGGTCTCATTATCTTGAACTTGACTGCATTGACCCACTTTTCGAAATTTTCCACCTAATAAATAGATATGATATGCATAAAAAGGTCAAGTATACAAGTGTTGTAGAGAGTGTTCAATAGAAAAGCATTTTCTCATGTCATGGTGCTGCAGCAAAAATGGGGAGTACCTCATCTAATAAGAACTCACAGAAGTTCGGCTGAAGCATAGCAAATGTATAAACTCCAGGGGAGGGTTCTGACATTATGTTTCTGAAACTCTCTTCTGTGTTGTCGCTGATTGCTTTAATAAATGATGGCACGAAAAAAGTTGTGGGTTCTATGTTGTATAACTCACTATGTAGAGGCTGTTAATGTAAAAAAAGCAAGAGAACACCATAAATTTTTCAGACATGATATGAAAATACTTTACAGCAAGCCAACATCACTTTAACTCATAGTTAATGCAATTATATATCATCATCAAAGTGAATAAGAAGCTGTATCTTAACAGCATCCATCACATTCCAATGGAAGCATAATGTGGTTAACCAGGAAATCAGTCATCACCTATCATACATACATCTGTCAAAGTTGAACCTTTATTACTCAAAGTTCAGTAATTCATTATCATTGCTATATTCCCCAAGTTTTTCTTCTTTATGTTTTATAAACTGCAAGGGAAACTACTGCAAGTACTACAAAAATGACAACTCTGCTGAATTCACCAAAATTTCCTCATATATATTCAATACCCATATAATTTCTGAATTTCATAAACTTTTCAATCTTCATCCTGCCCACATATTTTTAGTGTACCACATATGGTAAAAATGACCAGCAGATGAAACCCAGTTTAGGCTGCTATCAAGAATATCAACAAATTGCATTGTGATTTATGGCATAGTAAAAGAAATGGCAATACATAGTCATAAAGCCAATACCACATCACTTAGGAAATTGTTGGGTAGATTTTGCAAGAAGATATTTTCTAACATTATCCATATCAATTTGGAGATAACACTTAAGAAATTGCCAAACGACGTACTTTGGTGGGCATTATGGAAGCAAGGGCACTTAAGTAGGCACCCATAAATTGTTGAGGACATGCAATGACACTTGCAGTTAACATTAGGCCATCCCTTAAAATGAATAGATAAAAGATTTTCGAGAAGCAACCGCGCAGCAATAATTATTTAAAATGTGCTGCTAGTTGCTGAGATAATGATAGAATGGAATGCTAAATCAAGAACTAGAGAGACAAGCCTGGGTTAAGGGCTTAAAATTTTGTAAAACTCGAACAAATTAAATAATATGCAGTTCTAGTAATAATAGGAACGAAAAAGGCCCCAACTGGATCCCCATTTCAAAATATGATTTCATTTGTTATATTGGATATGCTAAACGTTGAAAGATGGACAGGGACATCCAATGGATTATAGCCTGGTAAATGATGTGGCATGCTGATGTGATGCTCTTATCACAAGAAAATTTCTGCTAAGATCATAGTAAAGCCTAGAACGCATGGAATGCCGTACCATCCGGTACGTACCGGTCCGGTCCTAGACCGGTACCGGAACCACTAAAAAACCGGTATTTTCCGGTTTTTTAGCCGAACCGGCCGGTACGGAGCCCGTACCGGCCGGTTCGGAGCCTCGTACCGGTGCGAACCGTCCGGTTCCCACCGGTACAATTTTTTTTTTTTAGAACCACAGTGCCTCGCGCTGTGGTTTTTGAAACCACTGCGTACTGGCCGGTACGGTACCGGTACCGGCCGGTACGTACCGGACCAAACCGGTACCGTACCGGTCCGGCCGGCCACCGGTACGCCGATCGGTACCGGTATGGCGGACCTTGCTAGAACGTATTGTTGAATGATTCACTGTGATGAATGCATCGAAAGACTAGAAAAATGTAATCAAGCTTGAACTCTCTAAGGAATTGTGGCAGGTTAGATTTATAGCAATTGCAAAATGGTTGGTAAAGAATCATTAGGTACAGGAATCAAGGTTTTGAATACCAATACCAAGCCCCTAGTGTTTTCAGAACTATACAATACCAATACAATACCGGTGGCAACGGTCTCCAAAACTAACAGCTTAAAAAAAGAAAAAAGAAAAACTATCTGTACACACAAGGTATGGCCGACCATCAATATGCACCAGTATGGAACAATACAACAATACATACCGGTGCACAGGGTTTCGATGTCCTAACACCCATATGATGCCTGCCTGTTTCATGTCGGAACGATACTGCAGGGCGTATCATCCTGTTCCGGCAATTTTTAATCCATGAACCTCATATTTAGGGAAGCCCTAGTAAGGAGACCAACTTGAGTCCATCATAAATGGTTAGGAAAGAAAGAGGAACATCCCTGAATAAAGAGTAACTTCAAGCATAAAAAAGCAAAGCTGTATAAAAACGAGGACTCGGGAGTACCTAGAAAGCATTTTCCATTTATTTTAAATAATATAGCTTTACATTTGGTCCTTCCATTTCACAAAATAACAAAGTATATGTAGTCGAGAATCAAAAAAAAAAAGATAAAATAAATGATATATTATTGAACTAAGTTTAATCTTGATAAAAGTAGCAACAAAAAATGCTTAACTGAAATGAGGATTGAAGCTTATGGAAGAGTTAGTAGGAGTGAAACCAAAAATCCAAAGCTTGTGTAGTGCCTACTCAAACAAGGCCACTGAACAAGACTACAAAGTTTGCGTAGCACCTTACGACAAAGATCCAAACTACTCAAACAAGGCCTATGATAATGTCAATGGAGATTGCCATGAACTCTGAAAAAGCCTAGAGTAAAAAAGGTTGTAGCTTTACGATAAATACTTGGCACAGAAGGATTTACAAACTCAAACAAGGCCTATGATAGTGTCAATGGAGATTGCCATGAACTCTGAAAAAGCCTAAAGTGAAAACGGTTAAAGTTTTACGATAAATACTTGGCACAGAAGGCTTTACAAAAACAAAAAAAACCCAAAGCATTGTGCAAAGTTTGACGATTATGGTTTAATACAGTAACATAATCTATAACCATATTATAAAATTGTAGAATATCACACAAAGATTCCATCTGTCAGCTTTTATTCCCAATTTGACATTATTTTTTTATTCAAAAAATAGAAAGTAGCAATTTCTAATGGCATGTATATATGCAGCAAATATGAAAGATATGCCTTTTTTCTCATCCATTTTCTCATGTCTTGAGAGCCCGCCTCTACTTTTCATCCCAAAACAGCCAATCTCTTTGGCAACTACAAAAATCAACTAGAGTGACTATTTCTTTTTAAATTTATTACGTTCTCTTTAATTTTTAGTCCAATTCATTACTAAACCTAATAATGCAAGAGCACCACTTAGATTGTGATTTTGGAAATAATTTGGCTTTTAATTCAACCAGTTTCCAAACTCTACCAAATTCTAGCTTATGTTTGGATGCGAGTCCCTCTTAATCCAAGCCATCACCCCCTCTCTTTCCTGAATTTGCACTCTTCTCTCTCCCTCTTCATGGATGCACGAATGCATGCATATGCATGTACATATACATATAACTCCCCTCTCATCCTCCATAATCCACACTATTCACCCCCTTGACCTTTCCTAAACTAACTCCATAATATACATATAATTTCCCTCTCTTCCTCTCTATAATTCACACCACTCTCCCCCTTGAACTTTTCTAAATTAAAGGATTAAACTTATTTAATATCTCTCTAATCAATACATCATCCCATCTCCTCTTAATCCATAGCAATACCATCCCTCCTAAATTGAAAGTGGATACTTGTCACTTTGTATTGCATTTTCTAATTAGATCTCAAAAATCAGTCTTTTTTTTATTTTTTTGTTTTATAATTAATTTTTTGTTTTAGTTGATAGTTGACTAATATTTAAATTCGTACTCATATTTTTATCATTTTTCTCTAAATTCCACCTACTTAATTACTAGTATTACTAAAATGTCAATCATTACAGTGCTTAATAATAAGTTTGACATCCTTGAGCCATATGAATGTTGCAAGACTCAATCTAATTAACTAAATATGCATGTTCCCTGCAGTTCAAGTCAGGAAATGCAGCAAGCATGGAAGATTGCCATTATATGAATGTATTGTAAGAACAATTGGAAACTACATAGATATGAACCAATAATTCAAGAAAACAACCAATTTATAACGGTGATCTTCAACAAAAAAACCCAAAGCTTCATGCCAAAAGAACATGGCCCTCACCTATAGGTCATCCATGGTCATTTTGATCGTATAGCATGCCAAAAGAGGAGGGGAAATAACCCTACTTTAGTATGAGTTTACTGTGAGGAGTTTTAACTGCCAAAGTTCAAGAACCATCATATTTTCCAGCCCTTTAAGAAATTAGAAGTTGAACGTGTAGAATGATTTGAATCCAATTCACTTCATAATCACTCAACATACAAAAGAAAAATAATTGAACAAAAACACAAGCTCCTATTTGTCATTCACAAAAGAACAAGAGCACCAAGATATGTAGCATTAAACAAGAAACTAATGAAGCTGTCTGTATCCACAGAAACTGGCCAGAAAGTAATATATCATAATATATTACATATTACAATGAGCAAATTCTTGGTTGCTATGAACTAAGTTCAGGAACAGATGCAAAAGAAATACTGAAAAGTCTATATAGATCTTCTGATTCAAGTAACTAGATTTCCAGAACAACATCAAGCTGAAAAGATTTCCTTGGACACAAGGAAGCAAAAACCTACCTGCAAAGTTGATCAAACATGTCCGACAATAACATTAAGAGAAACTATCCCTCAAGATCAAAAAGCATAAAAAATTAAGCACAAAACACATTCAGAGGATGAACCTGATATGCTGACATTATCTTCTGCCTGTATTCTTTGTGTCTCTGAACCTGATACAGTAAGAAGTTATTATTATCTGTTGAGCTGGAAAATTATTTACCTTAGCTAAAAAGTATGATCAGAAATTGAAAATAGAAGTCAAAAATCTAAGAGGATCGAAGTGAACTAACAAGCCTAGCATTTTAAAACACAGAGATGGTTTACACATGAAATCCTTCATGTCAATCAATACGAGGACATGAGCAAATTTGTATTTCAAGTATTTTAATAAAAGTACCGCTGACTCAGGACTTTGCATTTTAGTGAGATCATTGATGCATCTAGCATGTTAAGGAACCAAAGCCACCAGGCTGCAAGTCAACCATAAAAAAATGATATATTTCAATTTTTATTCCCCACTGTTGTATCCATACACCACGATATCAAAAGTAACTCCTTAGCTTGTTGCTTCGGCCAGCTTGGAAAGCACCAACCCGGAGTTCCTGCATCGAGATCTAGTATTTAAAATCCATGCCATGTCTGATGGACATATGTGTTTTTACCCAAATCATACTCATGAAGGTACAGACCAAGGTTTGAAGTTTTGGCCGAAACAGATCCAATGAATTCGGATGAGCTTGAAACTGACTGAAACTTTTTATTTTTTGTTTCATAAGTAAATAGTGCCACATCTGTTTTTAAGGCTCTAATGATCTAATCCATGTTATTTTTATTTAAACTTTATCAGTAAAGTGGGTAAGATGCAATCTTGATGTGTGTTTTTAAGTTATAGAAAAATTGCAATGTGTAGCAGTAATGATGTTTATGCATGTCTAGGAGCTTTGATGTTAATTTGGAAAGTGACATATGTTATCAATTTTATGCTCTTGTGTGCTTGCCTTTTTTGTTTATGCATGATTGAGTGACATTCGGTGTTTTAGTCAATACATTAGTACATTCATGTGATATGAGTAATGTGTTAAGCTTCAACAAAATTTAATTTCAGTCCAAATAACATAAATTATGACTCTAGATGATGTAAAATAAAATAAGATGTTGTAGAAACTTGTCTTGGTTTGTTTTTTTTTTAATATTCAAGTTTATTTTGATTCTTTTGACCAAAACTCTAAAACTCAGAGCGAAACTGATAAAACCACCAAAACTGTGGAAACCAAAACTCTACCACAGGGACCAAAACCGAATCCGAGATTTAAAACCTGGTGTAGATCTCTTTGACCTCCCACTTTATCCTACATGGGAAATATCATCTTAGCATTCCCACGATGAGTTTTCATGTGTACTATGCACATCATTTCTCATAGCTGTATGTGTATTTGCTAGCATTGAATTACACATAAGTAGGTCAATGATGAGTGTTTGACTTTTTGGTTCTTTTTTAATTTGTATGATAAATGAAAGTAACCCCCAGAAAAGTAAATGTGACATAATATAATTTCAGCATTTCTATTTTCATTCTGATAAAATAGTACCACCAAAACAATCTATAACTAAAATCAAATGCAGCGAAGTAGGTGGGAGAGGAAATAAACCTTACCTCCCACAAAATATCTAGACATGAACTACTTAGACAATAGGATTGTATAAAGTAGCAAATTCATATCAAGAAAATGTCAGAAGCATAACACAAAAAAATATTGCACAGGCCCCCCAAGTTCTCAAAGCCATGCCTAAATGCACTAACAACCATGGGAAAAAAGATATTTCCAACCTAAAATTCACCAAAAAATGTAATCATCCTAATTTTCTCGTTGAACCATTCAGCTGTTATTTAGTTATTCAGTTGTAAATAAGTTATCTCACACTCCTTCCAATCACATCAGACTCCTTGCCTCTTATTTTTTAAAAAAACTGTAATCTATTTTATGAAACTGATTATTTGATCCCTTATTTACAAATATAATATCTTACTATCCTCACAATCCATTAAGAGTCCTTGATTTTAGTTAAGAATTATATGTTTCAAATTATTTCACAGTAGAGTGGCGCATATGGAATAATTTTCTACAACAGATATTCTTGCATATATCACCTGACTTCCCATCCCTTAATTAGTCATAATATCATAGTTGTCGAATAGCCAGACAACTCTGGGCAAGACTATCATATAACCTAGGTGCCAGGTGGTCACTAGGCACTAAGATGATAGACCAAGCTTCTTATTAGAAAATTATCATTCATTCAATCACTTCTTATATCTTTAGACCCTTCAAAAAGCAGCATATTACTTGCCTCAAGGCATGGGAGATGATACATTGCACAATCACCCATTAAAAATTAAAAATACCTAAGATATATCGGAATATGTAAAACATATTTAAGAATGAAAATTAAAATATCAGTTGATTTAGCTCAAATGGTATAGATTGCTGAAGTGGTTTAGCTTTGACTGAAAGACCTTCAAGTGTCATTTGTTTGACGCTTGATATAAGATTTTTAAAAGTATCAACCATTGTTGGAAGACTTTCGGGGGTCCTTATATCAAATCAAAGGATCAAGCTCATTGTTGGACGAGTTCAACTCACTCATTGTTGGAAGAGTTCAACTCTCTTCCAATTTTCAAAAGTAGCTACCAAAAACTTCATAAGTATCCACGTATCCAATACATATCCAACTCGGATACATATCTGACATGAATTTTTGGAGCTGGATTTAAGTGTCCAAATAAACATTAATTCATGCACCATGGAGTCCCTTAAGCCTATCCAAATCACATCAACAACTATGAGAATATTCTCTTCTAACTAGTACATGTGAATTCATATAATTTTTTTTCGAAGATGATTCTTATCATTCCATTAAAGCAACTTATATTTTTCTAATTTCAGATACAAGATGTTCTGTTATCCATCCAAAAGAAGCTTGAGGCCAAAATCCACACAGTAGAAAGCATTTAACAAAAAAAATGCATTAGTCATCATTTTATAATTATTTTACATGTCTTAGATTCAATATATGGTGAAGCTTGAGTGTTTCAAAAAGCAAAAAGTACCCATGCTTGTGGCCTAAAATAATCCAAAATTCTGTTTAAAAGAACATCTTCTATTTCTGAATGTGTTAAAGTTATAAGTTGATCTGGAGAAACTTTTCGATCCTGGTGTGTAAAGCATCTATCATCATAAGCCATTAGAAATATTATAACATTGCGAAATGAAGAACATAGAACTACTTCTGAATAATTATGGGTGGACTTCAAACTCTTACCATTTGCACTTCTTTCCCTCCCTCTCTAGAAATTAATTCCTACTAATTAGTATAAGTATGGCAAACCGCAACACTGACAAAATATGGCAATACAATTCGCTGAATGGCAATATAATTCATTGAACCTTGAGCTAAAGTCTTTGTTTGAATCACCACAGCAACTTTGGGTTTAAATTTCCTGGATACCTAAGTTTTATATCTAAGTAACTAACCATTGTTTATTATACTACATCAAACATGTGCAAAAAAACTCAAGAGACAAAATACATTTGTGAATATGCTGAGATCCCAGCAACATCCTAACTAGGAGACAATCCCATATGCTCCATTGGAGCGGATTAAATCAATTGATCCTTCAATTCACCAAAACCCATCTATAAACTATAGATAAACACAATTCCTATCCATAGATTTGAATGTAAATCAACCAAAGGTGCTGCAATTTTTTCACCGATCAAAACACTCTCGAGTCTCGAATTTCCTTTTAAATCAGATATCTTCCAATGTCTAATACTGCTCCCAAATCCATTCTACAATATGCTGAGATCAAACGGTTAGATGGTCCAGATCTCCAGTCTGGCACATGGATTGCTGCTCGATGGCCGAGAATTCCCAGCAAGTTGTCCTGCCGGCTATCAGACAGGCTGGCGAATTCTTTTTGCTAGTAATCAGGACAAACCAAGTCTACAAGGGCATTTCCGTCATTCACCATTGAAAGTAATTCAAAATAAAAAAAATAAGCACAGCGATCCGCGCAAAACTAGCAACGGAACCCTAACTTCAGAAACCCTAATCGGGGAAGCAAGAGGAGAGAAAGGGAAGAGACGAGAGAAAAGGCTCACCCTGGTTCGCTCCCCCTCGGGCAAGTACCTAGCGAGGATCTCCTTCATGAACTGGATCTTGGCGTCGCGCGGCACCTCGAGCATCGTCGGGGGGAGGTGCCGCTCCAGCGAGCTGAAGATGGACGGATCGAACTCCGTCTCCAGGTCGTCGTACCGCTCCGGCTTGTGCTCTGTGTTCGGGTTCAGTCGGAGACGGCGGTCGCCGTAAGTCGGCCGGCCCGTCCGCGGCGCCACCGCCACAGCCACCGCCCCGTTCCCATTCCCGTTCCCCGCCGGTGGGTCCTCCCTCCTCTCAACGGCGCCGTCCAGGGACATCGTTCCAACAGCAGAAGCCCGCAGTGGGGCGGGGACTCGGAGGAGTTCACTGCTCGCCTGCCATCTCGGATGAGAATTCTGAATGGAAGTTAGAGAAGATTAGGGTTATGGTTAGGGTTAGGGTTTGGAAGGGGGGCTTCGTTAGAGTCTTAGAGAACAGAAATGCAATCAGGGTTTGGTGAGAGGTTGGGATGGGAGTGGTAGAGGCATGGAGCACGTGTGGCATTTTTTCACGTCGTTGCGATATGGACGGGTTTCGTTAATGCCACCTCTTCCGTCGGAAATAACGCGAATTGCCCTTTGCGTCGGATACACGGGAAATCATCAGCTGCTTGTACGGACGCTCCTACCTGTAGCGGATGGGAAAGCGGGTCGTGGTGGGCATTAGGGTTTTGAAGGAGAGAGGAGGGTGGGATTTCCAGACTGTATGGAGACAAACAGCAGAGAGCTTTTCAAGTTAACAGAAATCTGACATGTGTGCAATATCTTTTGTCAAGTGATGTGCCGGACTCCTGAAAGTGAAGACTTTAAACATGGTATTTAATAGAGAGAGTTTTTCTTTTAAAAAGAGGGCCCACGTGGTGTTTTTTAATAGCATCTGGAGGCCGATTCTCTGAATCTCCATCCACCGCAGGGGCGGCCCAATACAATTGGGGCTAAGACGAACTCATTAGAAGAAACCTTTTTTATTATTATTTAAATAATAAATTTTTTTTAATAAGTATAAAAATATTTTAAAATTTTTATTTAAAAATAATTCGCCTAGCTTTTTGAGAAGCAAAATTACTAATTAAACTTTTATACTCAAGATCCATTAAAATACTATTTTCAATCGATAATATAGCTAATCCATTTAATCTTTCTTGTGACATAGTTGATCGCAAATAAGATTTTATCAACTTTAATTTTGAAAAACTTCTTTCAGCAGAAGCAACTGTTACAGGTATTGTTAATAATATCCTATATGCAATGCATGCATTTGGAAAAGAATCTGTTTTTTTTATGAAACTTAAAATATCAATAGGAGTACTAGTTTCTGTTTGTAAAAATTCTTTTAAAATTTTTAACTCTGAAAACATATCAATACCATCAATATCAGAATATTCACCATGCTTTAAAAAGTTTTCAAGATTAAGGCAACACTTTTTCAAATCATCTTCATTCAAAGATTTTAACTTTCTAAAATTAAACAAAAAACCAAAAACATTTTCATATATAGTAAATTGTTCAAACCTATTTTGAATTGAAAAAATAGCTTGATCTACTATATATAAAAAGTAATCAATTCTAAAAGATTCTTCAGCTGATCTTGTTATCTCATCATCATTATTTTCATCAAAATATTTTTTTCTACGGATCATACGTTTTTCACGAAATATAGGTTCTATTTCCATTTCATTTGCAATTTCTTTAGATGAATTCAAAGCATTCATGAATCCATTTTTCCTATAACTTTTCAAATAAGAAAGAAGACCTTTTAATTGATCTATAGCAACATCAATATGCATGTCTTCATATTGTAAAATCTTACTAACTGAGTTAACAGCAAACAATATATCGTACCAAATATTCATGCCTAATAAAAATTCAAAATTTTCAATCTCATATGTAGCTAAACATGTGGCTTCACTCTTTGTTTTAGGATCTTCACTAGTTTCCGCTAATTGAACTAAGGCATCTCTTATTTTAGGAGCTTGGTTTTTAATTGCTTTGACACTTTCAATACGACTTTCCCAACGTGTTTGTGACAAGGGTTTAAGAGTTAATGTGGATATATTATTTTGTAAAATTTTACATCGTTTTGTAGAAGAAGAAAATAAGGTATAAATTCGTTGTATCACTCCAAAAAAAGATATAGCCTTAGGACATGAGTTAGCAATATCACATAATACTAAATTTAAGTTATGACATCCACATGGTGTGTAAAACACTCTAGGATTTATATCTAATAATCTTCTTTGTACACCTTGATGTTTTCCTTTCATATTAGATCCGTTGTCATACCCTTGTCCTCTTATATCATTAACCTCAAGTTTATGTTTTTCTATTATATTTATAAGTTCATTAAAAAGACCCTTTCCAGATGTATCATCTACTTCTAAAAATTCTAAAAAATATTCTTCTACTTTTACTGGACTTGTTGAAGTATCTACACATCTTAAAACTAGGGTCATTTGTTTCTGATGGCTTGCATCAGGAGTGCAATCAAGTATTACAGAAAAGTATTTTGCTTCTTTAATCTTTTTAATTATTATAGCTTTAATTTCAGATGCTAATATTTGAATCAATTCATTTTGAATATTATGACCTAAATAATGATTGTGAATTTCACCATGTTGAATGTGTCGAATATGTTCTTGCATTACTGGATCAAATTCTGAAATCGTTTCAATAAAACTTAGAAAATTTCCGTTATTGCTTTAATAGATCTTTTCATTCTTTCCTCGAAATGCTAAATTATTTTTTGCAAGATTTTTTACGACAGCAATAATTCTCAATAGAACTTTTTTCCAATGATCCTTCTCTTGGTTTATTTGTTCTTGAAGACTTTTATCAATTGTATTATTTTTTAGCAATCTCACTTCTAAATCAATCCATCTATTCATGCTAATGATATGTTCATTAGTTGTTTCATGACTTTTAAGCTTGATACCTAGATTTTTCCAATCCTCACTTCCTTCATTGACTAATTGACTCGTGCTAGGCTTTGAATTAAATAATTTACAACAAAAACAATATACTCTATCCAAATCTTTCGAATACACTAACCATCTTCTATCATATTTTTCACCATTAGGTAACTTACGAATGTAATATATCGTAGAGAAGTGTCTATTGTTTTCATCCTTAGAAAAATAAAAATCATAATCTCTAATTGGACCTCTTTCCACCATTAGATCTCTAAATTTTGTATCAATATTTTTTCATTGACCAGGATCATAAAAATTTGTAGAAATAGAACTAGTTCCACAATCTTTTTTCTTGTTTATCTTATCTCCATCTGATTCTTCATTGTGCTCTTCACTAGATATTGTTTCACTAGCAATCTCATTTTTTAACTCTATTTCGGGTGTCTGTTCTGTTGCTAATTCCTAAGTTGAATTTGATGTGGCATTTTGTTTGTTTGTAACAACAAATCTATCTAGAGCTCCTTTTTGAGATTGAATGAGTTTATCGATTTTTCTTTTTTTTTTGAGTTTTTCATACCCACAGTCATATTTTCTATTAGACATTTTAATCTATAAATAATATTATCAAACTAAGCAATTAAAAAAACACCACAAATAAATCAAAATATAAAGAACTTGATTGTGTCAAGAAAAACAAACTCGGGTTCGACAAGTAGTGCCGAACTTAATTGTGTCGAGAAGAGGCCGAATAGTGCCAAACTCGACTGCGAGAAGAGGCCGAACCGCCGAAGTCACAACCAACCTACATTTGGACCCAAAAAAAAATCAATTCTACTGTCTCTAACTTGACTAAATAAAAATTAATTGGATCAAAAGATTAATTAGTAAAGTAAACTAGCTTAGGAGCTAACAGAGGAGAGACGGTGGATTAGATTCTCTGATTCTCACCGGACACCGGGAATTGGGAATCCAATTTGGGATCAGCCGATCAGTGATTCAGACACAGAGACACTCAGTGAGACAGTGAGGACTGAGGATGGTGGAATGTGGATTTTGGTCCTTGGAGTGAGCCGAGCTGCCGAGTGCGGACTGCGGAGTGCCGAGGAGCGGAGGAAGCCGGAGCGGCGGAGCCCGGAGGTCGGAGGAGCCGAGGACGGCGAGGAGAGCTGGAGTCTGGAGAGGACTCCTCTCAGAGGAGAACCGGGCGAGTGGCTAGATCCGGCCGGCGGCTAGCCACTCGCCCGGTCTTCCGACGGCCGAAGCCCGAAGGTTAGAACTTGGAGGACGGGAGGAGCCGACAGCCGAGGACGGCGACGTCGGGCGTCGGCCAGGGCCCAGGAGAGGAGATCCGGTCGGCGATCCAAGAGCTGGAGAAGAGATCCGGCCGGCGGTCCAAGAGCTGGAGAGGAGATCTGCCTTCTTGGAGCCGGAGGAGGAGGACCGAGCCACCGAGGACGGAGCCGGAGGAGGAGGGTTCTGCCTTCTTGGAGTCGGAGGCCCGGAGCCCGGAGGCCGGAGGTCGGAGCCTCGGAGCCTCGGAGGAGCCGAGGACGACGAGTCGACGAGGAGAGATGGAGCGGTGCTGCGAGCCTGCGAGTCTGCCGAGAACGGAGAACGGGAGATTGGGAATTTAGGATTTGGGAGAAGGTTCACTGGTTCTCCTATAAAAAGGAAATCACCGGCGGCAGAGAACTGAGAAGGGGGGAGAGAAGGAGGGAGGAAATGCCCGTTGCTTGTCATTTGTCAACTGCCGTAGCCGTTGCCCAGCCACTCTGCCGTTGGGGAGACGCTGAAGGCCGAAGGAGATGCACTGTAGCCGCTGAACTGCCGTAGCCGTCGGCCGTCGCCCACTGCCCAGCGCCCAGCTACGACTGTCACTCTAGGTCTCTAGCTATCGGAGATCAGGAGATGGATGGGAAAGGCAGAAGGCTACGGTCCGCTCAGCGGCTCAGGGGTGGGGATGTCACCATGTCAAGGAGTTCCAGGCTTCCAGAGTTCCAGCTCGGCTTAAATAAAAAAAAAAAAAAAACTATGCTGTGGCGTGTGGGAAGTGGGGACCATGGGGTGGGGGCCTTCCGTGGGTTGGGGGCCTTAGGCGACTGCCTCAGTCGCCTAAGGCCCGAGCCGGCCCTGCCTTACCGAACCCATTTGCCTTGCATGTACCTGATATTTACACTTGTATACATACCACATACACACACATATGTATATGAAATATATATGCGTACATGTTTCCATATATGCATATATATATATATATATATATATATATATATAAAATAAATATATACATGTCAATAGAAATTTGTCCTCTTTACCTTTTATAATATAATTTTTTGCATGAATACCCTCCTAAATATCGAATTTTGCATGAATATCCTTCCAAAATTTTTATCTTTATTTTTGCATATATACCCATACCATCTAACGCCATTACAAAATTAACGGTTTTAAATTAAAATGACTAAAATATTCTTAATGAATAGATGTGCAAAAAAATATTTATAAGACAATCGCGATAGAGGATAAAAAAGTAATTTCAAAATTTTATTTTATTTTTAATTAAAATAAATATTATTTTTATTAATGGTGTTAGAAGAACTGTAATATCATGGCATTTGTACGAAAACAGTGTCTATGAGGGTATAGAAATAAATATAAATTTTAAGAGGGTATTTACATAAATTTGAATATTTACGTAAATTTAAATTTTTAGAAGAATATTCATTAAAAAAAAAAGATCTTTATAATATAGAGTTTTGGTTAATAGGATTACACAGCAGAGGAGATGAGTGAGAAAACCAGGGCCCAGGTTGAAGCTGGCTCTACATCACCGCCTGGTTTTGAGCAACCAGGTTGGGGTGATGGCGAGCACTGAGGTCCTGGTCTATTGTGGCCAAGGGTGATTCCAGGTGGTGCTGGGAGACGTGGCCCTTAGCCCCAGATGATATTGAAAGGCTATAGCAAAGGTTCAACAAGGGAGGAGTTACCTTTGACAAAGGAGGAGTTCCAACGACTGAGGTAGCCATTGGAAGCTCCGTCTGAATAGCAAGTTCCTTAGGCACCGACTACCACCGGAGATCATAGTCTGTGAACTAACAGCCAAATGGAAAATAGAGCATGGATTCCAGCTCTTTCTCGCATTAGCATAGATTGTGGCATGGGACCGTCGTTGGTTGAAGGTCATGTAGTGTTCTTTCTTTTTTTGCTAAGACGGGTGGATCATATCTGACAAGTATGGATACAGCCAATAAAGTCAAAAAATATGATACCTTGGAGTGTCAGCGGCAACTCCCCATCTCCAGCCCACAGGGTACTGCCGGAGTGATATATTACATAAGCAGCCACCCAATCTACAGCCCCATTGGCTTCGCGGTATACATGCTTGGCCTAGAAGGCCCCTCTATCCCTCACCATAGCCCAAATGTTTGAGAACAATAGGTGGTCACAGCCGTTACCCTTTGGACCCCCCAAGATCCAACTGATAATGGTGGCTGAGTCACCCTCCAGGATGATGGACCTGGCCTGTAACATGCACCGGGCAAGACGAAGGCCTGCCCAAGTAGCCCTCAGCTCCGCACTTGAAATCGAAGTGTTAAATAACTGACTGCCCCCAGCAGCCATAACCCCGGCAGACGAGTCCCAAATAACAAAACCCACACTGCCCCTCATGCTATCGTCCATGACTAACCCATCAAAGTTGACCTTAAGGAAACTCGGGGATGGGGCCTCCCAGGTGACTCTAAGCTCCAATGCATGGTCTGTAAGGACTGGTCCCTATAGCTCCACACCTCCTACGGGACCCTTGCAAAACACTAAGTCACACTAGCCCATGTGCATTGAAACAAGGCATGGTCCACCGTCTCGTCCACACCACAAACCTCACACTCCAATGGGATCCTTAGTCCTCGTCCCCCAAGAACAACTCTCGTGAGAAGGTCCCAGACCACTATCCAGAGGAACAGCGCAACCCTCGGGTGGAGTCCCAATCGCCAGATCTAGGCACAGTCCGACCCAGGCTCATACTCCCACCTAAGAATGCGGAAAAGATCGCCTACCCTGACGCTAGTTCTGGTAGAGGTACTCCACACCTGCACATCTGGTCCACCACTCTCTGGTAAAGAGAGGGATCGGACCCGCTCTGCCAGATGCTCTCGAAGAGCTGGGCCAATCGAGTCTCATCCCAACTGCCCCTCCGGGGGCCATAAGATCACAGACATGTAGGCCCTCCCCAGCCTCGACACTAACCGTAGTCAGCCAATGCCGTAGAGGGAGGGCATCGACCCATGGGTCCCCGGCCACATTGATGCTATGCACGTCGCCTATTAGCCATCGAGTGTGAACTGACACCATAGGCAAGTACCTCGCTACCTCATGCCACAAAAAGGAACATCTCCGCCTTCCTCGAGCCCAGCCCTCCGGGCCCACCCCCCATAACGGGCAGCCATGATCCGGCTCCAGAACTCCTGCTGCTCCAAAAGGAAATGGATAGCATGCCGGGCGAGGAGCAGCTCCCGCCTCTCCAGGAGAGACCGGACCCCTAGACTGCCCTCACTGAAAGGGAGATAGATTCTCTCCCATACCACCAAGTGCACCTCTCGACCCCCTCCATGCGAGCCCCATAAAAAGCCCCGAAGAAGTCGCTCGATTTTTAGTAGCGCTGACCTCGGCACCACCGTGTTTGCCATGAAATAAACTCTCAAAAATTAAAACTTAAAACAAAACCTAAATCAGCCTGCTCTGGACTCGTTGCACCAACCCGGTGCACTCGGATACCCGCAATCTCCTACCTGAGATCGGAACACCCAGGTAGGTCCAAGTTCCATCCTGCTCAGGCATCTCTGGAATCCTCCGAATCCCCCATCAAACCTCAGGCGACGTGCTAGAGCTAAAGAAGATGATGGACTTTTGGGCATTCACTCTCTGACCGGATGCAGTGCAGTAGACAGCCAAAACTCTCCTGATAGCCCAAGCATCCGCTATTCGAGCCCTAGTCACAAGGAGATAGTCATCGATAAAGAGTAAATGGGATATCGGCAGGGGCCCTAAAGCTAGGACGTAAGCCTCCAGTTCTCCGGTGGCGCACGTAGCCCATAGTGACCGAGACAAGACATCAGAACAAATGAGGAACAAGTATGGGGATAACGGGCATCCTTGTCGAAGCCCCATGGTAGATTTGAAAAAGGAGGATGGAGAGATATTGACCAAGATAGAAAACTTCGGTCCCCGGACACACCCTAAAACCCAACCAATCTAGGTCTCGTGGAAATCCAGACTCTCCAAAGGTAGCCTAAGAAAACTTCACATGATTCTGTTATAAGCTCGTTCCATGTCCAGCTTGATAGCCATTAGGCTTCGCCGCTTTGGGGCCCGCCGGAGATCCCACATCATCTCCTGGGCCACCATGACATTGTCGGAGTTACTCCTACCTCCCACAAAAGCACCTTGCTCTTGACAGATAATGTTGGGAAGGAAGGGCTTCATACGATCCATCAGTATTCTTGCTACAACTTTATATAAGATTGTGCATAAACTGATAGGCCTAAAGTGGCTTGGCTCCTCCGTGTCCTGATGCTTCGGTATCAACGTGACAAATGTGGCCTTTCAGTCGTCAGGCATACCCAACTGAAAAAGCACAAAACTGTTTCCACCACCGCAGTTCGAACAATGCCCCAATATCTCTGAAAGAAGAAAGATGGGAAGCCATCTGGACCAGGAGCCCTATCCTCACCTAGTGCCCAGACCGCCTCCCGCACCTCCCCCTTCATCACCGATCGAATCAATAGCGCATTCTCAGCAGCCCCAATTTGAGAATTGGCCCTCGAGAGCTGGCCGGCGGCATCATACCCACTATCCTCTGTCCATCGAGAACGGAAAAAATCGAGCAAGAACTGGCTAATCGCCGGATCACCTTCCACCCGGTGGCCCCACGTCCCGCGGGGGTCAAATCATATTCCTCTACCTTCTAATGACCATAGATCGATAAAAGAAACTAGTATTCCGATCACCCACTCTGACCCACTGGATTCTAGATTTTTGTCTTCAAAAGATCTCATATTGACGTAGGATCGAGTGGTGAGTGGCGAGAAGCCCCCGGAGGCCCACCATGTCGGCCTCAGGGAACGCGCCCACCTGATGTTCTTTTCTTTGGAGGTCAGCAATCGCGGCCTCCACATCCTCCAACTTCTTAAAGATATCGCCCACTACCTCACGATTCCAACGACGTAGCCGTCGCTTGGTCAACTCCAATTTACATGAAATCCTCTGCATGGTGTCACCGCGAACCGGCAAACTCCAAGCTCCTCGGACAATGTTCAAGGATTAAGGGTAAGACAACCAAACCTTCTTGAAACGGAAGGGGCACTGATGACTGAGACCCGATGCCGTCGAGGTTAGCAATGGACAGTGATCCGAAGCAATCCGGGTAGATGACTAACCCTGTAGGAGGAAAATCTAATAAGCCAATCAGTGGAAGCAACCACCCTGTCTAGCTGCTCCCACACCCTAGCTCTTCCAGACTGGTTGTTACACCAGGTGAACTGCGGATCGGAGAAGCGTAGATCCACCAGGCCATTGCGCGAGAGGAAATCACGGAACTCCCTCCTCTCCACGGTGTCGGTGAAAGCCCTTCCTCCCCGTTTCTCGCTCCCAACTTGGATGCAGTTAAAATCACCCACCACCGCTATCGAAAAACCCTAAGTGATTAAGTGGGTGAGCTCATCTCACAAAACTCTCCTGGTCCTATGGTCAGTACTAGCATACACTCTACTCAAGACCTTCGATGTTTCATTAAGTTCCAAGATAATCATAAGGACCTGTTGGGAGCAGTTATGGAATACGTTAACTGTAGCCGCACCACGCTTCCACAAAGCCACGATGCCCCCGGACAACCCCTGAGATTCTACAGCATAGGACTCCCAGTCAACCTCAAACCGTTGTAATACACAGCAGAGCCCTCTACCAGAAAACCGCATTTCATAGAGAAGGCAGATCTCTGGACTGTGGACCTGTACCAGCCTCCTAAACGACGACATAAAGGATGGCTTTGCTGCCTCCTACAGTTCCATGCAAGAATCCTCATAGAAAAAAGTCCGAGAGGTCGGCCACAAGCACAACAACCTCCGAGCCGCCTCGTGATAAGAATCATCCTATTGGCCATCATCCACACTGGCCTCGGACACGACCTGCAACACTGCTGCCTTCACCTGTTGTATGACCGTCGGGTGATCCGCGGGCCTGCCTGCAACCCCCTCATATCCACTCAGGTCACCTACCCCCGGCTCCACAAGTGCAGGCGTATCTCGCCCACCAAAGAGTCACTCACAGGGCGGTCTACGCAGACTGGGTCCCCAATCATCCTAGTCGCATCGCCCAGCTCGGACCCGCCCGAGGCAACGTCCCCCTGACCCGTATCCTCCTCTAGATGGCCTAGGGTAGTATGAATTTCGGAAGGCGGATCCACCCTCGAGGCTTGGACCCTGAACTGGAAAATCGTGGTCACTCCGCCGACTAAGGTCTCCAAGGGATCCGTCACTCCCAACTCGCTGGGCACCTCCATAAGCCGGAAGGGCCCCTGGCCCCAAAACTAGAAGGCTGCCCCACTAGATTCACTTCCAGAGGCAGGTCCACCTAAGCTGGCGCCGGCCCCCGCAGGTCCGACCATCAGATCGGGCCCGCAGGCCCAGTGGCAGGCCCCATAGGGCCTAGTTGGGTCCTAATTAGGGTTGTCAACGAGCCGAGCCGAGATCGAGCTCTGCGGGCTCGGCTCGGCTCGTTCCAGAAAATTTCGGGCTTGGGCTCGGGCTCGGTATTGAGCCCTGTATTGAGCTCGGGCTCGCTTAGTATAGCCTGGCAAGGGCTCGGGCTCGTAAGGCTCGTTTGCCCGAGCCCGCGCCCGCCCCATCTCCATCGTTCGTCGGAGGCTCAGAGGAGAGAAGAACGAAGGAAAGAAAGAAAGAAAGAAAAAAAGAAAAGAAGAAGAAGAGAAGAAAGAAGGGAGCGGCCGCGAGCACCGCTGGCACGGGTGTCGGCCGCAGGCCCGGCCGCGGGCTCGGCCGCAGGGGAGGGAGTACGGCGTCGTCATCGAGGGCGGAGAAGGGAGAGCCAGAGTCTCGAGAGGAGAAGGGAGAGCTGGATCGGGTGTACCGTGTACGGCGTCGTCATCGGGGGCGGAGAAGGGAGAGGAGGAGGCGGCGGAGCTTCTCGGAGAGCTGTAATCGGGTGTACGGCATCGTCATCGTCGTCGTCCTCGTCATAGCCGTCGTCGGAGGGGAGGGGGCATCGGCTTCGGGCTTGGGGGCGAGCCAGCGAGGAGAACGAAGAACAAAGGAGGGGTTGGAACTTGGAAGCAGGGAAGGACGGAAGGTTCTGGACTCTGGAGAAACCAAAAGAAAAGAGAAGAGATTTAAAAAAAAAAGGTTAACGGGTTGGGTTCGGGTTAACGGGTTAAGTCCGAACCCGAACCAATCCAATTCGATTTAAAGAAATTAAATGGATTTGGGTTAGTTCGGGTTGGGTCTGATCTAAATCCAACTGGGTTCAATCAGATTGGGATTTAAATTGATTAAGCTAAATAAAATTTAATTGGGTTGAGTCCAAGTTTAATTGGAATCCAATTAAATTGTTAATTGGATTGAGCCCTCATTTGGGCTCGCGAGCTGCTCGGGCTCGAGCTCGGGCTCGGACTCGGATTTAAATGGGCCTCATTTTGGGCTTGGGCTCGGGCTCGTTTGACTAACGAGCCGAGCTCGAGCCGAACTTTTATCGAGCCGGGCCCGAGCAGCTCGGCCCGTTGACAGCCCTAGCCCTAATCAGTGGAAGTCCCCCACCCATGGGGGCCTTCCCCCGATCCAACGTGCGCGGCCCAGCAGATTTGGGCCGCTCGCTAACCTCCGCGCGGCAGGCGTCGCGCGATTCACCGCGCGTCGCGGACTGGCCAGGCCACAGTCCGCACCGCCCATTCGACCCCGGCCTAGAGTACTACGACCCACATCCAGTAGCAGCCCAGGATTCCTGGGCTACTTCTTGTACTAACCCACAGGCTAGCCCATAGGCATAGCGCTTGGGCCAGCCTGCTGTTCCGACTGGCCGGCCCGCCCCCCAGGCGGCCCAACCCCACCCACTAAGGGCACAGAGT
This sequence comes from Phoenix dactylifera, assembly GCF_009389715.1. NCBI lineage: Eukaryota > Viridiplantae > Streptophyta > Magnoliopsida > Arecales > Arecaceae > Phoenix > Phoenix dactylifera. The sequence continues at coordinate 16,104,100 of NC_052395.1, forward strand.
CAACACAGCCCACGGGCGAGTCGTTAGCCATGTCGACTCAGAAGCCCTCATCTTTCCCACCAGAGGCCGGCGCCCCCACCGCCACCGCCGACTATCCCTTTAGCGAGGAGCGGCAGCAGGCCACCTTGGTGAGCTTTTGCCAGCCCTCCAAGTTCGATGGGGACACTGGAGGGCCGAGCGGAGCAGCCGGGGAGGAGGGCCGAGAAGGGGGCGACACTATCGAGGGCTCGGTCGCCTTCCCCAGTTGCGGCGGCCCTTTCTCCCGGGGTGGCCAAGCGCGGGATGTCGCCAACCACGGGCCATAGATCGACCCGATATCCCCCTCCCCCAATGTACCCCCCTGTCGGCACCAGTGCCCCGAACCGGCATGCTGGCTCAAAGTGTCCGATTCTTCCAGACCAAACACAGAGCTCCGAGATGCTCTCGAAGACAAAAGGCTGCCAAAGAGCCTTTATCCTCCCAAGGATCCGGACTCCTGGGAGGAGGGGTTCGGTGGCGTCAATCGCCACCTTCACCCGGGCGAAGCCCATGGCTCGCCACCCCTCTATGACTCCGTCCACAACCATAAGCCGCCCTGCCTGTGCCGCAATACCGAGAATGGTCAAGGTCGACCAGTACTCCGGCGGAAGCCCAGGTAGCCAGAGCCAGACCACCATGGTCTTCACTGGGGTCTCCCTAGGTAGGAAATCCGGGGTCCACGACTCCATGGCTAGGGGTTGCCCCGCCACCACCCAAAGCGCCTCCGACAGGGCACGGTCTCGGTCCTCCGACAATCGGAACCGCAACACAAACCGCCGCCACCTCTCTTGTTTTCCTCAACCGGGCAGCCACATCCTTGGCTACCCACTCGACCAGCACCCACCGGCCAAGGCTCCGGCCGACCAGCGCTAGTCCCTCCCACTCCCGGCGGGCAGCCTCGATAGGCTCCTCCAGGAGCTCGAGGACCAACGAAAAGCGTTGGCTCAACCAAGCCACCTCCGCCTCCATTAGCCAGTGGGTCACCCAGGGCCCTGGTCGCACCTGGCCCCCAGGTCGCTCTCCTCTTCTCCCCGCGGCCGTACCTTTTTCTTGAGCTGCCACCTCCGCCCACGTCCCTGTCATTAGTGCCACGGTCTGCTTCTCGATGCATTGCCTTTGGTTGCGTCTGTTAGGAATTGTATCCTAAGAGTCAATCATCAGTGCGCTGATGATTAAATTTTGTAAATGAATTGACAAATTAATAAAATGTTATTTGGCATTGTTCATCATTTCATTGTACATCTTCAAATGAACTCTTATATGATGAAGTCCATAGGACTTGTTTTATGATAAAAAAGGATTTATCTTCAAGTCCTTAAAACTGTTCGCGATCAAATGATATGTTGTTACTAGAACAACAGCATTATCGAGATTAGGTCGTTGTGTGACATATACGTTGGTTGTCCTCTTAACCAAGAAGTGTGGAGACACTGATATGTCACACAGGTGAAGTGTAGGAGTACATTTCATTGAACGTGACCAATTTCGGAACATTCTACTGTCAAGAGATGTTCCGAGTGGATATGGGTATAAGTTTGGCCCTCTGACCTGAGACCGCAACCTGTGACTAGCAAGCAACTCACTGTACTTTGGTACCAGACTACTTGAATTTCTAATTCAGTGACGGAAGGTCACTGGGTATAGTCAAGTACTTACGTAGTCAGTTGTGAGTCAATATAGAATTGACCCCTTCTCGAAACAGGAGATAATGCCTTGTGTTCAATTTAGCAAAACCTTGGCTAGGATAATCCTTGTGAGAAGTCACAGGATTTCTAAAGTTGAATCACATCATGGATGCACTTATTACAGAGTTGACAGAACTCTAAAGTCATCCTGGCATTTAGAAGTCATAGGGATAAATTATACGGTAACCATAGTCCAAGGGTTCTTGAATGTTGCTTTGCGATCATTGGGCCTATCCGGACGTCGGGTACCATTGCTAGATGGTCATTTCAATTAGTACAAGAAGTTGTTCTTGTGCTACCGGCTTAGGTTCGAACCTATGGGGTCACACGCATAGAAGTTTCTAGGTTGATCAAATGGCTGATTAATGATTAAGAATCATTCAGGGGTAATTTGGTCAATTCGATTGACAAATTATCCTAAGCAAAATTTGCATTAAAATAATTATCGAATTATTGGAGGGTTAATTAGTAATTGGATTACTAATAAATTCAATTTGATTGAATTATTGGACTTTAATTAAGCCAAATTGAATTAGATTCAATTTGGGCTAAATTAGGGTTTGACTTAATTCGATCGGGTTCGACCCGAGCCGATTGGGCATAACCTAATTGATCGAACTTGACCCAATTGGATTGGGATTGACTCTAGTCAATTAAGAGTCATTATTATGAAGAATTAAGTGGAATTAATTGTAATTGGATTGCAATTGGGCTGATTTAATGAGCCAAATCAAATTGGATTCGACCCAAATTAATTTGGGTTAATTTGATTAAACCAAGATTTGTGCGGATTTTAAAGACCACATGTCATCGTAGGATGAATATGACTTAAGTCATGTTCACACTATGCGGACTTTAAAGTCCACATGGCGTCGTAGGATGCATGCTCCCAAATCAATTAATTCTCCTAATGAGATTAGGAATCCTAATGTGATTAGAAAATTAATCAATTGATTAAGTGGACACATGTCATGCATCTATGAGCACAAGGATTGGACACTTGGCATTAATCCAAGGGTGGGTTATAGTCTCATACTCCTAATAAGATTAGGAGAAGCCCTAAACCCAATCTATAAAAGGGTAGCAAGAGAGACATTATCAATTAATTCTCTCCTCTTCCTCTCCACGCCAAGGGTTTAGTGATTATGATTTTTTAAGAACTTAGAGTTCTAAAAAATTCAGAAAAGGGTCACTTCATTACTTCTCCTCTTCTCCTTCTTCATCTTCTTCCTTCATCTCATAAGATCAATTAAAGGTTGATTGATTTTAGAAAGAACAAAATCAGCCACAGTAGGGTTCCGTACAAGCTAGCACTTCCACGGGATCAGATCAACTCGGAGCTTCGCGTCGATCATCCATAGAGGCCAGACATGTGTGTGGCTACGAAGCTCGACTTTCAGATCTTCAAATCCAACCTCTTCATCATAAGGTATGAGATTTATTTTATCTTAGTTAGGTTTAGAACTTAACAAGGATTGCTGATTTTCTAATTCTATGATTAATCATGCTTATAGTTATTTTAACATAAATAATTTAAATATTCCAGTAATTTATTTTTGAGATATGATCTCCCTTGAATGCTTGGAATTAAAGAGTTTAATTCTATCTTTTTTCTGTATTTTTTTGGAAATTTTTAAAATTACATGCACGCAAAAACCGGCTTTTTCCTTTCAGCGTCCACGGTCGTCGACCTCGACGTCTGCTCCCCTGTCGAGCCTGTTGACCCCGCCATCGGCTGCTTCCCCTTTGCCATGTCCATTGGACCTCCCTGAAATAAATAAAACAAGACACAAGTTCAAACCCTCCACTCACCCGCCTCTGGTAGCACCCCTACTGGCTGAAGAAGAAGCAATGGTCGCGAGCACTGAGCACACGCCGAAGCCGAGCCTCCTTGCACAGTTCACACATAGTGCCCAAGCTTCCTGACGCCTCCTGCGCTGAGTGTTGATCACGTTAGGCACGGAGGCTCGCTTTCCTCTGTCCTCAGTGAGGAAGTAGCCGTAAGGCGCTTTTCCATCTCCACAGATATTTCCTCACTCCTCGGATCGATCTTGCACACAGAATGTTAGAAGAAAAACCAAATAGAGCACGGTGCGTATTTGAGAGAAGTCGAAGCTGCGCCCAAGCTTCCACCGCATACTGCCGGCGAGGTCGGCCTCTGGGCTCTCCCCTGCTCCCCGGTGGGTACATGTGGCCGACGACAGAAGCTGCCAGAGCCAAAGCCTCCTTGGGTCGCAATAGAACCTCCTTGCCCTCACGGATCCTCAACCGCGGACAAAGAAGATGCTTGTCGAGCACTGCCTAGAGTGGGAGGGCATGATCATAACCTTTCACTCTCCTCGAGTCGCAGTAGAGCCCCCCTTCCGCCGAGCACCGCCGGCGAAGAGCTAGCCATTAGGGTACGAACAGAACCTTTCTCTCTCCTTGAAGTGTCTCACTCTAAAGAGTTGTTACCAATATCGGGCATGGCATGAGTTTCTCACTCTAAAGAGCTGTTACCAATATCATGTAGTGCTCTCACTGGAGACCTAATGACCCAAATTTGTGTCGGTTGCCGATGCTATTAAGACAGCACTGTAGGCCTCGCTCTAGGAGTACGGGGATAAGCTTATGGTATTAAACATATAAGGTTGCAAATGGGTCCGCGTGTTCGGCTCGAGTTCTAAAATTAGACCCAAACTATTTTATGGGTCGAGTCTGGGTTTACTGAATCTGAACCCGACCTGACCTGACCCATTATTTTTTTGGGTCTATTTCGGATTTGCTGGATCTGGACCTGATCCCGAACCGAACCAACCGAAGAGCCGACCCAAACTCAAAATGGAGTGGCATAAAACAAGCAGCACAGCGATGGGGTTTTGTTCTCCCGAATTCCTATTGCCATTCTTCATCCTCCGAGCGCCGCCTCCTCCGAACCCCTCCTCCGGGCGCCGCCTCCTCTGAGCGCCTCCTCCTCCGAAGGCCTCCTTCGAGCCCCTCCTTCGAGCGCCGCCTCCTCCGAGCCCCTCCTCTGAGTGCCGCATCCGTCGAGTGCATCCTCCTCCGAGGGCCTCCTCCGAGCCCCTACTTCGAGCGCCGCCTCCCGACTCCCGACTCCGGACTTCGCTACTCCCGACAGAGGTTCGATTCCTTCTATTTTTTTTTGTGTTTACAGTGATTTATTCTTTCTGAAGCTGGGAAGCATGATCCGAGTCCAAATCTGAAGTGTATTCCAAATGTTTCTGTAGCCATGATTACTGTTTGCTTACTGTTTGCTTGTTGGCTAATTTATTCTTTGATTTTATATCAGTAACCATGGAGTCACTAACAAGTAACAAGTGACTGAATTTTGGCCCTTCATCGATAGTTTGTGTAATTTTTCTTCTTTTGCAGCCAGTTGCTTCTACAATAAACACATTGGCAGTTGCTTCTTTTGCAACTATTGCTTCTACAAGAACTTATTTACGTGCACTCATACATGATTTCTCGAGTTTGATTAGCAATGGAAAATTATAGAATTGAATGGGAAAAAGAATATAGAAGAGTCATATCAAGATGTGTGCATTCTTTTTTAATGATGGACTAAGTACTATATGACTGAGGTTAGGTGACCCGGAGCTGACCCGATCTGACCTGGACCCAATTTTTCTGGGTCGGGTCTGGGTTATACATGGACCCGACCCGAATGACCAATTGGGTCAAAAATTGTAGGCCTGGACCCAACCCGACCCGACTCGATTTTCAACTAGGTCGGGTCTGGATCCAAAATTAGAACCCGAACAAGAAACCGGATCGAGTCGGATCACTCAGGACTTATAGATGTAGCCATATTAACAAGTTTAGGTTGTAATCTTGCAAACTCAAATACTTGATTTAGATGCCCTGTACTTGCTTCCTATTGAATTGCAAATGAAATTGATGAAATTTTATCTCGTTACATGTAAGAATTATAGTTATCACGAGCTTCATGTTATTGTGGGCAATACTCTACAGTAGCGCGACCGTGTCACGAGCCGGATCTGAGGCGAGACAAATCATGTCCGGATTCAGATTGTGACATTTAATGGTATCAGAGCGAACTCAGCCCATAGCTTATGTGGACTAGAAAATACTACAGCCGGATTCATGGAGGCTGTCCATGGGACTATCGTGGTGTTTGTAATTAGATTTGAATGGATTTGAACTCTGTCAGAACTTAAACGGGAGGAGTATGTGAGGATCCGTGCGGGCATGTGTTTAGTTCCACATCGATTATTCGCCAGAGAGATCTTGGGTACTTATACAGGATCAAGAAATCCAAATAATACCTTCCGGCTAACCATTTTGGGTGAGATCCTGGGTTGTTACAAGTTGAGTTACCTATTTATTAAGCACAACACCTTCAAGTTTCAAATCCTAACATGTTCAATAAATAAGTCAGATTCAGATTTGGAATTTTTGATACAACCACGTGTAACCTATCCGTATATGATCAAACCCGTATCTGACTCGACCTAACTTGATTATTTGGGCCATCCAATGGCGACCACCCGTATGACCAGAGGTGACCCGAACCCAACCCAGCCCAAGCCGCATGCAGGCCGGCTTGGCCGACGTCTAGGTCCGATTGCGCACTCGCGCCGTCCCTTTTGCATTTCTTCTCCTACTAATAGAGATGATCACGGGCCTTCTAGCCCGCCCAGCCCGCCCAGCCCGGTCCGAAATTTTTCGAGCTTGGACATTAAAAAAGGACCCATTGGTCGGGCCTAGGCAGGAAAAGCGGCCCGACCAAAAAATCGGGCCGAGCCTGGATACATTAAAAAATAGCCCGGCTCGGCCCGGCCCGGCCCGGCCCGGCTATAAAACACTGATATAATATATTAAAAAAATTTGAGAAACCCTAAATTCCTAACCCAAATAATACCTTCCGGCTAGCCATTTTGGGTGAGATCCTGGGTTGTTACAAGTTGAGTTACCTATTTATTAAGCACAACACCTTCAAGTTTCAAATCCTAACATGTTCAATAAATAAGTCAGATTCAGATTTGGAATTTTTGATACAACCACGTGTAACCTATCCGTATATGATCAAACCCGTATCTGACTCGACCTAACTTGATTATTTGGCCATCCAATGGTGACCACCCGTATGACCAGAGGTGACCCGAACCCAACCCAGCCCAAGCCGCATGCAGGCCGGCTTGGCTGACGTCTAGGTCCGATTGCGCACTCGCGCCGTCCCTTTTGCATTTCTTCTCCTACTAATAGAGATGATCACGGGCCTTCTAGCCCGCCCAGCCCGGTCCGAAATTTTTCGGGCTTGGACATTAAAAAAGGACCCATTGGTCGGGCCTAGGCAGGAAAAGCGGCCCGACCAAAAAATCGGGCCGAGCCTGGATACATTAAAAAATGGCCCGGCTCGGCCCGCCCGGCTATAAAACACTGATATAATATATTAAAAAAATTTGAGAAACCCTAAATTCCTAAACCACCCCCCCTTCCCTCGCAGACAGCCCGATAGCCGCCGCCCGCAACACCCCCCCCCCCCCCCCCCCCCCCCCCCCCCGCGGCGTTCCCTCGCTCAGAGCCTGATAGCCGCTCCCATTTCCGATTTTCCGCCGGTTTCCCTGTAGCCGTGCCGTCGCCTCTTCAACGACCGACCGGCGGCTCTTCGCGTCCTTCTCCCCCGGACGGCAACCTCCGCGGCTCCGGTCACCGACTCACAGTCACCGGTAAGATTTTTCTCCTCCTCCTCCTCCTCTTCGAGCTCGATCCCGGATGGATTTTGCCCAAGCTCGGAAGTAAAGCCCCATATAGCTTCGAGCCCGGATGGAAGAGAGAGAGAGAGAGAGAGGTGGTGGGGAGAGAGAGAGCTCGGAACTCGGAAGTAAAGTCCGGACTCCGGAGCTTCGAGCCAGGATGGAAGAGAGAGAGAGAGAGAGAGAGAGAGAGAGAGGTGGGGGGGGGGAGAGGGAGGTGGCTACGAGTCTTCCCCCTTGATGGAAGGGAGCTTGGAGAAGGATTTGGTTGGCTTGATACACACGTCTGAACTTGGGAAGTTGGGGACAGTAGTTTTGTTTTGGGTGGAGACTGGAGACTGGAGACTGGAGAGAAAGAGGGTGGAGGGATTTGGTTGGCTTGATACACACGTCTGAGGAGGGATTGGAGATGGACTTCCGGAGTGATCTTTCATCCCTTCTCTTTTTTGGTTTTGGTCTTGGTTTTCCTTCCCTCACATTGCTCCTGTTCCAGCTGGGCCATCAGGAAGAAAGATCGGGGGATTGGAGGTGGACTTCTTGGAGGGTGGAGATTCTTTTAATTTTCTCCTCTCGGCTTCTTCTCCCCTGAGATGGGCTCCCGAATCCTGATCCTTTTTTTTTTTGGGTTGGATGGGGCTTTATTTTTATTATGATAAATACTACTATCCCAAGTAATGAAGGGATGGTTTGTTGATAGGATAATTTTTATGAACTGAAATTTTTGTATAATTAGTTGTATAATTTTTTGATAGGCTTATGTCAATGGCAAGCGAAAGTTCACCTATTCCTGTGACGGATAATGAGTACGAGGATGGAAGAATCTAGTGAGGATGAAGATGACGAGGAAGAGATGGAATTATACAACTAATTATACAACTAATTATGATTACATTTACTTTTGAATGTACAAAGATGCATGTTTGTTATAATGTTAATGGAACAATGTAATTTGTATTTTATCTAAATATGTAGTTGTTTAAGTTTGTAGTTTTTATTGTTGGGTTGTAATTTTCAGCTGGACAACAGTGTTTCATACATTTTAGTTTCTTTCTATTAGCTTGAAGCTGCAATTTTTTTTTTTAATGTTTGTAGATATTTCCAAATTCCAAAGTTTGAAACTTCCACCAATACTATCTATTTAAAATAGGCTAGTTATATTCTTAACATTAACCAATTAACCATTGGAGAAACAAAATAAAGATAGAAAAATATATCCAGTTTTAGAGAGCTCATTAAGCTGTTGGGCCATTTTGGCCCATTTTTAGATTCCAAAAAAAAAAAAAAAATCGGGCATGTCGGGTCGGGCCTGTTGGGTCGGGCCTGGGACCAGATTTATAAAGTTGGGTCGGGCCTGGACAAAAATTTAAGCCCGACAGTCGGGTCGGGCCGGGCCTGGGCATAGCCATCGAGCCTAATTTCTGCTGTAGAGCCCGGCCCGGTCCGGGTTTTGATCAGCTCTACCTACCAACCGCCCCGTGCCTCTTCATTTTTTATCTTCGTTGCTCTCTCATCAGAATCCGCCAAATTCCCGCCCCGCTCTCTCTCGTTGATACTTCGCACTATCTTTTGGACGAGGAAACTAAAATCATAACAGGTTTTTTAATCTACTTTCCCCAATCCCATCAGTAGTAATAGTCATCAGAGATAGTCTCCTCCGTCTATTTACAAAGCAAAGTTAGGGTTTTAACCATTAGGGTTTTTGGTTTCCGTCTCGGACCAAATGAATCCACCCAAACTGGAATGTTCTTTTAATCCAAAAAGTTAGCTTAGCTTGGATTAGAACGACTTTTTGTGATTTTTCTATTCTACTTTAGTTTGGCCTTTTATAATTACTTATGCTTCATCGTCTTAGTTCAATGAGTAAAACTCTGTTCTTTTCTATATGTTTGTTAGAAATCATTTTAGTTTTATATCGAGATTCAACTATTGGAATGGTGCTGTTTTAGAGGTTGCGATTAAATTATGTCAAATACTTGTTGGTCAGATGGCGGCAATGGATGAAGGGAGGGAGATGAATAGCAATAACACCGTGATGTGTCTGCTGACAAATCCTGAAGGAGAGCCACTTGGTGCTCCACTCTATCTCCCGCAAAATGCTGGTCCACCTCAGCTCCAGGAAATCGTCAACAAGCTTCTTAACAATGTAATCTTGACCATCATCTGCTTTTTTATCTTTTGCTTCTCTAGAATTCAGATTTTAAAGAAAATAATTTTTTTTACAAGAATGCATTTTTTTTGCTTCCCGCTAATTCAAACTTTCCATCCGTAATTGGTTAATTCCGGTCCTTAAAAAGATACTCAAATTTTTCTTCTTTTGTTTCTTTCAGGAGGAGAAGTTGCCTTATGCATTTTACATATCAGACCAGGAGCTTGTTGTTCAGCTAGGGACTTACTTGCAGAAGAACAAAGGTGTGCTGCTGTTTATATAGCATTTATATGGAGAGACTTGTTTTCATACTATTTTTTCGGATGAAAGCTTTGTACATTAATGTGATCATTTGCTACTTATTTGCTGATTTTGTATGTTTGAGTTCTGCAGTTTCGGTGGAGAAGGTTATACGCATAGTCTACCAACCACAAGCTATTTTTCGAATCCGTCCAGTCAACCGTTGCTCTGCAACAATTGCTGGTACCTCTGTTTGCCTGTTAATCTTTCAGTCTAAGCATTTTCTATCTTTAAGTTATAGTGATTGTGAATGAAATGTAAGTTTAAGACTCATAAATGTTTCTCTAAAAGTGATGTTATATGCATGGATATAAATCAGTACTTTTTGTCCTGACATTTTGAGCGAGAATACAGAAAGGCATTAAGTGTTTTAGATTTTTATAAGACAAATTATTATCTGTACTTGAATTTGCATATTTACTTTTTAGCCAGAAATTTCCTAGCTTTAAATGTTAGCAACTATAAAACCAATGCAATGCCAGTATAGAACATCTGCATTTTTTACCTGGCTTGTCGATGGAGAATATAAAAAATTGCTAGTTAGGTTGATCAGGGCTGCACATAAGGGTGTTAAACATGATATACATTTTTAACCCATTCACTATCAACTTAAGCTTTTGGAGTCTTGGAGTCAAGTGGTTGGTGCGCCCTAGATATAGAATTTGTATTTCTTAATGGATAGTTTCCTTTTAGACTCAATTTCAGGCATTTTGTCGGATAATTGTTTCATGTAGCTTCCTAACCTGTCTCTTGATTTGCCATGGTATTATTTATGACAGAAGTCAATAGGTTGATCATGTTTCCTCATTGTAAAGCAAAAATTTTTTAACTTCATTTTTTTTGGTGCAAAACTATTATATGTTCACCTGCTACATAAAAAATTCAAGGACTCAAGTCTTGGCGGGATGTCCCGCAGAACACCAGGATGGGGTACCATCCTAAGCGTCGGGACAAGACCGTCCCACCATTGTCCCAACATCCCGATTGGCACGGGTTGGAACATCCCCTATCCCAAGTGTCGGGATGGCGGTGCATTCCATTTTATGGGATAACCAAGACGGCCCCATCCCACGGGACTTAAAACCTTGCTTATAATGATTATGATTTGCTTAATATACTTCATTGGGCATAGATTCCCTCACAAAAAAAGGGATTATGATTTGCTGAATATTTCTGCAGCCTCCATGCAATTGCTTGCTTCCAAGTACTGATCTGAAATTGATTTCATTTTCACCAGAATGTGATTCCTTTTCTTCCAAACCTTTATCACATTGGTGTACTATTTGATTAGTTCTAAGTATTTGGATTCTATGTTTGCTTCACTTAAACCATTTTTTTAATACTGTGCTTTCAAAGCAGTAGCAACTTTGTTTTACTTTCCTGCATTTGCAGGTCATACAGAAGCTGTGCTATCTGTTGCCTTCAGTCCTGATGGACGTAATTTAGCCAGTGGTTCTGGTGACACCACTGTACGATTATGGGACCTCAATACACAGACTCCACTGTTCACATGCTCAGGTGATCATTTCTTTAATGATATTTTTCTTTGTGCTATGGTATGTTGCCTTACTAGTTTTTCCCCTGTGAGTGCTCTTATTTTTTTCTTGAAGCTGTGGCATATTTAATTGTTTTAATTTATGCATGTTGTATAGAATGTACTATAATTTTTGGGTAACTTTTTTCTTTTCCTGTTTGTTATTGTTCAATTAAATGCTAAACTCTTCTCATTGTTCTTTGTCAATGCAAATGCTGACCAGGAGGCTTGCCTTCTATAATTCTTAGTAACTCATGTAGCTTTATCTGTAGCTTGTAATATCTGTTGTCCTCAGACCTGTTTCATAACACAATCCAAACCTTGGCTTCTACTTTTGCAATGGACTAGTGATGCCCCTTAAACTCTGCAGTTTTTTCCTTACAGTATTTATCATGTTCAGATAAGGTATGACAGCTTAAATTTGGGCCTTCACCAATCAATCATGGCAATACCTTAGTGTGGGCCGAGCTCAGTTAGAAACCAAGGAACTACAAGGACTCAATCTCAAACCAGAACCTTAGTCTGGACTAGTTCTGCAAGTTCTTCTTGCTATTCTTAGTCTTTTTATCTCCCTTCTTTAATCTACAAATAGTAGCCTGTCCTATCCCAATCTAAAACTGGTAGCTGATAGGATTCCAGAAATTCAAAGGCTTTTTCTTAAGTGATTCTTGAATATAGAGATCAACTTTCTAACAAATCCATGAATCCGCAATTATAGTAGACGGAAGCCTTAAAGCAATCCCGAGGTATGAATATCAACTAATCCAAACGAACTCCAGCCTCCCCTCCCCTCCCCACAGAAAAAAAAGGAAAAAGGAAAAAACAAAAGGAAAAAATCCTCTTAGTCCTTCCAGAAAGCAGATTTTTTCCACCGCCTCCAATGGGGAAATTTGGTCGTGCATCTTTTCTTCTGCCTCTATTGGCCACCACCTGCTAGCTTTTTCCATTGAGAGAGAGAATATATATCAGCAGTGGGAGATCCAGGGATGAGTGATGGATTTAGTAGCTTGCAAGGCCTGGAACTTCTGCTTTGAGGTTGAGGGGCCCCACCAAGTGAGAATGACAGGTGGATTCCTTGTTGGCCACACGACTAAGAGAGAGAGGAGTAATGGGTGCTTCTTGCTCCTCTCAGCAGCTTGTGATCATGGTTATTGGTTAAAGGCGAGGAAGAAGGGAGATCCAGGATGTGTTCTTTCTAGGGCTGGGACTCGAGAAGGCATTGGATCCTAAGTTAACTTTCTCTTTCATTTCTTTTTAATTTTTATGTTTTGTTTCCTAATCCTTTATGTTGTGACTTGAACAGGTTAACACTGATTTGACCTAGGCCACTCAAATGGCTGAACTGCTTGGGACAATAGGATGAATGTTTTTCCAAAATTTTATCTTCTTGTTTGGTGAGTCACCTAGTCGACCTGTTTAGGTTTTAAAACATTAAAATATACTTATAGAAATGATGAAACAACCTTAACGTGATTCTAAATCCCAAAATATTGAGTAAACATAGCATCCATGGTCACTTTAGTCAGTGGCCAAACTAGCCTAAACCATGAAGCAGGACTGAAACTTATTAGTTTCAACCAAAACCAATGAAAAATACCAAAATTGATCAAAATCGTGTTGGGGGTGGCCAGGGTGGCGGATTAGGTTTGGCTAGGTTCTTCCTGGTACTAATGCAGCCTGATAGGCCTGTTTGGATTTTACAACATTGAAGTGCACCTGAAGAAGTTAAAAAAATGACATAAAAATGATACTAAATACCAAAATATTAAGTAAACATAACATCCAGGTTAGGATTATCCAGTGGTTAAGTTGGTCTAAGACACTGATGGTAGACTGAATCACTGAAACTGGTGAATTTTGGCCAAGACCAACTGAAAATGCTGAAATTGATTGCAACTTAGTTTCTGGGGTTAGTTTCAGCTTAGTTCCAGCTCAAACTGTTCAGTTTTGGCCCTAAAGGGATCAATTTCGGTTGAAACTTAATACCTTTTATGTATATGCATTTTTACATTCAGAAAATCTATAATTTTGAATACTAACTTTCAATTTCCTTCTTCCTTTCTTGTTAGTTTTTGTTTAAATTTATCTGTGCATCTGCTCATTTTCTTATGAATTGTATGGAGGGTATCATTTTATTTTTGTAGTAAATTACCAAGGCTTTGTATACTGTTGTCCTAGCAAATTCTTCATGAACATTTTTTAGGTTTAAGTGTCCTGTCAGTTCCCTTATAAATGAAGCTAACAGCACCTTGTCAATGTTTACCCGGCTTCTCTTTGTTTAGGTCATAGAATAGATTTTTCGTCCAAACATCAAAGTGCACACATAGCTAGAGCCAGCATGTACATTAGGTTCTGGTTTTCATGTTGGTATGTCAACCTGAGCACCTGGATTTTGTATACCACTCATTTTCAATGCAAGAAAAACTATTTTGATATCAATATTGCTTAATCACACTTAGGGGGTGTTTGGTATGGGGTGATCGTCCCAGGATCAAGGATGATGTGGGTGGAGGTGATGAGATCACCGCGTTTGGTTGCACTACGGTGATCCTACGTGGCGGTGATCCTAAATCACCTCCACTCCTCAAATCACTGCCCAACTCGGTGATGGGATACCCGTCCTTGAGGTCGGAAATTCAAGATCACCCCAGGGCAGTGATCCTAGGTTGAAAATTAAAGACAAAAATACCCTGCAATTTAGCAGAAAAATTGATATATCAATATACCATCAATATATATTATATATATAATATTGTGTTGATATTATATATTATATTAATGATATATATATTATATTATAATATATTACTAATCATATTATTATCCTATTATTATTGAAGGATAATTTTAAATTATAGTAGAAATATATTATTATATTTTATATTTATATAATAAAAATATTTAATATATTACTCCTATTTACCTTATTTTTCTAATCAAAATAATTATTAGTATTAAAAAATCTATTATAAGTATAAATAAAAAAATTAATTCTATAATGAAAAATAACATATTTTTATAAGATTAATAATTTATAGAAGTAATAAATATATTTTTATAGAATATATTAATAATTAATATATTGATAAACATATTAATATTTTATTATAATATATTTTATATGATTAATAAATATATGATAAGGGTTACTAAAAGTAGAATATGTGACAAAATTATGAAGCTATTATAGGAATTAGCATATTGACTTACATTTTTGATTCATGAGAATTAAAAATACATAAAAAAATCCATCTAAGATATATCAGGGGTATTTGTGGTATTATATGGTCGGTGATCTTGGATCCCTCTACCATACCGAACAAGTTACTCATAGATATCCGCAGATTTTTAATCACTGGACTATGGCCTGCCAAACACATTGATCTTGGATCACTGGGGATCAAATTACCCCAGCATTTGGATCACCAGGGATCTTAGATCACCGTGGTGATCCTCTTGGGGTTACCAAACGCCCCCTTAGTGTTTCTTCTTCAACTGCTATTCAAATCATAGCCATTCATTGAAGAAATATATTATTTTTCATTATTGAACACCAATTAACTAATTATATGTTTTAATTCTCTTAGGTTGTTATCATAGAAGCTTTTATAATTCATTCAAAGGATACACATTTACACTCACCGCTGGCAATTGCCGTAAAGAAATTTCTTCTCGCGGATATTAAGGTCCTTTATTCATTTAAGTTTTACTAAAGTGTATTCATAGGAAACCTAAAGTAACGTAGATACATGTTGTTTTGATCTTCAGTTGTTACTGAATTCCAAATTGTCCTAACACTATCTTATTTTATTTTCCTTAGGCCATAAAAATTGGGTGCTCTCTATTGCATGGTCGCCAGATGGTAAGCATCTTGTGAGTGGTAGCAAGGCTGGAGAACTTTTAACATGGGACCCGCAAACTGGGAAGCAGTCTGGTGGTCCACTTATTGTAAGTCTGTATGGTCATTCTTAACTTGTCGACTGTCTGCATACTTCTAATTGTTTGTCTCGATATTGAGAGGTACTCATAGGTTTAATCTCCATTAGACCGAAGATTTATCGATGCAATCTTTGTTCTGTACAGAAGTATGAAGGTATAATCTCATGGCATATCTGAATGCAAAAGGGGGTGGCCCACGTTACTTGTAAAGTGTTGTGGTTTTAAGACTCTGGATTTAGTAACCTCTAAAGTAATTTATGAATATCGGACTGCAATATTCATTGCTGATAGGTAAATGCTTAACGAGAGAGCGGAACATATGAAAGAAGGGTTTTATTTTTATCAGAAATGCAGGTAGACTAAGTAGATTGCAACTTCTTGTGTAAAGTTCGGCCATCATAGTTCTCTAAGCTTAGCATGCAAGATGTTAGAGTAACATGCTCTTAGCTTAGCATGTGAGGCTTTTTTGCACCAAATTTAAGGGGATCGTAGGCATTATTGCTCTATGATTACATTAATTTCTTTATATTGCTCCATAAAATCTTTTAACATGTAATTGGACTGATAATTATTTGTTGTCTCATGTTTGGTCTGTTACTCATTAAATTGTATCTAAAGGGTCAGCCAGTTATAGGAGCATTTTAGCCATTTGACCAGTCATGTAGTGGTTTTCCTAGTTATTTAGTTAGAAAAAAGGAAGCATTGAACTGATACATTGACTGTAATCCCCCTTTCTCATTTCTACTTACTCTTAGTCATATCTTTACATTCTACTCATTCCTTGTCTCTTATATTTGTTTTCATTTTATTTTCTGTCATCGTTGGAGGGATTTTATGTTTTCTTTGGTTCAAGATTTGCAAGCAAATTGGTTTTAATTTTTTATTTGAAAAAGGGACCAGAGGTTTGGATCTTACTACTTCTGCTTGAGATCTCAAACCATATAATGCTAGGATGGTAGGGTAAAATGGTACACTACCAATTCACCATATAGATCTTCAATCGGAATGATTCTAAATCAAAGTATTTTTCTGTTCGTTGCAGAAGAGTTACTATCACATTCATTATCCCTTCATTCCACTGATTAGAACTCCTATGCAGTTGAAAAAGTTCCTCCCTGTGTTTGTATAATAAATTTCTGTTCTGAAATTTTTTCATACAATTTCTTAGAAACTGTTGGTCCAACTTTCACTTAGTATTTGTTTATTTTTATATATTACTTGAAATCAGTTTGAAAGAGGGTGAGCGTTGGCAAAAAGGTAAGATTTTTTCATGGTGACATAGGTGTGATGGGTTCAAAACATGGAAACAATGTTTTTGTATGTGGGGGTAAAGCTGCATACATCTAATCCGCCCTAGACTTGGCAGTGGCGGGAGCCTTGTGCACTGAGCCTCCTTTTTTTATTATTACTTGAAATCAGTTTGAGTTTTGTCTATTTTTTGAACTCATCCCAAGTGATGATTTCCCCTGTTAAGTCTGATCAAGTGGAATCAGTTTCTCTTTCCGCCTTGCTTGTTTTCTGATGCCAACATTTTTGTGGATATAGGTCAGGATTATTGGCATTTTTAGCATGCTTTTCTTCTTTACTTATTGATGACATATTTTTTAAACAATGTTTCTGATACCTATCTGTTTCTTTATCACATTTTAGGGCCACAAGAAGTGGATTACTGGTATATCTTGGGAGCCTGTACACCTGCAAGCTCCTTGTCGCCGTTTTGTGAGTTCCAGTAAGGATGGGGATGCACGTATTTGGGATATTTCTTTGAGGAAATGTCTTATTTGCCTTACTGGTCATACTCTGGCAGTGACCTGTGTAAAATGGGGTGGTGATGGGATGATATACACAAGGTAATATCTTGATTAGCATAGACTCTCCAGAGATTGTAGATTATATTTCTATGGTTTCGAAAAGCCTGTAAAGATTTCAAGATTGCCAATTTGGCAATTTCACACTACAAATTCATAGCTTATAGTGCTTTAGCTATTTAGTTTATAATTTTATTTTTTTCTTTGCAATGCTTTATTTTACTTTTCTTTGTAATGCATTCCATCTGATTCATAGTTCTTTCACCATTAGAGAAGTTGCAGGAAAAATTAATATTAAATCATTTGATAGATTCTACAGAGAATGTCTTTCCGACATTCCCATGTTAAATAATTGTTTTCAAAACACCTAAATAAAGTTGTTGGATTTTTCATATCTTGTCTCCATGGACATGGCAAGAGTAGAAGGGTTAAATTATGCTCTAGTATATATAAATGCTCTATAGATCCTTTTATATGTACCTTTCAGTTTTCAGTTTTAGTTGGTTTTACACAGATATTGGTCCCACTCCCCCAATCTTTATCTTTGTTTCTTGAATAAATTAGACCAGTTTTTTAGATTAACTTATAGAGGAAACTTTATATGAGCTTGGTTGGTCTACAAAGTAGAGTTTCTGAAATATCCAGTGTAACTTGTGCAGCTCTCAGGATTGCACAATCAAAGTTTGGGAAACTTCTCAGGGAAAGTTGATACGTGAATTGAAGGTAATGTCTTCATACTTGTGCTCATAATGGATAAATACTAGTTGCCGATTCATTTCATTTGCAGCAATGAATTGCCATGGGCATTGCCATCTTGCTGGATTTCAAATATTTTTCAATTTAGTATTCCAATTGTTTAATGACATTATTCGGCATTATTCTGCTTGCTATTCAAACCTTGTTGATAACATGAGCATTTTTAGAGAATTTATAAATAAAAATAGATGAAATCTTTCCATGTCACTTTGCTGTTTAATACTTATAATGCTAAACTAAGTACTTGGCTAGTGGCTCCTGGTTTTGCATTTGTTATCTGACATAGGTATTTCTGTGCTTTGTCTGATTACCCAGTGTCAAACATCACTGGTGTAGTTTAAATTATAAATGTATACTGCCTCATTTATGAATTTAGCATTACGTTCTTACCTATTGAATGGTGGATTCAGGGGCATGGACATTGGGTAAATTCCCTTGCCTTGAGCACCGAATATACTCTCCGGGCTGGGGCATTTGATCATACAGGAAAAACATATTATTCACCTGAGGAAATGAAGGAGGTACTCTGTCTTAATTCTGATATTTTTCTAACACATTGTTAATTTATTTTGAAATTTGTAATTGAAGAATGTTGAACACCACACTCTTGTATAGTCGAATTCATCATTCATTTTAAATTAACATTTGCTAAATCTATGTTTCTTAAAGCAGCAAATGGAATGCCCTGTAGGGCCTGTACTTATAGTATGATCAAGGCAGTCATAGGCAACAGATCAATAAGATAGATCATTAAAACATTCCTGCAAAAAAAGATGCTTGTAGTTGCTGATTTCAAAAGGGAATACAAATTAACAAATGCAGAAGGGGAGTGAAGCTTAAACAAAGTTTGAATAGATATTAGGGATGGAAGGAGCCCCAAAGTATCAGATCAAAGCAAAGGATATTAGGGAAGCAATTCTTCTTGTAGAAGTTTTGGACAATGAGGGGAGATGTGAATAGATCTAGTAAGGAAGTATTAATTACTTGGCATGTCGATCTTGGTCAACATTTTCCCTCTTTCTTGGCGGTCCACGGCCTTTCTTGTGATATCCTCTAGTCACATTATTTTTACTTTGGACAGATGATAATTCTCCTTCTCTATCTTGTGACTTAATTTATCCTTGGCTGTAAAGAATGGGGAAAAGAAACTATAAGCTTACTTCACTTGGTTGTGTGAAGAATATAGAAAGGAAAAATATACTGGGAAAAGTTGAGGCATGATATTGTACCACATGCTGAACTTTGGCAAAAAAATAAATAAATTATTATCTCATGCATGCTGAAATTTCTTTTTTCAAATTTCAGGAGATAATAAACTCAATGGCAATGAGGAATTTGTTTGTCTAAAGTGTCACGGCTATATAAGGTCGTCAACATCATTTCTAGTACCATTGCTATCACTACAACTAAAAACACCATCATCACTAACACCACTGTCCTTGCTATTATCACTGCTATTGCCACCTTTTCCACCACCCATCACCATTATTGCCCCATTGATGCCACTGCACCATCACTCATTCACTACAATGACAATCATTACAATTAGCATCACTTGTCATTTCTTGATGTAACCGCTCAATAAGAGATTCTTAATTTTCTTTCTCTCTTCTTGTTCAAGCTCTATTAAAGATTCTCTTTCAGCCATATGCAATCAAATACAGCCTAATGTTGGGATCAAGATTTACATACTGGTTTTGATACCTATTCTGATATCCAACTGGTACACCCTGTACCATTTGTTTGTTGGCAGGTGTGCCTAGTACCTGTTCCCTAATTGTACAGTATGATACATGCTGTATCGGCTAGTGTAATCGTGTACAGAGAACCTTGGTGACATTAGTTGCTTGATTTTCTCTGTTGTTTAGGTGCACCATCGTTACATCATCCATTAGATATTGGTGGCTTCACCCACTTTCAAAAATTAGAATCATGTTTAGCATGCATCGATAAGCATTCATCATTATATTTTCCATCTGTTATTCAGTTGAGCATTTTTTTTTTTTTGCTGTTAATTTAGGCAGCTCTTGCAAGATACAACAAAATGAAAGGTAATGCTCCTGAGAGACTGGTTTCAGGTTCTGATGATTTCACAATGTTTCTTTGGGAACCTGCAATCAGTAAGCATCCAAAAGCTCGCCTGACTGGTCATCAACAGGTTTATATGATTCACTTTTTTTCATCCTTATTAATTATTCTAGCATTATTTCATTCTTTTATACTGAAAATAATAATAATAAAAAAAACAAAACTTACACAAAAAATCTCTATTGAAAGTTCTTGAATGCAGCTCTTTAATTCAAGAAGATTCTTTTTCAGTCCCTGTTCTTGCAATTACTTCACAAGATATTTTAGATATATGATTCGCTCTAAAAATTTTAACCTTCTTCAGATCTGTATTTAAAGTCAGATTTATATTTATAATGAAACAATATTTTTACCCAAATTGCCTTGAACTGTTGCAATATTTATGATTTCTATTTTACTCTTGGTGCTATTGGCCTGCTAAGAGTATTTATCAAGATTTGCCGTACTGGTAGGTACCATACCATACCGATACCGAATCGGTATGTGGTATCATATCGTACCGGCACTTAATATGTTGAACCTTACTTACCATATTGCATACTGACACTGTAATAAGATGGTACCGGTCGGTATGGGGTTCGATATCTAGGCAACAAACCTTTACTATTGCCAAGTGAATAATCTTGCTTTGTTCTTAGATTTATTTTCTTGTTAACATATCTGAAAATCAGATGATTTTTAAATTTTGCAGCTTGTAAACCACGTATACTTCTCTCCAGATGGGCAGTGGTTGGCTAGTGCATCCTTTGACAAATCTGTCAAGTTGTGGAATGGAATTACAGGGAAATTTGTCACATCCTTCCGAGGGCATGTTGGGCCTGTATACCAGATCAGGTTTTGCAAAATTTTTATGCCCCTTCCATACTCCTCTCCGATTTGCTAACATTTTTCCTACTTTCTTGGCATAGCTGGTCAGCTGACAGTAGGCTTCTGCTAAGTGGGAGCAAGGATTCCACGCTAAAGGTAGCTTTATGTATCTTAGCATGGAGCTTTGGCCCCTAATACAGTTGTCCAGATTATGATATATTCTTGAATTTTTATTATCTTTCCACAAAGAATCTGTGTGCTTATTTCATGTTATGGCAAAATATAAGACTAAGTTCAGACATACCTATAATTAGTTCTTCATATCATCTTTTGAACTCTCTTTAATTGCTGGCTTCTTCATGAATCATTTTCCTCCAAACTTAATAGCTTTTTCGAAGCTGAATATTTTGTACAACACTGTATTATGCTTTCACACTTAGAATGTTTCTTTTCTGTTTCAAGATCAATGGGCTTAACCGCTGTGTTGAAGGCATTTGTTACTCTACTGAAATGAATATGTAGTAGTAATATGGTCTAATATAATTTGTTCCACTTACGCTATAATTTTGTTTCGACTTGTGGTTTATTACCTAGGTATGGGATATCAGAACACACAAATTGAAGCAAGACCTTCCAGGCCATGCAGATGAGGTATTTCCTTTTACAAAAAGTCTGATTGATCTGATAAATGCTGAAGTTCCAAATTGATCCTTATCCTATTCTTTTCATCTGCATTTTGACAAGGTTTTTGCTGTGGATTGGAGTCCTGATGGTGAAAAGGTGGCATCTGGTGGAAAGGATAGGGTGCTCAAGCTGTGGATGAATTAGGCGTAAGGCAACTTGAAGCAAGTACAGGTACAGCATTTTTGATGGTAGATCAGATTAAGACATGCTATGCCGGAGTGAATGCATAGTATATCACTCCAGAGAGCCAATTTCTAACTTACATCATAAACAGTCATTTGCTGAGTACCTATACGCGATACAATCTATACCTGTTTTGGACTGAATTGTTTCATATGGACCATTAGAGCATTTTATGTCTGGTTCAGCCTGAGACATAATAACATGTAACGGGCTTTCTGACCCGAAATGTTTATAAGAATTGCTTTAATCAGTGTGCAGATGGTAGATATGCTATAACGTAATTGTTGGGGTTTATATTTTGTATTTGGAGGGCTCTCCAATATTTGATTATATATTTGGTTGCTGATATTCTTTTGATGATCAAAGTCATTTTTGTCATGGTTTTTGATCCATTTAAACTCGACTATTCTTTTCACTTGAGAGAACGAGCTTGTAAGGTACATCATGTGTTGCTAATATAAATTATTAAGGAAGAAATGGAATGGTAGGTTTGGATCGACTAAATGTAGAGTGTATTTTGCAGGACATACCAGATTGTTGCTTGTGTGCAGAATGCTCATCCCTTTGATCGAACTGGTTGCAAGTTCAAATGAGATGTCTTCACGTTCAAAGTGAGAGAAAGGCCCCGCAGCTTGGCGCCAATGAATAGTATGTGCTTCCGCCTTGTACTGGAAGAATTGGAAGTGCTACAGTGGAAGCTCAAGGAAGTCCAGCCATTACTGATGCCCATTATGGCCGCAACAGTGGAAGATTTTGGTGTTTTGTAATGCACGTTGTTCTTTATACTGCTCTATGGTGGATCCTTGAATAACTATTTGACTATTATTTAATGGTTTCTGGTAAGCATATAGGCTAATTGAAGTTGTTAGATTTTTTGGTTTCTTGAAATTGATTGTGGAGCTGGTCTTTGAGCAACCTTATCAGAATCTCTCATAGGGTTTAGTCTTTGCTGCGCGAGCTTTCCAGCACCAGAGTTCCAACTAGTCCCAAGATATCATGTACCGAGACCTGTTCATGTTCTTCGTATTAAAAATTCCAACTAGTCCCGGCATCTCGCATGGTGAGACTAGTTCACGTTCGGCATAGGCTTCTGGTACCAGATGTTCCAAGGCAATGATAAGACGGAGGGGGAGAATCTTTTTTCTTTATGATGAAATGTGGGCTTATGCTAAATAAATAGATTACCATTCTTCTACTAGTCTACCGTCCGATCTGGATGGTAGCACTTATCAACCTTTAGGTGGTTTTCAAGTGATCTCTTTTTCTCATGTTCTTAGCCAAGGGTTGGTCATGTATACCTCTTTTTGTCAACTTTTTTTTGTTGTTGCCGGTTTTTTTGAGGTAAGCAAGTTAGTCTGAGATGTACGATGAATTTAAAATTATTCTATAATTAGCTCTTTTTTTTTAGAACAATATTTAATTTTGATCTTCTTTCTCCATCTAATTAGAGCAGAGCCAAATCCTTTGTGAGCCCTTCTTTCATCAAAGTAGGCTTATTCTAACTTTAAAAGTTTGTGTTTTCGTTCGTATCATTCTTTTTTTTAAGAACTCGTTTGGTTTGTAGAAGAAAAAAAATAATATGGTCAAAAAAAAAAATCTTATTTGGTTGGAGTTTTCATAAAGATAAAAAATTAGCATTTTCATGGAAATAAAATTTCTTTACTTTAGAAAAAAAATCCTGAGGGATGTGGAAAAACTATTTTCCCATCCGATGAAAATTGAAATTCTTTTTTTCCAAACTATTCTTAAGCTATTAAAATTCACAAATAAGATCTCTCTTTTTATTAAAGATGTAATAAGTATTTCATACAAATTTTCAGAAAAGTAGACGCCTAATCAAATATAAATCATTCTTAAATGTGCCATCATGTTATAGTCAACTAAATATGTTAAAATTATTTTTTAAATATTATATTATCAAAAATTAAAAAAATATTTTGATGATTCTTTTTTTGATGCAAACCAAATGAGTTCTAAATAGAAATGGTATGCTTTTATTCCCCAATCTCGAGTCCTAAATAAAACTGGAATTTGACAGAAGCCGCTATCAGGTGTTCCGACTAAGTCATGAGACAAATTTGAACTTCTCGGCACGTGGCTTGCCGGGACTAGTTCAAATTTTAGAAATGAATTACAACGGCTAACTCCCATCACCGGCGATGGCACGGTGGGGAGCGGAGCAAAGAAGAAGGGAGGAGGATTTGAGACGCATCCAGCTCCTGATAGCCGGCTGCGGTGGCGGCGAGAGAGGAGTTGGGATGCATCCGTAGAGACTCCGACGGTGCACAGCCGGCAGTGATGGTGGCGGACGAGGGCATGATGGTGGAGTCGTCCGGGCAAAGCACTGGCCTCTGTCCTTTCCAAGGCATCTCCCTAGCCTCCATATCCTTTCCAAGGCTCCTGAATGCCTCCCGAGGTCCGTATATTAATTTCTATGCGGATTTTTTTTCCGCATAAAAATTTGACGCGCATGTCTTACGTATTGTCTGATACGTGTATAAATTTTTTATGCGAAGATAAATCCATATAGATATTGATATTAGGACACTCACGTATAATATCCTCCGTAGGTCTCCAAGAAGGGAGATGGGGAGATTATTTGCGAACGCATGCATGCATCCTCTCTTTTTTTTGGGTACGTACGCATGCATTCTCTATCCGGAAGAATAACCACGTGGACATAAATATGGAAACCGCCCAATCAGAAGCTTCAATGCGGACGGGCTCATAAGATATTTATGCGGAAGAAGATCCTACAAGAGTAAGAATGAGGACATCCGTACCAAATTTCGGGATTTTATTTTTTTTATCCTATACCATCATCAATATCATGAGCATATCGAGGGTTTTCTGCATCCCTCACTCCAGATCACGTTGCCCCCTCCCTCTACGGTTCCAATCCCCCTAATTTAGGGTTTCCACACCTCGAAACATCCAAATTAGGGTTTTAAAGAACCCTTCTTACTCCAATTCCCGATCTTGGCGGGGCCTGAGAAGAAATTATTTCCATTTTTCCATTTCCCGAGGGGGGTTAGGATTTATTCTCACCGGTTCTTGGGTTCAGTAACTTCAGTTTCGGAGTCGCTAGGTTTCCGACCTTGAATTCGGTACCGGAGGCCCACTCTAGGGTTTTGGCTGCAGGCATATTGTCGAAGGAGTGGTGGCATGCAATAAGAAACCGGAACCAAAACCAACGGCGACTTTTTTTGGGACCTCAAGAGAAGAAGGCCTGTCGCTTTCTTCTCGCTCCCTGCTCTCGAGGGCCCGCTTGGAGGCAACGGCGACGACGCAGGGCTCATACATGATTAAGAATAGCAGAAACCTAATATGGACACTCCTTAAGACTCGAACGAAATAATCTTGGTGAGAAAATTTGTACATCGGCAAGTGGCGTAACAGACTGTTCAAATTTTAGAAGGGAGTTAAGATGGCCAACAATCTATCGGAAAAATGAGTCTCTTATTGTGTGAAGTTGCCAAGACTACATATGGCACAGAGACTAGTTCATGTTTGCCGAGAGTTTGGTACCATGAGTTTGATGAGTCTTGACAGATGGGTTGCCCATACTAATTTATATTCACTAAAATAGCTTGTTTCCGCAAGTTCTAAACTAATCCCAGTAAAGAGAGAGAGAGAGATACCCTGGTAGGCTTAAATAATGAAAATAATTCACAACAATATCACCATGCAATTCGGGGTCCCTACCTCACACTTGGATGTGATAGTTCTCTCATAATCACGAAGTATCTTTCGTAGCGTCTCTGACATAAATCTGATATTTTTTATAAAAAAATAATTATGATATATCTGCTTCCCTAAATCAAAAAGGATACCAAGTCCTCTAATATACAATATCGAAGGACTTACTGTGACTGCACTTTCAGGCTTACAAGCTGAATCGATGATTGTGTCAGGAGGTCATGGATCATTAGTCACAATTAGCCACAACACAAAAGTTGTTCACCAACCAAACTGTATGCATCAATTAATTGTGCCTGAACACAATGACTATAGCCGTGCAATTATCCTTGCAGTGTCGCTCACGAACAGCTTCCCTTACAAGGCGGCGGGCTGCAGTAGTCGCCGATGATGTTTCCTGCAAAGCTCAGGGATATAATGCCACGGTTAACTACCACTACAAAGCATTGCATATTACAAGAGAATACTATATCAGCATGTAACTTAATGATAAGACATAGCCAAACAAGCATGCCATGATCTAGAACTTTAATACACGAATGTCCCAAGGAGGTAGTAGGAATATAGTTGGAGCTCAGACAATTGCCTTCATAAGGCAAAAGAACCCACAAATTCCTACAAACATGAACCCACAAATTTCTAAGATGGGTAAAATCTAACAACTGTTCAAATATGGAATCTCATTTTAAAAAATGATATAGATTATTCTATGATATCTATCTTTTTCTTTCATTCTTCTTTTTTTAACAAATGGAAAAACTACCAAAACAGCCCATGGATGTACGTCATAATACCTAGAAAATGTCTGTAAAATAAAACAGTATGCTCACAAATATTGTGTTTCAGAAGCCATCATTCAGTTGCAGAGGTTATTTATATGCCAAAAGGAAAGGAGAAAATTGTTACACGTGCTTCAAGAAAACAGCAAGAAGTTGAAAAAATGGCAGTCCTGAACAGAAAACAGTAATACTGCTCAATAATCACTTAATATCTGTAATGAAATGTTACCTCTAACTGTTTCTGAACAAAATCAACAGCATCACTTGGTCCAAAAACCTGAATGTTTCAGCAATATTTGAGATTAAAAGGTAAATTTTATTTGGTCATCATGTGCCACCAAAACAGTTCTGTAACTGGTAGAGTGAGGGATTCTAGGACGTATCACATACCCCCCACAGTCCATCACAACCAAGAATGATGAACTGCTCTCTTCTTGTAAGTTCAAAAGAATGAACATCAGGGGTTGCAATAACCCCCACCTGCACAGTAGTATCATATATTGCCAATGTAAGTATCAAGTAATTTGAATATTTTGACTTTATCTGACAGAAGCAAGAATTTGAACTTGGCATAGATATTATAGAGCATTACATGAATGTCAACAGATCCTAGTTCATACTGGTCTTAGTGCTAAGATGCACATATAATATAACCAAGTTTTGAAAAACCAAACTCCCTTTACTGAGGCATAATGTGGATGTACCATACCCTAACGTACCGCAATATATCAAATCTTGGATAAACATTGAAAAGATATGGGGTACCATGGTATGTACCATACCAAGACATAACTGGTATGCGCCCGTACCACAGTACTTCAAACCTTGATTATAATAGCTTATAATACCTAAATTGTATATATATTTTAGCGGAAACATGCATGTTCTTAGGTTCCAGTCTCATGACCTTCACCCAATGAGTGTGGAAGAAAAATCTGCTTCCAGTTGGAAGTAACCATGACACACACACACATATAATAGAGAAACTTCTCTATGTCAAGGGCTTTCATGAAAATTTGTTTCCATGTCAAAGTTCGATACCTATATGATATTTCTACCAGAAAATTAAGGAGGCATAAATATGAGAGAGTGCTGGCAATGGAAGGATGTCATGCCATGTTTTACCTCGTGAAGGGAATATAATGAAGACCACTTCATCCTTCTTTATACTAGTTTTATACATTAAGCTAACAGTGCATAGAGTCCATGCTAGTATGTTAATGCAATACTAGTTAAGCTGAAGCTTTGCTCACATATCTAATATCCATTACCTATAAAAGATAATTCTTGCTATATATTGTTGCTCTAGAGCTAGAATACCAAGGATAACATAGCATGAGATTCAGGGGAAAGATTAAAAGAGCATGACAAACCATAATATAGAATAGCATATGCAAGTGAA
Organism: Phoenix dactylifera; assembly: GCF_009389715.1. Lineage (NCBI taxonomy): Eukaryota > Viridiplantae > Streptophyta > Magnoliopsida > Arecales > Arecaceae > Phoenix > Phoenix dactylifera. The sequence goes on from NC_052395.1 coordinate 16,131,645, forward strand.
CTTAAGCATCAAATGAGATACTTTTTTTCACACATGCGGAAGCAAGAAGATTAACACTAGAGCTAGTAAGCTTTGCCATGGTGTGAAAATTTCCATTACTTGAAGCCACGATTAAATCAACATAAAAGCAATGTTCTTAAACCACGAGTATCTATGCAGCCATCTAAGTTAGAAGAAATATGACACATCTTTTTAGTAATCTCTCTACGTTTCTTTAAAGACAAATGATCACTTACCCAAAATGGAATGAAAAACAAGAGCTATGGAGGATGATTTTTTCATAATGTATAAAAAATTCAAAAGAATAATTGGAATAAACATAAGGCAACCTTCTTGAATTGACGATCTCCAAAGGCTCTAGAAACCTCAAGGCGACCCTGCAATCGTCCATTAGGACCAACAGAACCTCCAGCCTGAACAAACAAGATATAAACATTATTATCCATGGACATTAAACAACACATTTCATGGATAATCCATCTTATACTTGAATATATATATATATATATGAACATCAAGTGAATATTCACAAAATCAAAAGTGAATGGAGAAAAAAAAATATAGTTAATATCAAGAATTTTATGTGTGATCTTACTAAATAATTAGCAAGCCTAGAATTTGCTGTTGGTAACCATTACATTTGACCGAAGCAACTGCACTTGCAAATGCATTCTCATTGATGCACCTGCAATTACTTTCAGGTGCTCCTGCCAATCTTCTATCAAGCATCTTGATAAACATACTTCTAGTAAGTACTCACAAAAATTGACTCCACATTTTTACACATTGTTATCTTAATTGCAGGTGCTCCTGCCAATCTTCTATCAAGCATCTTGATAAACATACTTCTAGTAAGTACTCACAAAAATTGACTCCACATTTTTACACATTGTTATCTCTTTTTGAAAGCACAATCATCAAAAGTTTGAGTTATTTTATCATTATTTTTATATTCGATTTTAAATAGACACTTCCTAGTGCCCAGTTCAAACTCTGTGACTGTCACTTCCTGCTCCCACTTCAAGTTAATTGATATTCACATGAACTTAACAAAGCATGGCACAATTGATTTGAAACTCATCTTGAGAAAGCAAGCAGGTGAACTTATAATAATTCATATCAGCAGGAAAACACCATGAAATACAGGCATAAGAAGACCCTAGGGGAAGATGAACCATGTAATAATTTACTAGATTTTAACTAGATAATAATGGCTTGTGTTAAATGAAAACATAATGAGGCATTAGCAAAATCTGATGGCCAACACAGAAACACTAGAAAGGATGCAAGAAAACAGAAAATAAAGATATTTTATGGGAGCCAGACAAGGATCCCATTTGTAATTGAAGCAACTTGCTGGCAAAACTTAATGTTGGAATACACGTTATTGCAGTGATAGTTCAGAAAGAAAATATGGGAAAAGAAAGGTCAGAATAATAAAAACTTTGATATGATCTATCACTAGACTATGGCAAACATTTTCCTGAAGTTTTCAACAGTCAACAAACAAGATTAGAAACCATATGGAATCAATTTAATTTAAAAACAAGCAAAAAAAGAGAAGTGTTAGGATACATAGGGGAAAATTGGGGGGAAAAGTTAGTAAGAATGAAATATGTACCATCTACAAGTAATGTTCAGCAAAGAACATACAGATTTTGTTAGAACAAAAGGCGAGAAAGTTTAGTTTGTCTATAAGAAAGGTAGACAGCATGAAAATAGGGAACATGGGAAGTTTAGGCAGAACATGACACCTAGTTTTGTTCGTTCAGGTCAGACCGAACAAGCTTGGGAGTCCAACTTAACATAGAGAATAAATTTTCAGTAACTAAGCGTACAGATTTAAACAAAGTTCTTAGATTTAACAGAATGCTATGATTAATACTACCTATGCAGTATGTCTCCTTGCATGAGCTAATGAATAGTGAATGCCAACCACGAGATTAAGAAACATATGCAGAATATATCTAATGAAAACGAACATTGATTATGGAAGTTTTACATAGAACTTCTTTGTGATAGAATGACAAACATACTAAACAATCACTTGGATGACAAGTTATCGCTTTTAAACACCAACCAGAATATAGAGTTCGTACTTTTTGAATGCGAGCACGTTCTTGAGGATAGATAGCTTTGTGTTCTCTTGTCATCACAATGGCCTTCAATGTAGATCTTGATTCATTTGAGAGACTTAGGGATCCATCAGCAGAAGATGATCGCGCTAATATAGACTTAGCATCTCCAATATTAGCAACTAAAACCTAGACAAATTGACAGTACATTGGAAAATATTGACAAATATAAGATCAGACAAAATCTAAATAATATATGAGTAAGCTCATGAAGAAAGAATGCTTTTAAGCACCACAATCAATATAAAGATATCAAATTTTAAGATAGATAATAATGCAAAGAAAGATTTCAACAAAAACCAAATTGATTATTCTAAATAAATTATTCGATTCTTCCTAGTGCCAAAGATTTTAACTTTGTTAGAAACATTAGAAACTAATTTACTTTGTACATTTTAAATTCAACACATGCACATGCACACACATACAACAATATGTGTATCCCATAAAAATCTCTGAAAGCAGTACTCATATCAGTATTCAAGAAACAGATGAGAAAAAAGTGGCAGATCATTCAAGATGATATAATAGAAGGTTAAGAAGGTGGTGAATCAACAAAAAAGATGAAGGAAACAAAAACTAACTGTTTGCCCCAAGATCCAAACGCATACAGCTGTTGCACCATCTAGCCAATTCCCTGAGATTTCAGAAGCAAATTATAGAATAAGGTAAGATTTAGAATAATATCCATATTAATCAAATGTAGTACAAAAATATTTTTTATAGTTCAGGAAAAAAAATAAAAAATCAGAGGGCATTTAATAGACAACTGCAGATCTTAAAAAAAGAAAAACATAGAAAGTCAATGATTGACTAGGGCATTGCTTGTGCTCTTGACATAAAACTATTGTGGTGAGAGATAGACAAGGGTATAGTTGGTCGAACTTCATACATCATGGTGAGAAATGGACAAGTTTTGGCTAGGGCATTCATTGAAAATGAAATGCTACAACTCAATGCCGATAGGCATACCTCATGAGCCAGATGGATTTGTATGTGCGTGTGTGAAATAAGGTCCGCCATACCGACCGTACTGACATACCGGTGGGCACGGATACCGGTATCGTACCGAACCGGATCATATCGCGCGGGCGCGCGGCCCCACGCATGCGAAATGCATTTCCGCGCGTTTTCCTCATTTTCCACTTAAAACTGCAGCCCGCAAATGCGTCTTCCGGCGCTATTTTCCTTGCGGGACGTGTTTCCAGCGCGGGATACGTTTTCCGCACAGGATTTTCTTCCTTCTTCTCGAGCCTTCTCGTTTCTTCTCCCCTCTCCTCCGCTCTTCTCCCGCAAGCAAGCCCCGATGAGGATCGCCCCGACGAGGCCCGGTACCGGTAAGTCTCCTCTTTCTCTTCTTCTCCTCTTCCTCTTCTTCCTCTTCTTCTTCTTCTTCTTCTTCTCTTATTTCTCGTCTTCTTTCTCTTCTTTCTTCCTCTTTCTTCTTCCCCGATCGGTTCCGACCTACAAGGGGTCGAACCGATTTTATATGCTGTTCCGGTCGGTTCAGCATACCTTGGTGTGAAAAGAGTATTCCCTTACCACTTAGGTGTTTTAACTTCAGAAAAGGGACGAGGAGAAAAAAAAAATGGTTAGGCTAAAAAGGTTCATGAAAATGATAATGCATGTTTACCAAACATTAACAAAATAAAAGAAACCTAATAAGATCATCGATGGCTATATAGTTTAGCAATTTGTGATAGAGAATGTCAGAATAGAGGTAGGGATATTAGTTTTTGTGGAGTTATAGTTTTACATGATCATAGGGAAAGATCCTATAAGTGATGGGCACCTATCATGTACCCCTTGTTTTATGGGGCTATGGGGCCCTGACAGGCATCAAACAGTTCATTTAAGTTGATAGCCTTTTGGCGTAGGCCTCAAACAAAAATGTGCTAAGATTTTCTTTTCAAGCCTTATTTTTAATGGGTTGGGTTCACTTGGCCAGTGTGGAGATTCATAAGAACATGAATGAAACTTTTGTGTTAATTAACAATGAAAAATGGGCTAAGTAGGGCTAGCAATTAGTCACATGGACAAGTGAAAAGTATGTAGCCAAATCAGAGTTCCAGAAAGGGGAAATAGTTATTCTTCCTAGTCCTATTTAAATTAGGTAATTTTTCCACTGAATTGCCTCAAGAATGTGTTTTGGTGGAGCTGGCTTCTTTAAATGCCATTGCACCAGAAGTACGAATATATGATCGACTACATCTTAATTTCTGTAAATGCTAATGCACCAAAAGTACAGATATATAAAAGAAGACACCTTTGAACGAGATGCCTGGATTAATTCAAGGAATGGAGGAGAGAGGGTACTTATTAGCAATAAGTCATCTAAGGATAAGATGATAAGTCATGTTTCATACTATAGAAAACATGGAGGACAATTTTTCACCAAAAGTTACATGTTGGGCATGCAACAAAGGATTTAAAAGTTGAGCATCAATAGACTGCTATAAGTTCACCAAATATGTTACAAAGACATCATTCTCCTCTAACTAGATAATGAGCACAAAACTGTGCATTGGTTACTCACTGAACAACACCATGAGAATATTCTTCATCAGATTTCTTGCATTTCTAGAAAGCTATATATGCAGTCATTAAGTCATATTAAGATAATGACAGTTGATAAGGGTACGGCAAAGAAGTATTAGCCAACATAAACTCTATAGGGCTTTTTTTTTTGTCACCCTAGTACATTGTTTTCTTTTTTTCACATCTGACATTTGGCAGAAAGTTTTATGTTTAGTGATAATTAAAAGATGTGCCCTTGAAATAGAAATATACTCTTCAGGGAGCATTTTGGACGACAAATAGGCAAGGTATCACATTAATTCACATAAAAATGAGAATGTTGTTAATTCAAGAAAAATAATTTGTCTACCTTTAGCACTTTCTTGAAGTAATGATTCGTCAGTTCTCCGAAACCCTGTGGATTGAAACAAATACATCAATTAATGATGGCAAAAGGAGTTTCGCATTACAATGATTTATAATAGAAGGGAAAAGAACAACATATATTATACATTATTGTGGTAAACAACTAAACATAAAACAAGAAGATCGAAACAGAAGTAAATATAGAAGCACACAGCAGCACTGAATTAATACTTAATCTTGCTATGGTTTGAAATGTTTCTTTTGCACAGTAATAAAACAGGCATCCTAGAAGGATAAAATCCAGGTACAATCACTACCTAAAGTACCGCACACTATTAATATAAATAGTACACATTCAAGACACCTTTCCTCATATTCCCACAGTATTCCCACAGTCCCACCACCACCTAATGACATGCCCAAATGATTTTCTTGCAAATGCATCATGTTTGTAGCTAAAAGGTTGACTAGACCTATATATAAAAAATAAAAACTAGTTCTCCCATTCTCTCAAATTTAACTTGTTATTTCATTAGAATAGATCAGGAATGTTCTTCAGTGTCCAACCAGACGTTTGTTAAAAATGCATTTAAGAGCCCATTCTACATGCTCAGGTCCCCCCAACTGCTTCAGAGCTCCTGCCAGGTCTTATTTTAAGCATGCTTATGTGAGTTTGCATGTGCTCATGCATGTGATACTGACTTTTTAATTTTTTTTAATTTCCTCAATAACATGCCCTATATAAAAAGCATGTGAACAAGGGGTAAGCTCACTTGCAACACCAACTAATTCTAAAATTTACATACTGATCCCACTACCCCAACCACTTAAAAAAAAAAAACCAAAAAAAAGGTGTAAGGGCACACCAATCCATGTAATTTCAAGCAATGTGCTCAAACTTTTGCAACTGGCACTCAAATTCTGCATAGATTTCAGAACTCACATATTGAATGTCTACTCTTATCTCTAGAAACAAATTGGAAGTGCTTTACGATAAATGTCTAAAAATTTAGGCAATTGGCAACCAACTAAGCAATTATCTTATCCCTTATAAACCTCTAGACTTGGTATTCTCCACTTGCAAGCAAGTTCACTTCTTTTATGCATACAGTTTATTATTTCCATTTATGTTGGAGTACTAATTTTACATTCCCTGCATTTATCTGCTCATGGTCATTGCTTCTGCAACCATATATTGGAGAACATGATAATATTTTTTTACTTGTATTCAGCAAGTTCTTGCAAGAGCCATATCTGATTTGTATTTGTTTTTGCTTGTATCAAAATGAATAGTCTCCATGCTTCATGTTTGTATCAGTCAATAGGAAACAGACATTAGTATCTAGAACATCATGTACATATATTTGATCCATATTTGCTCCATTTCTGTCCCTAAAGGATTTAGGAAAAAGAAAGTGACTTTCTTTTCCTAAGTCACAACCTATGAAATAGTTGCTTGGATCGTTGGATGCCAAGATGGTTTGAGAATCAAATGGTATTAGTGTGTTGCTTTTCCCTAACATTCTTTGATCCTTAAGGTCCAAACAGGTACCAAAAAATTATCCTAATTACATGAACAAAAATGTAATCAACCAAACAACTAAGATGAAGCAAATTAAAGATAAAAGTGAAAGGGTGAATCACTTTACTAAGATAAACTCAGCTCAACTCAACCAAGCCTTAATCCCAAACTAGTTGGGATTGACTAGTTTGTACAGTGTAATTTGTGGTTGAACTCAATGCAAGGAATTGCTGCTCAAATGATATCTATCTTCAGGAGAAACTAACAGAGTAAATGGAATTATCTTACCAGAGCAATTATTTGAAAACCTACAGGCATAACATAGTCATAGCTAACAACAACATCACAAGAAATAAAAACCTCGTGTATGTAAAGAACAGACACAATCCCCATGTAACTAATTACTTCAAGAGACAAACAAGCACAATGTCTATGTAAGTTAATAACAAAAACCATCACTACTTAACATGCATGTGCTGTTATATCCAAAAAGCACAGGTCATCACTATTTTACATATATATGTCACACTGTATGTTAAGGTATAATAAGCTACCACATCAATACTCCAAACACATGCATACAACAACACAATATTCAACTCAAAAATCATTCTAAATTAAGCTTTCTATAAAAGAAACAGCACCTTTTATCCAAATATTTGTAATATAATGGAGTTGCAAACAAAAATGAATCATAACATTAGATATCAAGGTAAAAATGATCAGCATCTAATCAATGCACTACGAAACGGCAAAAATGACAACCATAAATAATTTCAAACACTTCCATTACAACAAAGCATAACAGGAAAAATACCATAGGTTTAGATCTCAAATTACCTTCAAGGATGGCCCTTTTGGCAGCTTTTACATCCATCTGCCAGAAAAAAAAAATAATGCACAAAGGATAACATTATAGAACACCACGTATACCCTAAGATATGCAAAATAATTACAACCATAGAATAAATAAAACTTTGAGCTACACATTTACCTAAAATACAAAAAGAAAATATAACTAGGAAGCATAATCAAAATCTCATGCCAATAGACACATATCCTAAGAGAGTGACCACCTTAGATCTGAGACCTATAGGTTTAAAGTCGTTGAATTGGATTAACCAGCACCATCCCTGTTAGACAGGGCATGGCAGCGAGGGGGCATTGGTAGGACACTTAATCTGCAGTCCCATCCCCTCCCTCACCTTAACTAAGTGCTTCTCCCTCTTCCCTTCCTTCATTTCTCTCCTATTCTCTCATTCCTATTCTCCACCATCATTGGACCCATCCTTCCCACTGTTGTTGCCCACGTCTATCAGACCTTGGCCAGCAACTCCATAACCATCACGGGGAAACAAACCCCAATAGTCACCAAGGAAATAGAAGAAGATAAATAAAATTTCAATTTATCTCATGGTTCTTCTCTTCACTCATATGGATGGCAAACTCCGTCTTGGCTATAAGCTTTACCAGGATTGATGATCTACACCTACAATCATGAAATCTACAGTCTATATTTTCCTACTCCTTTCTAACACCATAAAATGTATGTATGTATGTACGTATGTATGTGTATGCGTGTACATATATAATTTGTGGATTCTTGCCAATAATAGTGTTGGAGGGAAAAACCCCAAGTCATACCGTCACGGAGGCGCTCGGCCAACGGGCGCCGGCCAGAAAGGCGCTCGGCCAAAGAGTGCCAACCGGAAAGGCGCTCGACCGAAGAGTGCCGACCAGCAGGGTGCTCGGCTAGAGAGCACCGACCAGAGAGAGCGCCAAGAAGAGGCGCCCAACCAAAATGACCAAGTAGGGATGCTCGGCCAGAAAGGCGCTCGACCGAAGAGTGCCGATCAGCAGGGTGCCCGGCTAGAGAACGCCGACCAGAGAAAGCGCTTGCCTAAAGAGCGCCGACCAGGAAACCAACCAAAGAGCGCAAGTAAAGACGCTCGCCCAAAGGGCGCCGAGCAGAAGTACTATGAAGCAACCCCGCCACAGGGCGCCCCATTGGGCGACCAGCTCGGCTCGGCACCCCTGCCGAGCCGATTGCCTTGGACCAAATATTCAACTTCCGCCTAACCCTCTAAGCCTGAGGGACCTGACAACTCCACTACAACCTGCCGCTATCTCCAAGCCATCAAGGCATAAGATCTCCGCAGGTATTCGGCACGACCTGCCATTAATGCATGAGACCCCCTCGAGTCTCCGATGCACTCAGTCATTTAATGAACACGGCTCAAGGCGATCTCCGGATCACTGAACCATCAAAGCGTATGGCTCTCCCTAACCGCCGGATCACTCGGTAATAAATGCACCTACCATCCACGGACCCTAGGCCTACCACGGCCGGCGGTTCAACCACCCCAACAGGTCCGATCGACCGTGACAACTTCCTGGTTCCGGTCTGATTCGACCTTATTTTCCACCACGCCATTAATGGGCCAAATCGTGCCCAATTATTACAAAACAGGACAAACCTCCTGTCACCTCCCAGGTAACAAAAATCCTCCTATAAAAGAAAACCTGGAGGGGAAAAGGGAGGGGGGACAAAAACGGGAGGAAAAACCCGAAGCCGGAGAGAACCCTCCTAGACCGGGTGGAAAGAAGTAAACAACACAGACAATTGAGGAAACTGATCCTCTTGATTTTATCCAAATATTCTCTCTGTCTTCTCCACATACTCTCTTCCCCGCTCTCTCCACATATTCGCCCCCTCTGACTTAGGCATCGGAGGGCCGGCGCCGGGGAGCCCGGCCACCGGTTCTTCCTGCAGGACTCGCACCCCACAGTGGAGGACGCGACCAGCCAGCGCACCGTCGACCACCCTTCCAGCGGCGGAGCTCTGCCCCTCCAGGAGGACGCCACCAGTCGGCGCGCCGTCGATCACCGCCCCTGCGGCGGAAGCCCCTCCTTCCCCTGCTTCGCGGCGGCCCCCGGGTCCAATTTCCAGCAACAGTTGGCGCTAGAGGAAGGGCCCGAGTTCGCTGCCATGAAGCTAAGAAGCAAAGGGGCTTCCAACGCCTCCCGACGTCCTCCACCAAGTCCAGAACGTTCCGTTCGGAACTCACCACCTCCGGCCGAGTCAGCGCCTCAAGTTCGACCGGAGCAGTTTCATGCCCTGGTGCAACAGGTGCAGGCCTTGGCTACCGTTGTCCAAGGCTTGCAACCTAGGGGCGCCCCGACGGTACCGCCCCCTCCGGCCCCAGTTCAACCGGAGCCTCCTACAAGCGGACTTCCCTTTCGAGGTCAGGACTCTCAAGTCCAGGCCTCCCTCTGGAGAGAACACCCAGCTAGAGGCCCTGGTGGCTGGCCCCAACCCTCAGAGGCCGAGTCAGTTCCAGGGCAACTTGTACCAGAACGGACCGCTGCAGCGATCCCCCAGAATGATGAACTCGACAAGAAGGTCGAGGAGCTGGAGCACCAGATCCAGGCACTCCATGGAAGGAAACCGGGACGTGATGGTGACTTTGAGTTCACCACAAAGTCCCCCTTCTCCCAGCAAATTGATGACGAACCAGTCCCGCCGCGGTTCAAGATGCCCCAGGTGGAGCCTTACAACGGCAGGGCCGACCCCCCTGACCACCTGGAAAGTTATCGGGTCTTAATGGCCCTACAAGGAGCCTCGGAGGCCATGATGTGCAAAGCCTTTCCAGCAACGCTCCGAGGACCGGCCCGGCTTTGGTTCACCGGGCTGAAGCCGAGTACTGTCTCCTCCTTTGAGCAGCTCGGCAGGCAGTTTGCCAGTAATTTTGCCGCTAGCCAGCCCCAGCGGCGGACGTCGGACTTCCTCCTTGACATCAAACAAGAGGAGGGAGAGTCCTTCAAGGAGTACTTGGATCGGTTTACTGCCGCAACATGGGAAGTCCGGGAGCTGGACCAGTCAATCGCCATGTCGGCACTAAAGACTGGAGCCCGGTCTTACAGGTTCCTCTTCTCTATCGAGAAGAACTTCCCTGCGGACCTCACCGAAATGTTGGCCCGAGCTCGCAAGTACGCCAAGGCTGAGGAAGCCATGGCCTCTCGGCGGGAGGAAGCCGAACGACCTGCCAAGATGCAGAAGAAGCACCAGGAGCACTCCCAACCAAGTAGCAGATTCCCCTGGCATGAGAAAGAGCCTCCTTGGCCCAAGAGCCTAGCTCGCCCGGGGTCTCCCCTCCAAAAATTTCAGACGTACACTCCTCTCACATCCACCCGAGCAGAAATCCTCATGGAGATTGAGGGTCGGGGCTACCTCCGACCTCCATTGAGAATGCGTCCGACATAGTCGCGGAAGCACTCGAAAAAGTACTGCCGCTTCCACCGAGATCGCGGCCATGATACGGAGGATTGCTACGAGCTTCGTGATGAGATCGAGGCACTTGTCCGCCAAGGTCGGTTGAGTTATTTTGTCCGTGATCATGCCTACAGGAGAGAGCCCGAGGAACAAAATCCAGTGCCGCATAAGGAGCAGAATGACAACTGACCTCTCACGGGCATCATCAATACCATCAGAGGGCGGGCAACTAGAGGCACCAGAAGCTCCGAGCTCGGAAAAAAGAGCTTCCTCAAAGCATCCGTGCTCTGTGAAAGTCACATCTCCTTTTCTGATGAAGACCAAAAGGGTGTTGAGCCCTCTTTATGACGACGCTGTAGCTATTTCTCTCATCATTGCAAGGTTTTAAAAAAGGATTTTAGTACATAATGAAAGCTCGGCTGATGCCTTATTTTGTATGCCTTCCAAAGGATGAGCGCTCCTCTGGCTAGATTCATAGGAGATTCTACCCCAAGAAAGTACTATGAAGCTAAATCCTTTCATGGTCCAGAAGGCTGCCGAGCTCCGAAGGCCGCCGAGCTCAGAAGGCCGAGCTCCGAAGGCCGCCGAGCTCAGAAGGCCGAGCACCAAAGGCCGCCGAGCTCAGAAGGCTGCCAAGCTCCGAAGCCCGAGCTCAGAAGCCCGAATGCAGAACACCTCCCCCAGAAAATCGAGCCAAAGAAAGCTAGTGCCAAGCTAAGTCCTAAGGGACTTCGAAGCTCGGAAGCCATCAAAATATCTCCAAAAGGTACAGGACGCCACTTTGGCTTCAAATAATTTCAATATTTTATCTATTTCCAGGTCGGAGAATCCAAAAAACGACCAACGTCGCCCCGAATAGGGCGCACGATCGCCAACGGACGAAGTCCGTCTCTTGTATGCGTCTCCAATGATGCTCTAGCTAAGCTCGGGACGCCGACTCGACGACACTCGACTCCATTCGACGCCATTCGACGACATTCGACGCCATTCGACGCCACTCGACGCCACTCGACGACACTCGACTCCATTCGACGACATTCGACGCCATTCGACGCCATTCGACGCCATTCGACGACATTCGACGCCATTCGACGACATTCGACGCCATTCGACGCCACTTCGACGCCATTCGACGCCACTTCGACGCCATTCGACGACACTTCGACGTCATTCGACGACATTTCGACGCCATTCGACGACACTTCGACGCCATTCGACGCCTTTCAACGCCATTCGACGCCTCCTACGACAACACGCCCCGATCTGAGTGGGGGCACCCTGCTGAGTTGACCACAAGCCAAAGAAGGCCGCTGAGTCGACCTAAAGCACTATAACTCTAACTGCATGAAAGGTACATCCTGCTTGGCACGCACATCTCCATATATATTTGGCTATATTACAGGATGATCGACGACTGGACTACTTCCTTCGTCCGAGCCAAAAAGCAGCTCGAACTCGGAAGTCGGGGGGTAGTGTTGGGGGAAAAACCCCAAGTCATACCGTCACGGAGGCGCTCGGCCAACGGGCGCCGGCCAGAAAGGCGCTCGGCCAAAGAGTGCCAACCGGAAAGGCGCTCGACCGAAGAGTGCCGACCAGCAGGGTGCTCGGCTAGAGAGCACCGACCAGAGAGAGCGCCAAGAAGAGGCGCCCAACCAAAATGACCAAGTAGGGATGCTCGGCCAGAAAGGCGCTCGACCGAAGAGTGCCGATCAGCAGGGTGCCCGGCTAGAGAACGCCGACCAGAGAAAGCGCTTGCCTAAAGAGCGCCGACCAGGAAACCAACCAAAGAGCGCAAGTAAAGACGCTCGCCCAAAGGGCGCCGAGCAGAAGTACTATGAAGCAACCCCGCCACAGGGCGTCCCATTGGGCGACCAGCTCGGCTCGGCACCCCTGCCGAGCCGATTGCCTTGGACCAAATATTCAACTTCCGCCTAACCCTCTAAGCCTGAGGGACCTGACAACTCCACTACAACCTGCCGCTATCTCCAAGCCATCAAGGCATAAGATCTCCGCAGGTATTCGGCACGACCTGCCATTAATGCATGAGACCCCCTCGAGTCTCCGATGCACTCAGTCATTTAATGAACACGGCTCAAGGCGATCTCCGGATCACTGAACTATCAAAGCGTATGGCTCTCCCTGACCGCCGGATCACTCGGTAATAAATGCACTTACCATCCACGGACCCTAGGCCTACCACGGCCGGCGGTTCAACCACCCCAACAGGTCCGATCGACCGTGACAACTCCCTGGTTCCGGTCTGATTCGACCTTATTTTCCACCACGCCATTAATGGGCCAAATCGTGCCCAATTATTACAAAACAGGACAAACCTCCTGTCACCTCCCAGGTAACAAAAATCCTTCTATAAAAGGAAACCTGGAGGGAAAAAGGGAGGGGGGACAAAAACGGGAGGAAAAACCCGAAGCCGGAGAGAACCCTCCTAGACCGGGTGGAAAGAAGTAAACAACACAGACAATTGAGAAAACTGATCCTCTTGATTTTATCCAAATATTCTCTCTGTCTTCTCCACATACTCTCTTCCCCGCTCTCTCCACATATTCGCCCCCTCTGACTTAGGCATCGGAGGGCCGGCGCCGGAGAGCCCGGCCACCGGTTCTTCCTGCAGGACTCGCACCCCACAGTGGAGGACGCGACCAGCCGGCGCACCGTCGACCACCCTTCCAGCGGCGGAGCTCTGCCCCTCCAGGAGGACGCCACCAGTCGGCGCGCCGTCGATCACCGCCCCTGCGGCGGAAGCCCCTCCTTCCCCGGCTTCGCGGCGGCCCCCGGGTCCAATTTCCAGCAACAAATAGATTGTTAGAAAAAAACTTTAGTACTACTAGGTTATGTCATGAATAAAATAAAGCAGATGAATGTGCAAAAGAGGGGCAAAACAGTCACAGTTTCATGGAAAAATTGGGTTTGGTGCACCGCAAAACTTCAAAGAATAGGGTTAAGAATTGCAAGGATCAAAGGTAACTCATGAAATAGGCTATTCAAGATAAAGGGAGGCTTAGCTGATTGAGATCGGGTGCAACTAAGTTTAGAAAAGGCTTCAACAGGGAGCACTTCAAAAAATTTGAAAAAAAATATATAATGGAAACCATGAAAAGGTGCAATATGAAATTCTATGATCCAAAAGAGACAAAAGAGGGGGAAAATGAGGTTTGCATGCAACTACAGGAATAATCAGAGAAAGCATGTCGACACTCATTAAGAATGAAACAAGGACAAAGGAACAATTAAAGAGTGACAAAATGACTAAAGATAAGTAAATGAATAGAGGTAAAGTTAGACGAGCATAGATCGAAGAAGCATAGTGCTGCATCTACATCATAAATGGTTTCATCAAATCTGCTTAGCATCCTATGTTCTATGCTTCTATCAGTTTTCAGCAACAGTTGATGTATTTTCTTATAATCATCAATCTTGTAGAACTCATTTAGGATAAAGGAACAACTGATGAGTGACAAAGCTACTGCAAATATTTAAATCAACCAGGGTAAATTTTGCAAAGCATAGAAAAAAAAAGAATAGTTTGCATGCATGTCATAAAGAGTTTCATCTTGTGTTACATGGGCACTCGTGCATGGCTCCAAGAATATGTGTTCAGATACATATCCAAATCAGATACGCATCAAACACTTGGATCCTTAAATTCTTTTTTTTTTTCCGTTTTGCAGATAGATGGATAATTTGACTCTTCCAATAATGAGTTCAACCCAACATAAAAATATCGAAAGTTACTTTTTTTAAAAAAAAAATTGGTCAACGATGTACATATTGCAATAATTTTGCAAAATATCTTTCTTTTTGTATCTCTTAACAAATTAGGGAAGTTTGAACATATAGTGAAAATTCTTTAACTAATAATATATATACTCCAATATTTTATTTTTTAATAATATTGGAAATATATAATCTAATTAAAATTATTTTTTATGTATCCTTGTATCTCCTTTTTTACCTCTTGACGAGCTACACACTTGGACACATCCAAATCCAATTCTGATAACATGTCCATCTAGCAATGGTTTCATCTAATCTACTTAACGTCCCATATTCTATGCTCCGATCATTTTTCAACAACAAATCAATGCATTTTCTTTTATACCATCAACTTGCAGCACTCACTTAGGACACCTTCTATTCAGTGATGACTTCTAAAGATTTAGGATCTGAAAATACTGATGTTCTGTAAAACATTTTGAGTTGTAATATTCTATAATAACTAACAGATATAAGTTAAGCCATTTCTTTGCTAATTTTTAAGCTAGATTCAGAAATGCATGAGATTAGTGTTTCGCAATTGGCATGAGTACCCAAGATGGGATATTTCAATGCTAGAGAAATATATTACATGAGATGACGCAGAAAACTAGAAGCAAACACACACACACACACACACACTACTTATGTGTTAAAATTTAGAGTAAACAGACAAAGCAAACACACCGACTCACGTGGTAGCCCTGCTACAAGAACATTTGCATGTAAATATCTCTGTGCATATTCAGCAGCCAAACGACCACCATGTCCATCATAAATTGCAAAATGTGCACATCTGCAGAAAAGATTTCAATGAAATAAATCACAAACACAATTTATGCATAAAGAACATAGAAAAATATTTGCAGCAGATGGTTATCTGCATCCCACATGATTGATAGATCCTGAAAAATGAAAAAACAAGAACAATTGTGGCACCAAAATGATTGATTTAGTTTTCGTCTCACAAAAAAAGCAAAGAAAAGAAAAGGAAGAAAAAAAAAAGAATATGACAGATGGAATGACATATAGTTAGGAGATTATCAAATATTCTAATTAAAACTGTAACAAGATATCTCAGCACACATATATTGTTAAAAAATCATCCACGAAAAATAACTAACATATGCAGCCAGCAAGTAAGTACTTAGTTTCAGAGAGCAGTTAGAAAAACACGTTTAAAAGATCAG
Source organism: Phoenix dactylifera (assembly GCF_009389715.1). NCBI lineage: Eukaryota > Viridiplantae > Streptophyta > Magnoliopsida > Arecales > Arecaceae > Phoenix > Phoenix dactylifera. Next base: position 16,147,419 of record NC_052395.1, read on the forward strand.
ATAACTGCAACACGACGAGGAACAAAAGCTTGATTGGGAAATATTACCTCTTCCTGAGAAAGCAAAACAGTTATTTCACAAAATGTCATGTAAAACAGTTTATTTCACAAAATATCACAACTTAAGCAAAGTATTCACAAACTGCCATCAGCATATTTCAGAAAAAAAAAACAGGAGTGAAGCAATTCAAAATTCAAATACACCTAATACCATGCATGACAAGAAACTGAGAGGCCACGTCAATTAGTAGGACACATTGGGAAATCAAAAGAATAGCAAGGCAGCAATCACGACAAGGAGACAACAAACAAATGGGTACCTTAAGTTTCCGGGATATTCCAAGCTTGCATCTGGAAGAACCACCCATGCATCCTCCATCGTGTGTCTAGAACCCTTGTCTTCTGCTGCATCAGCTTCAATACATGACAGTTTGCAAGCTTCTTGATGTACGACTTTTGAATTGCACAAGCTTGCATCTTCAGATGCACTATTGATCCCAGGGATCTCAGTGTCTTTCTTGCAGTCCTTCAAAAGCTCTTGCAGCGAATTACTTCCATTTTGGCCATTTGTTTCATTGGAAGCTGGCTGGTTTCTTTCCAGCACATCATTTTCTTTCTCAACCCTTCCCTTTTCCCCACCTCCTACACCTAAGTCAGTGTCCTTGGTCCTCTTTGCAATGAAACATTCATCCTGGAAGCCGGCTTTGCGTTTATGATCAGCCATAATATTTTATTATTCCTCAACCCCAGACAGTTGAAAATCCGCGACTTGCTCTAAGACGAGGATCTGATAAAATGATTCTTCCAGGACTTCTACTTCTGTCCGATTATCACCAGAAGCTTTCGAATATATACAATAAGCATTACTAGATGCCCGTTAGATTTATGCAATACAAACAAGAAGCTAGAAGATTAACCTTTAAAAGATTGTAAATGACTTCCAACCATACACAAATAGAGAGAGAGAGAGCATGAATCATTATATAATTGGGACATGCATATCAATGAATACATTTCGTCATCTTCATGCATTCATATCACTGATTAGAGATTTTCCATAGAATAAGAAATTTAGCAGGTAGCAACGGTAGGGGAATGCATTTTTTTTTATAGACTTCAGTGAGATTGCGGCATTGATGTAGTTGATGATATAACTCCGGCCGGAAGAAGAAGATTTAAGATGAATCAAATTACCTGAGCTCGACCGCCGAACGCCAGCAAATAACCACCGGTCACCACTCCTCCGGCGATCCCCCTTTCGGTCACCCTGTTCTCTCTCTCGGACCGGCTAGGTTTAGGGTTTCGGAAGATTGCAAGGAAACTGAGAAATAACTGGGGTTAATCTGCGAAACCGGCCTGGGTACAGACCCGTTTGTTTCCCCCGCTTGGGGGCCCGCCTTAGGCTGGGCCGCACATATGAGTTGCCCAGGCCCACGCCCACGCCCGGACCCGAACGAGCCTGAAACAGCAACCTGATCGGATACGTGAAGGCCTGAGCTAACCTAACCCGAATACGGGTCGGATCAGCCAAATCCAAGCCGGAAACTGACCCAGCAAGTCTAATAATATGCTTAGTTTCTGATAGCTGATTCTTTTCATTTAGAGCTGGAACTTCAGCAAATCTGGGATTGAATTGGAGAGGTCCGAGGTCCAATTCCCAGTTCACCAATGATTCTATGTTATTTCTTGTCTTGCAAACTTGACCTAACAACCCCACCCTATTTTGGATGGACCTATGATTTTGTACCAATTAGGCTAGGTTGGGTTGAAAATACTTGATCAAGCTTGATCCAACTTGCTCCGTCAAATTTAGTTTCATTTTAATTGCATTTTGAATAATTTAAAAATTAAATTTTAGTTCTTTTATAATTTTTTTTGAAACATACGTAAGTTCCTATAAAGTATGGATATTTCAAATGACATAATGTGTTGATGCTGGGTATAAATATTTGTCAAATACTTTTTGGATATATGTATGTTACCTGTATACAGAAATCATATTCGTAAAATTAAAATAAAAATTTTGCATACTTTCTGGATATATTCCAGATGCTTCTCTAGTATCTCTCAAAACAAGCCGAAGATATTTGTTCTCTTTATTACTACCATTTAGTGATGAAGATTTAATTTCGTAGTATATGATGCCAATATTGATGCTTATGGCTAAGTGATGAGATTGTGAAGTTGACGCTATTTTAATATCCAACCATGCTTTATAATTTTTTAACATATATATATATATATATATATATATATATATATATATATATATATATATATATATAAAGTACACACAAGCATGCACATCTATGTAGGTGCTTCATAACTGAGTTCATTAGATATATCCAATTTTTATATTATTAATCTTGTATTCTAATATTTTTTCTCCTTTTGATTCCTTTCTTTATTTATTATTTTTATTAAAAAACAACATTGAGAATAACAACAAATACAGAACTGCCTTTATAAGGATATTCTGGCCACTAATTCTTGCAAGTTACTCTGTAGACTGCTTACCGAAAATATTTCCATAAATATATAATCATTGAATTGAAAAAGAAGTGCAGAGAATCTTTTTAGGTCGGGAAAACATCGAAGAATCATCGTCAGCTCACGAGTTTACCTTCAAAACATTCGTCCTCCAGATTTTTTTCTCCAAACCCAAGATCCAATATATCCTACCACTAAACGTGCGTTCTTTTTTAGTACTCTAAAACTCTCCTACCCGATCAAATGCAACAGCAAATCTCACCTCAACAGTCCACTAATATACTGACACGTCGTCAATGTAACCCACAAAACACCACGTGTAATTACAGAGGTTCCTTTTCATACTCTACCATACACAGCTGATCCATTCCACCGTCCTGATTTAGTTTGATAACGAATTCGTAATCATTACGCTCATTCCCGAATCCGGACTTCGGCGCATCGCATCATAAAAGATCAAAATTCTAGGGTTTTAGATATTAGAAACCACGGACGCGCCAAGAAGAGGGGAGGGGCGGAGAAGTTCCCGATTCGAACCTAGCAAGGGGGCAAAAAACCCTGGAGGCTTCCAGAATCCCGAGTTAAAGCATTGTAGCGATCGAACTCCCATGGCGAGAGCGAGCCCGCATTTCTTCAAGGTTTACTTCCCCCAGCTCTCCTCCGACCACCTGGTATGCCGTCGATCATTTTCTTCTCCATCTCCCCATTCAGGTTCTTTGGATCGAAGATCGAATTTTGATCCATAGAATATCTTGAAGTTGTAATCTTTTGTGGGTTTTGCAGAAAATCCCGCCGGCATTCCGCGAATACATCGAGCACGAGTTGCCGGGAACTGTTTCTTTGAAGGGGCCGAGTGGGGGCACATGGAATGTGGAGTTCGTAAAGACCTCGAAGGGGCTTTTGTTCGCGAATGGGTGGAAGAAGTTCGTCGCCGACCACTCGATAGAGCTCGGCGATTTCTTGGTTTTCCGGTATGATGGCGGGTTGCACTTCTCGGTGCTGGTTTTTGATGCGACTGCCTGCGAGAAGGAGGCGGCATTTCTGGCTAGGCCATATGGAGGAGCGCACATCACCATTGTCGATGGAATCGAGGGCGGCGAGGAAGGGGAGGATACTATGGGAGAGCATGATTCAAAAGCTTTGGTTTTATCACCAAATGAGAGTTTCGGAGTTAGTCGCAAGAGGACTCTGTGGAATATTGATTGTCTTGCGATACAGGGCCCGCCCTCGAAGAAGGTAAACAAGAAGAAGGATTCTCCTTCCCATGAAATCGCTGCAATATCTCAAGCTGATTTGGATAGTTGGAATTTGAGAAAATCGAAGAGTAAGGCACCTGGTAAGAAAAGTTGGTTTTTTACTATATTGTATAATAATTTCTGTACCACTGTTAGCATATATCCAGATCATCAGATTGGAGTAATTCGATGGTTGTAGATCGTATAAGTCCATCTTCTGGAGCTTTGGCCGCGCCTCATGAGAAAGTTCATGCAAATACCACGAGAGAGAAGGCCTTGCATGAGATGAAAACCGTCTCAAGCGAATATACTATAGCTGTGAAGAAGGCTAAGGCAAAACTTCAGCGTGGGCGCTGTAAGTTTTTTTTATATATATAATTATGAACAAAGCTTTAATGAGAAATTAAGTTTTAATGCTCATCCATGTTCTGGAAAATTTTTTTAAGTGTTTCTTCTTCAGCATTACTCGTGCAAGATTTTGCTAATGTACTAGATTCTTGAGTTCCAGCAGCTAAAACTAGTCCCCTTTCTGCAACATCGACAGCAAAATCCTTAAGTAAGAAAATAGGCAGACCCAGTAAAATGAGTGCCTTGAAACAATCTAGTCAGGTGTCAGAACGCTTAAAATTGCTCCCATGTAATGATGTAACTCGGCGTGGGGAAGGTGAGCTTTTGCCTTTCCAAACAAATATTTTGATTGTATCTTCTTATAGTTACCAATTCTCATGCTGGTGCAGTACTAATTTGATTGATATAGATTATTTTTCTTTCAGTTAGTGATAAGCCTTGTATTGTCTTGCTTCTTGTAGTTGTGGCAAAGGTACAGCGAATGCCAAGTCTAATATCACAACGGCGGCCTGTCACAAAAGAGGAAGTAAATGAGGCTCTTGAACAGGGAAAATCATTCAAATCAAAAAATCCTTTTGTTCATGTGGTTATGCGGGACTCCTATGTTTATGTTAGCTTTTTCTTGGTAAATTTTCCTCTCTAATTCTCCTGCTTATTATTTCTGATTAATTGTTTAAGAGACCAACAACTTTAATGCATTTCCTTCTTCCACGTATCACCGCCAAATTTGCTCAAACTGGTTGTGTTTGTTTTGAGAAAGTGCTCATTCCTTCTTTTTCTCTATTTTTTTTTCATTTTGAATGCAGCATGTCTGTTGGGAACTTTTGCAATTTGACCTATTTTTTTTAAAAAAAGTCAGGAGATGGGAGAATAATTGAATTTTCAGATTATCTATTACAGCAATTATCTCCATTGCAAAATCAGGCATGTTTGTTGAATGAAAGTGTCTCTTTGAAGGTGGAAGCTTTATGTCATTCAATTGTTGCATGTTTCTCTGCATTATATGCACTCATGACATACTGAGGATAGTAGTTCCTGTGTTAATTTAAAATAGCTGTTCTTGATGTTTAGTCATTCCCGTCTCATTCATTGCATTACTTTAAAGGTATATACGAGATAATCATAGCAGTTGATGACAATATGTACGTATTGAAGCATGGCTGGGGAGGTTGTTTAAATATAAAAATGGTTCTTCTGACTTACAGTTGTCCAGAGAACCCTGCTGATATCAAATCTTTGGACATTCAATTCTGGCAAAGAGTTATTGTAGGAATCAGATGATACATCTATGAGACATACTCACCAATTTCTACTCATTCTAGTGCAGAGGCTCTGTTTTCTTATGCCTGATCGCTGCATGTTGGGTTCCATCTTTGGAAAGTATCCAACTCCTTTAGTTATTCAGGACATTTATTCTCTCTCTATTTCTGTTAGAGTAGTATTATCTGATGCAAGTTAGGCACTAGGAAGAAAATCTTGAGAAATAAAAACATTTTATTAGGCATAGTCATTAATTTCTACTCCTATCAGTGCAAAGGTTCAGTTCTCTTATGCTTGTTTGCTCTGCATTGTTTTTCACCTTCATAAAGTATCTGGTTCCTTTACTTCTTGAGGATCTCTGTTCCCTCTATATTCCTTGTAGGGGAGTACTATCTGACTTAGGTTTAGGGTTATGGAATAAAATTTGAGAAATAAAACATGGTGCATGGGGAGTCAAAATTCATTATTTGCATTAATGGTTTATACTTCATACTCTTAACAGATTTTGGTTAAAAAACTAGCTAACTGGTAGAAAAGTGGCAGAAAAGTGGCTTCAAAGGAAACTTCTGGAGAAACAATTAATTGATTCTGGCAATGCCCTCTGACTTTTGTTTTGTGATTAAATTCTCACATGCTCTAGATTAATTGTAACCTGCTCAGGACTAGTTGTCAAAGCAGCTGGAGAAATCCACCCCCGGTATGTGAGGCTTAACCTCTTTTAAGGAGTAGAGCAGTCAATTATTTAAGGTCTTTTCTTTAGACAAAGTCTGAGCCCATATGGTTACTTAGACACTTCTGGTTACTGATGTCTTTATAATTCAGTTGATGTAAGTAGAAATCATGTAATTAGGATTTCTTTAGGTCATTTTTAAGAGTTAAGAGTTGAGAGTTAAGACACTAGTTTTCTGTTAAAATAATAAGCTCTGAGCAAGCCGTTTTGGAGAACTGTTAGAAAGAGTAAGAAGAAGAGGTTTTGGGTTCAAGTCCTGCGTTGTGCATCTCCAAAAATTTGGACTTGGAGTAAGAAAGAAAGAAGGAAAGAAACCTCTAGGTATGTTCAATATTACAAGGTCACTTGACAGCATATATATTCTGTTTGAATCTAGCCAAAGATCATGGTCACCTACAATCCTTCCTCTGAGAATAGTTCTCTGAAATGTTCTACGTTTAAATTTTGCTTATGTCTATTACCACTATTTATAAATTTTTCTAATGTTAGACCTGCTGCTAAGGACTGAAGGGAGTAATTTTTGAATACATAATCTGAAATGGTTCCCTAGAAAAGAGATGCTACTACGCATAACTTTTTATAAGATTTTGCTGAATCTTTTCATTTATTTCTAAAATAGAAGGAAAAGATCACGTCGTAATCCTTGAACAAAGACTTTTTTCGCTAAACCAGTTGGCCTGTAAACTCTGCCTCTTACCATTTTGCAAATGTAGCTTGTATTTCATAGATTCCAATGCCTATTTCTTGGAAGTTTCAGTTACAATATGTTTCGAATGCTGGAGGTCCTTTCTCTGTAGGTTTTAAACTTTTTAACTTTTCCTCATGTTGCATGAAATGCAGAACATTCCTTATCCTTTTGTAAGAGAGCATCTTCCCAAGATCAGTAAAAAGATGACCCTTTGGGATCCAAACGGGAAGCCATGGGCAGTCAACTACGTAAGCTATAGCAGTCGTGGTGGTTTCAGTGCTGGTTGGGGTGGGTTCTCTTACGCCAATAATCTGGAGAAATATGATGTTTGTGTCTTTGAGCTTATCAAAAGAGATCATATGAAGGTGCATATCTTCAGGGTGGTCAAGGAAATTGCACCATTGATTCGTAACACCAAGTGCAAAAGTTAAACTTCATAAAAAGTGTCCCAGTTCATAAGGCTTTTGCCACTACGGATTTAGGGAGGCTCAAATGTACGTAGCCTTAACCCCGCATGCAGGGAGGCTGTTTCTATATTTCAAATTACACCTAGATCACAATTTGCAAAAGTTTAACTTTGATTGTATTTTTCTAGTTAGTAAGCAAACTTGTACAGCTTCAATGTTTCTACCTATTGAACTAAAATATCTTGTGGCTTCAGCGGTATGTTCGTCTCATGTGTTACTTGTCTTTTTATTTTTCTTACGTAAATTTGAAAATGCTCCTCTTAAGCAAATCATGCTCTATAGCACCACAATCTTGTGTTCTGATTATCACAGATGATTGTAAATTGGATATGGAATGCTTTATTTATTTGCTTTAAGAGAAGAGCAAATCATAATATAAACTGATCTGACAAGCATTTGGTTTATATCATGATCAGCATGTGAACACTTTATTGATTCGATGATTATCTTCTTGGCCAATGATTACTCGGGACATGCGGGTTAACTTCTTGTTCTGATGTTTGGCACCTTTGAATTGGAGAGAGGCATGTTAAGTTTCTAAAGTTATGAATTGATAAACGCCAAAGCCTGGTGAGAAGCAAACAAATAACTGAGCAAAAACTCTATTTAAGGTGTTCAGCTATGATGTCATGGCAACAAAATTCTTTTCTACGGCCACCAAGCACTTGAAGGTACTCTCAACTCCTTGACGATCAATTAGACAAAGTGATCTCCAGCATCCTTCTGCTTGGTGCCATTGTGTGTCAATTGGATGTTCTTGCCACACAATTATGCAAGGTGCCTTTGTGACTGCGCTATTATAGTGGGCTCTGATTCTTTCTCAACTACTTTATCAGAGATGCAATAATAGTGCCTTAATCCTGTAAGTAGTAATTGATATCATTATTATTGTAATGTCGAACTTATAAAAATTCCTCATGTTGGGTCAAAACAAGGTGTTGTTCGATAAAAATAAATAAATAAATAAATAAATTTTCTGCTTAACTGGAATATTTTTGGTTAGTTACTGTCTAATGGCCGTAATAGTAGGTGGAACTAAGCTGGGTTCAGACTTGATTGGAGTTAAGGATGGCAGTTCTTTTTTTCAGCAAGAGGGTGGTGGTACTTTGCCATATTCACTTTAATGTGCTCTCTTCCATGAGATAAGAAACAAAATACATCAAGCAAAAGTATCAATCTAGTTAGACCACGAACATAATAAATATTCCAGTATCACTCAAGAATAGACCCCCTCTCCTAAGTTGTCATATACTGCCAAATAAAACAAATGGTTATGGCTTTGATTGGATATTCTGAAATAAAAAATCTAGCAGTATAATAATCTTTAAAATAACAGTTGGGTCTTTACTTTGTGGGAGAGAGAATCTGCACAGGAAATAAGTTCATATTGTTCCATTGTGCGACTAAAGGACTGCAAAAGTTTCAGCTGTGAAAGGTGGGTTGCAGGCATGGATATGCTTAAATGTGACACTCTAGGCCATCCATTTGTTGTTTTTATGATGTTCGTTATATTTATATTACAATGGTTACAATGGTATATATTACAGTAATGATCGTAACAGCCATTATTTGTTCTTGTCCTAAAAAATTCAATAATGCTTCTTTGCAATGATTATTTTACATATGTTCATGGTTATGTTGTTGAAATATGAGCAGATTCATTCTACTACAAATTGTTCTGTTCATCATTGTTTTGCTCTTAAAATTGTTTACCAAACTAACATTTTAATACAAAAAGCTAGATTTTCAAATAAAGATGAATTTGGTTTGCGACACATATGAACCGTAGTGCTTACAGGAACCGTTGATGGAGACAATTACTGATTGCCGCAGAACTATTTTGATTGTCATGTGAATATAAAAAGTGAGGTTGCATTTATTAATTCAAAGCTGGAAATTTTGCAATAATAGGCCACTTTATTTCCCATAATTTAGATTTGGACTCCTTTTTTTTTCTGAGAGAGAGATAGAACATACAGGGGACTACTTTTATTTTATTTGCAATGTGATCTAGTTTGAGACTCTAAAAAACTTTGCGTCTCGACATAGCAAATACATTCTATATTTGATCTAGATTCATGCCCTTCTATAGCGAACAAGTCACAAAATGATATTTTTCAAACTTTCATCATTCTTCTGACCTGAAATATTTTTTTCTAAGGGAAATGGTCTCCATATCTTCTTGAAGAAATTCATTATAGTTCATTCCTCTTGTTGCAGTTGGCCGTCTTCTTTCACCGTGGCATCTGCTTTGTTCTCATTAATTTTCTCTTCCACCTCTACTCCAGTTCCTTATGCCCGAGAGAAGCATTGAGCAAGCTCTTCAGGTACTATGATAATACCGCGTTCCATCAGATTTTTCTAAATTAAAAGAAATCAGTTTCTAGTACAAATTGAGACCTTTGAGCTAAGCTGAACTAAATTCCATTTTTAATTAGCTTGGAAAGAACATACAAATATCAAACCTATTTATTCTCATGTAGTCTTAAACTTAATCTGTGAAGGCAATTGCTTAAAAATATGAAAGTAAAGAACAAAGGAACAAGGATTGGGCAATCATCAAATGAGCTAGCTCAATGTGAGACAATTTCCTCTTTCCGTCGCTGTCGAGAGTGACAACTCGATGCCATCCCACTGTGGGCCATGCTGTCGGCTATTTCACCCGCAACACCGGATCTCGGTAGAAAGCACTGTACGTAGACAAGCTGATTCGATTCTATTGGATCGCGCCAATTGCACTTCCGGTTAAAATTGGTTCACATTTTTTCTAGTTAGTGGGCCCCGAGCGACACCTGCCCGATGCGTTGACCGGTCAATTGGACCTCTGTGGTCCGACACCCACTGACTCCACGACTTTACCTCCTCCGCGGTCCATCCGGTGGGTCCCAAGTGAGATATTTTTTATGTGTTGAGGCGTTGGCACCGTCCGATCAGGATCCAACAGCTGACTGAGCGGTTAAAGGGAGAAAATCTGGTCCTTTTTTTTCCGCTTAATACGAATACATCCAATAAAATCAAAATATACTAGCTCGCGAAATGCCAGTAGCAGCATCCCCTCTCTTGACCAAAGAGTGTACCCTAAGTGGTGGGCCGCGTAGGCAGCCATCCAGTTGGCCGCCCCATTGGTTTCTCTGAATACATGCTTAGCCTGGAAGGCCCCTCCATCCCTCATCATCATTCCTATGTTCTGGATCAAGGGATGGTTCGTGCTCTCACCTCTTGACCCCCCCGAATCCATCCGATAATTCTGGCCGAATCATCCTCTAGAATGATCAAACTGGCCTGCAGCAACACCCTCCAAAAAGTCCGGCCTTTGGGCATCTTTTTTGGTTTGTTTTGGTAAGCATGATCCAATGCTTGAATAAATACATTCATGTATGAAATATTTAAAAGCTAGAGTTCGATAATATGATTCTTTTACAAGTCGCATACTATTTGCTTTCCAATCAACATTGTAGTCTCAAAAGAATAAAAGGAGACAATCATATGTGAATGTTATGAGGCCAATAACCACCTAATCACTATCAAAAAATCTCCTTTCGAAGTAATTTGCGAGGCTTTTAAAACATATATGCCAAATCTTCCGATCTATTTCAGAAAGTATGCTAGTTTTTGTTTACACGATACCTTGAAATAAACTTGCATGACTTCCATAAATAAGAAAGCCAATTCACATGCCAGGTCATTGTGATTTATGTTTTGAGGCAAAGGAGTCTATTCAGAGTATGGCAACTTAGATACGGAGAATGACCCTAGTTCTAGACTCACAGACTTTTCCTTCTATATCTTTGGATGAGTTGCTTTTCTTTCTATATCTTTGGATGAGTTTCTTTGGATTATTGCAGAGAAATCTTCTTCTAATGCGAAATACTTTGAAGCATTTTTTATTCGTCAAATTACTTATCACATATGGTTGGCATGGAATGAACGTATATGTCAAAATTTGAGATAAAGTGCTTGATTGATTTTGCTAAAAGCTTCTACACAAGCTTATGAATTCCTCTATAATATTTCTTCAGAGGGTTCTTTGATAGTAGGAACAACCTTTAGCTCTTTTTGGGTAGTTTCTACATCCTCACAGGTCTCTTATTTTACTCGGAAACCTCGACTTTCGTATTTCCTCAAAGTCAACTTTTATGGTAGTGTATAGGAGGGAGGTACTTTTGGTGGAGCATCTCTTATTATTAGAAGTGCTAGTGGCACTTTTTATGACTGCTTATGCTATTAGGATCTAAGACACAACTGTTCCAGTGGTCGAATTGCATGCTGCATGGGAAGAGCTATTTTACGCTACTCAAATATTACGTGTTTGGATAGAGATTCCCTAACATTGTTAGCTAGCTTTCTAATCCATTGCCTGCCGAAATTACGCTTCATCCTCCTCTCCTGAATTGCTGGCAATTGCTGCATTCAGTATTCACATTCGAGGTTTCTCATATGTATAAGGAAGCCAATAATGCAGCCATCAAAATGGCATTTTATGTAGCCGCGGAATCAATATTATGGAATTGTAGGACCCACCTTTCTGTTCAATTGTTAGATATTTTGTCTGTTGATTCCCACAAATATATTTATACTTATTTAGTTTAATTTATTCAATTTAACAAAAAAATTAATAAGACAGCCAGCTATGCCACCTTGCTATCAATCCAATGTGGTGAACCACTGGGCTGCCCACAGCTCGGATAGAGAAAAATGCCAAAACAGGAGCAGCAAAAGTTGTACCCGTAGAAACATTAATAATGCAATGAGTTTTTTTAGTTTTAATTTATTTAATTGTAATTCTTGGAATAAGTTTTGAATGGGGATTTTCTATCCGTGGAGAACTTAAAAGGAGGCTTGGACGGCAGCTTTGCGTCAGGAATAGTTTATAATGGCTCACCCTTGAAATGGTTATATTTGTATAAGCAAACTTAATGCTTATTTTCCAAAGTCTATTTAGCAGTGTAAAGTTTATATCAAGAATTATATGTGCTTGTTTTATTTTTCATCCGAATGTTGTCCAGTGAATGCTGAGTGATGAGGTCGGAGGGTATCTCCTGAACCCCAGAGCTCAGTTCCCATCGGGCTCAGACAACGGAAGCGACTACTTCTCCTCAAAGATATTGTCCGCTTTGAAGGGGGTTTCATAGTCTCTTTCCGATGCACGATTTTGCCCCATAAAAGGCACCTCTGAAGAGAAAGGGATAGCCTCCCTCCATTTAAGGAATAGACCTCTCCGCTATCTGGTCGATGTGGGACTAAGTTCGAACCCTTTATTGCTACAATACTGAGTTTTTGAATACAAGCCCGCATGCAATATATGACGTTCTCTAAAGTTCACAGGAGGCTTCAAGGTAAGTTTTCAGCATAGCATCGAGCATGTCAAGGCAAACATGAACTCGTTCTTTTGTGCGTTGCAAATGGGTCTTTGGTGGAAATTTGGAATCCGTTTCGGGTTATAACTAAAGCCTGCCTTGCGAATTATACTAATCTCATCATGCCAACATGCCATATTAACTGAGAAGAAGATGGAAGAATTAATGTCGGGTTCGGCTAAAATTAAACTACCGCAAGGTAACTTATTGATATATTCTCTTGATGGTCATCATATATTGACAAATTGAGTTCTGGTTTTGGCAGATCCAAGGTTGCACGGGTTCAAGATATCGCAGAATTTTGGTAAAGGATAAGCTTGATGGTCGAATCCAAGTATCCAGTACCTGATGCAAGAGCAAGTCAATGTGTCTCCAGCCACTGAGGAACAGAGTCTTACTTCCAACCAAGTGATTTCGAATTCGAAACGCGTGAATGTCGATTAAATTGTGGAGACCGGATGCTCCCTGCTCGGATACGGGGTCTGAAAGGGCTTACTGGTCCGCTGGTAGCCTCGGTGGTACTAGGTGTGATGTACTCACACGGAGAATTCGTGCCGGAGCCCAGGGAAGCAACCAAGCAGGGCCCACGGATGGGGAGGGTATGAGTAAAACCGGCCGGGGTGCCCAACACACGATCATTTCTACCCACATCAAAAATTTTTCTGGTGGGATGAGGGCCCAGTGGGGGCTGCTATGCGGGGATGGACCTCCCCCTCCCCCTCCCCCTTTAGCGCAAAAAAAAATAAAAAAATAAAAAAATCATTGTGTCTCCTTACCTCATCATGCAGCCTAGAATAATATATAGACTTATTCGAAAACTTGTCTTCGTTATGATATTTTCAGTGTTTATCTAAATAAATTTTTATGTTAAATTAATTATTAATTTTTGGGTTGGGTTTCGGTTTGTACTTTTGAGGGAAGCCATCAACATTAAAATTATAACACGAGACGGTGTCTCTCTTCCCGAGGTATCCTGGTCGTGTACTCTTAATCAAATTAATATGAAATGTAATAGAGAAAAGGTGGCGGCCGGTGGCCAATTTATGATAGAAAGAGAAAAGCCGATGGTCATATTGTCGCCTTGCAAACGGTTGTCGCCTTGCCCGTAGTTTCGGGCTGGCAAGATGATGACAGTACTTTACGGAAGTTCTTTTTGTCCAAGTCTATCGGCTCGAAGCATTTCACGCTCGGTGATGCCATTCTTCGCGTTTAATCTTTCAACCATTTACCTTTCGTCGCCATTATTGCCGGCAGATTCCTTCCCTTTTATGGCACCTGCATGCACTGCGGCATACCTTTTACCGTCCTTCCATTTTCCCATTTACCTTTTTCTTAAAGGAGTCATATCATGTACAGTACACTTGATATCTTATTTATTCTTTATGACTTCACACACATTATATATATATATATATATATAAGATCTTCTATAAAACTTGACTATATTATATTACGGTGACATAACTTTTTTCTTTTTGTGTCCGTGCGCGTGTTTTTTCGAATGTGAAGAAGGAAAATCACCTAAAAAAGTTGTGTTACTTAAATAAATGAGTTAAAAGACATTTGAGGTCTATTTGAGGTCAAGCTTTATACCTTTTAAGCTTGAAAAAAAAAAAAAAATCTAAGATAGGACCAATGTCGATATGAAATAAAACTGAAAGAATAGTTTTCTAGACTTGCTTCATTTCTCAAATAATGGGTTATTGTGTTCAAATGGAGCTTTTTATCTCTCTTTTTTTCTTTTTGTGGTTAGTTTAGATGCTTAGTTTGCACATATTCATGAGTCCAGTCTTGAATAGGGATTAACCTTGACTGGTTTTCTAATAAAACAAAACTAAATTTGTGATTGCTAGCCTAATTAATTGCAGAAAGCAATGCTTGACGAATCTAGTATCTTACACATCAAAAATTTTGTTGTCAAGTGACATAGAGAGGATTAGCGTAAAATTTGAGAATCAACGCAATACATGGAAGCATAGTTCAATGTAAAGTCGTCGAGTTAGTATGAGTGAACTCTAGGAATATCTTGTGCGCCATATAGCATGTTTTGTCCATATTCCTTTTTGGTTCATCTGCAATCACCAAAGGCCTGTTGTCCATAAATCCAAAATTAAAGAAAAAGAAGTGATAAAGTGATAGCATGAACTTTCCATGCAAATAACCCCTTACATTATCAAGAACAGGAATAAATTCTCTTTCAAGCCTGCTGAAAGGTATAATATTCAAAGACAATATCCGAATTCCATATCTTATCGCATAATATAAGAATCCTCTTTTAAAAGATTATCTCAAGGGTTCGTGCGTATCCATGAAGGCATGATGTCTTCAGATGCCAAAGAACGTCCATGCCTTTTTATTCAGAGAAACCCAAAAGAATCCTCTTTCCATGCCCATCAAGAGCTCTCTCGCTCCCCATATCCTAGAGCTCTGGTTCTTCGCCTCTCTTCCTACCCTCCGTCTCTTTAATAAACTCTTCCTGCCCGGGGCAAGAAGCTAACGCGCTGCGGTCGTCTTGAACGATTTGGGCGGCCAGGATCTCCTCGTCTCGTGATCGAACGGAGGAAGCGAGCTGGTCGGCTCCTTCTCGTGAGTACCGAAGAAAAGGTAAAAGAAATAAAATAGAAAAAAGTAAGATGGCCAATTAAAGGAACCGTTTTTTTCCTGTGCTCCTCTTCTCGTCACATCTTTTGATCCGTCCTCTCTCCTATCTCCCGGATTTTTCGGTTTTATGATACTACCGGATTTTAAAATTCCCCGGATAGCCGCCGTATGCATTCAATTCCACTCCTTTTTTTCTCCCCATAATTCTCGATCAAACGTAGTCTTATTTTCTTGGATGGTTGCACGTAGTTTTTCTTGATTTTCTTGTTAAAATTTAAAGGAGAGGCCTTTCAGAGAGTGGCTTGGATTTCTATTTATTTTTTGTCATGATACTGTGCCGGGCGATTTAAACTCTCCCAAGAACAGGCTTTCCTGTTTCGTCTTATGGAGATAAACATTGCGGTGCTTGGATTTTATATGTTATTTGGTGAATTAATATTATTGATTTTCGGTTATTAGAATTGTAAATGGGTGAATAAAATCATTTTGCATTGGGTTTCTTGCAAGAATACCCTAATGAATGATCTGGGCTAACATGATATCTTTAAATTTCTGCTTTGAATTGGTTTCGCATGTCTTATGCTTCTCGATGTTACTGATGATGATGCTCTGGTGGAGTTGCATCCGTACAAACAATGCAAATGTGGAGTTTTTTTTAGTAAACATGTCATTTAGTTTTTTTAATTCAACATGCACTTGGTTATGCTGGTTAAGGTCAGCAAATGTTTTCCATCATAGCTGAAGTTTACTTCCATTAATTCTTGTATGTATGTTGGAGTAATGGGAGATTTATCTTTCCATGAGGTGGGGAGAATCATGTCTGTGATCATCAATCTCCATTTGTTGTAAGAGATTTATTGGTTAGTGTGTTATGGATGGATTTAGTCTTGGAGATTATTTGACCTAGACTCTTAAAAAAATGGTGATATTTTTGAATAGATCAGATAAATATATGTGTTGGAATGCTACTGTCTATTCACAGATTAGTAAGTAATTAAGTATTTCTTCTCCCTTTCTTCTTTCATTTTCTAATTTCTTCAGGTGGTTTTGGTGGTAGTTTTTGTTCGGCGATTAATGTGAAGCTGAATTTCGTCTCTATTTTTGTCTCTGGATTGCAAAAGACTTTGATGTTATAGTTTGTGACTTCTATGGATTAAATATCTGCAGCATTTAAAATATCTAGCAACTCATTTCATCATGTGGGCATATGTTGGTGTCCCCTGTCCACAAGAGGATACTATATGTTCATGTATTTTTTTCAATATAGTAGGAAAGTAGAGTTGGAATATTGATTTGTTATGACAGAAAATGTTTCCAAGTTCTAAGAAATTATGAGTGTAAAAGTTTGCGTTTGTATGCCAACATTTTCTCCCTCACATTATCATGCATTTATTTCTCACTGTTTCAAGGGAGCAGGTTGATAGTGCTAGAGGATTTTGCTCATGGAGGTCAATGGCTTACGACAAATAAATAGAACAGAACATGCTATTCAGGAGTATCATGATGCAAAGTTAGTGAACGATGTTGGTGAATTTGACCCTTGGACAGCATGGGCATACAAGCCTCGCACAATTTCCTTGCTGCTTCTTGGTGCAGGTCTTTTAATGTGAGTCTTTATGAATGTTGATATTTTTAGTTATTTTTTCCTTCTTTATGTTTTAAATGAAAAAAAAAGGTTGCCTGCTAGTATTACTTATCTGCTTAAAGCATAACACAAGAGTATATGTAGCTGAAAAGATTGTCATGGGCTCATAAATTGAGATATGCTTACAAAATTTTCCTAATCAGATAACTTTATCAGGTTCAGAATTACCTCATTGTGCAAGTTCAATTTGTGCAATTCAAACTTCTATTGACAACTGCATGCTTGAGGATGTCAAGGCATAATGTCTACTCCATGTGCCTGCTAACTTCTCACTTAGGTCCTTTTTGCATACCAGGGACACCTCTATGGTTTTTCTAAACCCTAGGTCGCGTGGGAGGGCACGAGAGAGAGAGAGAGAGAGAGGTAAGTGACAGAATGAGTGTTTCACAAAAAAAAGGCGAAACAACTAAATCATATGATCTACTCTTCTTGTTTTCCTGAAGCTGTTAACCTTCATGAATAAAACTATCTAGTACCATAGGCCTGCCATTTTGAATACCTTATAATGTGTGTCTTTTGTTTGGGGTGTTTTTTTTTTTTTTTTTCTGGTGGGGGTGCACTTAAGTGCTATACCTTACTCTTCTTTTTCTCAGGAGAGATGGGAGGCACCATTTAAATGGACTGAGCTGCCTTATCTCCTGATAATTGGAAAATTGAGGTTGCCTCCTCTGTCATGGTTTAAAATAATGGAAATTATAATGTTATAACAGCTGTACGAAGGTTTCAGATGGGGTCCTCTATATTATAAATATTAATAGAGGACATTTAAATAATGGCCATTAGTTGACCGTTATTCTGTTACAATGGTTGTTATATAATAGGAAAAAGAGCTGTTATTTGTCATCTTTACAGTTATCTAATAAAACAATAAGTTTCTTTCAAGATTCAAATTATGATAGCAAGTTTCCCTCCAAAAAAGTTGGTACAAAGTAATTTTTATTGAGTGAACAATTATTTGGAAAATAATGCCGTTATTTTTTTTTATCATTTCCTGTTATTTTCTGTTATAACTCCATTACAGCAGCTTTGATAAAAGCCATCATTTTAGTATTAAACAATTTGCCTCTTCAAAAAAGATTAAATAATTTTAATTCACAAAGTATGAGGAAAATAACAGGATATGTTATAAATTCTCTGGTACTTTTTTGATAGTAACAATTTGATTCTTTCTCCTTTCACAAAACTCATCAAGAAACAATTCTTTGATAAAGCAGGATATGTTATATTTCACAGGTTGGTGGTGAATTTGAACTGCATATGCTATGAAAGAAATGCTGGGCTAACCTGAATTAGGATTTAGGAGTCATATAAATATAATCATGCTAAGTGGATTAGCTTTTATCTTCTAACAATTTATAAAAAATCAGTTACTGAAAGGGAAAGGTGAGGCCATGCTTGATGGGCTTAACAAGCAGTAAAGTAAAGTCCAGTCTCAATAAATTATGTGTGCATGAGCTCTGAGAGAACATGGATGATATTTTTCTTTCTTTATTTTAATAAAGGAATAGTCGAATATCCACATATTGATCTTTCTATATGTTCTTTCAGTTGGGCAAGTGGAGCACTTGATCCAGAAAGGACTGCATCCAACGACACTGTCACATCCGTGAAGGGGTAAACCTTTCTGTTGATAAACTTGTTCGCAATGAATTTTTTCTAGCAACAGTACACATTAATCTGGATGGCCTTATTACATCTGTAAGGAGCATCACTCTGCAGGACAGCATTGTTTTCTCTCATTTAAGTAAATCCCATTTTGCAAAGATTTATGATGCCTTATAGCCACTGATAAGGTGACATATGACTTGTTTGTTTTTATAATTTTTTGTATGCTCTATGGTTTGTGAACTTCCGATTACCACTTCTAATGGAAAAAGGAAAAAGTTGCTTATCCCTTCTCTCTTATTTCTCAGGGGTGTCTGGGCAATGGTTGCAGTATTTCTCGCATATTGCTTGCTTCAAGCACCTTCTACGTAAGATACAATTTCTTTATGCTGACTCTAATGATTTTATGATATTAAATATCGTGGTGTAATTTGCTTAGTAATGCAAGGTTTTGCCCTGGAAGAATGCATGTCTAGGGTAAAACCTTTCACCATAAATCGGATGTGGAAATTATGAAGCATCATCATATGCTGTACTTGTAATTTTACTCAATACCTATAGTGCAACGTATGTTCTTACTATCATATATTTGTAGGTCACCATCTCTATGTCAGCATCTAATGATTACCTATACGGTTCTGTTATTATTAGTATCTGATCATTACAGAAGAGGTCAATATCCAATGTCAAATTAATGTGGGAATGGTTGGTCCAGCTTGTTTATTGAAGCTAAAGTTTTTTTCTTTCTCCATCAGAACTTTCTTCTGTCTATAAGATGTAGCAGTTGTGCCTTGTCATGCAATGACTGGTTTAGCCATGCACACGACCATGATAATATTAAAACTGCATTCTGTTAGGTAAATAATAAGCATGACCAAGAAATAATTATGAGAAAAGCTTGGAAAAATTGTCATAAAATTTGAAGTCCTTAGTTGACTGACAAGATGTTTCTAATGCTATAAAACCATGGTGAGATTATTTTCTGCAGGCTGCAGCCTGCAGCTGCTGGTTGTTATCTACCAATAAGAAGCAATAATAATCCCTTCTATTATTGTTACTGGAACTGTGATTTTCAGGGTGCTTATTAGGCCACATCCTGCTGTTTGGCGCCTGGTTCATGGAATGGCTGTTGTCTATCTTGTTGCCCTTACCTTTTTGCTCTTCCAGGTTTGTTTGTTTGGTTCCTTCTTTTTCTTTTGTGTGTTTACATGTGCTCGTGTGCGTGTGACTGCGTTATGCATGTGTGCCTGTGTGCATGTCCGTCAAGGCACAGTGATTTTTTTGTGAGTTTTTATTTTTTCTTTTTTATTAACTTTTTTAAGGACATCACTTTGTTTTTTTGTGCTGGTGTTTCCTATTGTCTTATTTGGCGCATGCTGTTTTACAAAATTGGACTCTGAAAATTGATGTGCTTGTAATTTTAAAAAATAAGGATTTCATTGCCATATGCTTTCTTTTTCTTTCCCTGGTATCATGTAAGATTTTTTTTTTATATTGATTAATTTTCTTGTGATATGTTTTGAAACCATGACCCTACCCAGATATCAGTTATCACTTCTCTGATTTTCCATTAGATTAATAGCTAGCTTAAAATGCATTTAATGTAAGATGCTCATCTCTTTCATAAGTTCATTGATGAAAGATAAACCATCTGACATGTTGATTGCCAGATGCTTTGTATTCTGAGCTTTTAGCCATGTTAACATTATATATCAAAACATAAAAGCTTATCATTCTTACTCCACATTATTGTGAAAGTTCTCTTCATGATAATCTCATAAATCATCCTTCTTTGCAGAACCGTGATGATGCTCGACAGTTCATGAAGTACCTTCACCCTGATCTTGGAGATGGTAATCCATTTAGTTATTAAAAGTGTTAGTTTGATGAGAGAAAGTTACTATTGCTGCAAATCAATAACTGTGGAATCCTTTACTATCTTCATGCAGAACTACCTGAAAGATCTTATGGATCTGATTGCCGTATTTATGTACCAGAGAATCCTAAAAGCAGGTTTAACAATGTTTATGTACGGCATCTTCGTTCACCATCAACTAGCATTTCTTCATTCATTTTTTGAAATTTCATCGTACATTAGCTTTTGGGATTCTGCGATTCTACTGATTTGGGTTATAACTTCTTCTAGGAAACGCTGTTTGATGAGTTTGTTCTTGCTCATATTTTTGGCTGGTGGGGCAAAGCTATAATGATAAGGAGTCAACCACTATTGTGGGTTCTGTCAGTTGGGTTTGAATTAATGGAGGTTTGTTTTGAATAATTTCATCACATATTGTCCCAAGGATTCCAATATTTTCACTTAATGCTGAAAGTTTATACGTTTGAAATTTTGCAGCTCACTTTCCGTCATATGCTGCCAAACTTTAATGAATGTTGGTGGGATAGTATTATTTTGGATATTTTGATCTGCAATTGGTTTGGTGAGAACCCAGTTCTAACACTCTAGCCTCACTTTTCAAAT
Source organism: Phoenix dactylifera (assembly GCF_009389715.1). Lineage (NCBI taxonomy): Eukaryota > Viridiplantae > Streptophyta > Magnoliopsida > Arecales > Arecaceae > Phoenix > Phoenix dactylifera. The sequence continues at coordinate 16,168,323 of NC_052395.1, forward strand.
TATAATTCCTAGTGTCAGCTCAAATAGACCAGTAACCAAACGAGACTCATAAACATATTTGTATGGATTGAAAGGCTGTCTCGATAAAAAATTATAATTGTGTGGATCTTAAGTTTCAAGGGTTTTCATGAAGTGTACTGCTGTTTGTTCAACTACGTGATATATATGATGATAATATTTTGTGGTATCTTTTGAGAAAATCTCTCAAAAGTTTTGGACAGAATAGCATCACATTGATGTGTGTTTTTATAATGCTTAATGCATTTTATTGATGTTTTTGTTTATTTAGGGAAATAAGTTTATCTTAAACACAGCCTGACATGTGAAAATGCTATGTTGCCTAAAGGTGGTTTTTATTTGTTTAAAAAACTGAAAAAAATTACATATGTACACTTTTCTCTCTTGAATGCTTGATATTTGGTTTCTGCAGGCAGTCAAGACCATGTTTACCAAATATACTTCATTATAGTTATACAGACCAGTATTCAGCATGCTGAGGCATGCATTTTATTTAAGAGGAGGAAGATTAAGGGGTGACAGTTATGATATAAAAATTAGATTAGTACAAAAGGCTTAGCTGTTGAGAAGGAAGCATGGGAACTCAATGCACCAATAGTAATAAATAACAAGTGCTGTTTGAAGGCTTCAAAATCAGGTCCTGCATGGCCACACTTGGGTTTTTTATGCTATACTCAAGGTTTCAACTGCTGGCCATGCTAATTAGCACATACTATATTGAGCCAACATGGGCACCTGGCATGCGTTAGCATTGTTACTAGTGCACTTCAAGATCTAGATATTTGTCATGGACGCTTGGACACTTGGATACTTCATGACACTCCTTGAGACTTCAAATCAGCAAATTATAACATAATCACAATGACGTATCAACTTTTTTCACCTGCACTTCGTAGTTTTCTAGTCTAATGCAATATATGGCAAAGGTTTTATGAATCTTATTAAATTGCAAAGTAGTTGGTTCGACAAATAATTCTTTGTATGAGTACATCTGTACATATAAACATATTTAGATATGTACATGCTGTATATATGTTGTGACATTTGAAATTTTGAAAATCATGTCTAACATTTCCATATCCTCGACACCCATGACACATGTTTGGAAACATTATTGCTCAGCAAAAAATCTACTAAATCAATTTTTTATTTTTTAATTAAATACAAAAGTTGAAGTATCGATATCGGTATTAGGGCCAAGGAGGTGCAATAGTTGGTGTTGGCAAAACAGAGGTGACACCAACTACATGTGTTGGCATGATACAATACTGAGTATTGAGAACTAGTTTCCCATCATTATGGTACGATTTGCTAGTATAGACCGGCACAAGTTGGTGCTACAACATGATTAAACAAAGGTTTTGACACTAGTTTTCATTTTTTTTTGTTTTGGCGCTAAATGACATGATACAACATAATATATGCGATTAAGGTTCACAAAACCGATACCACGACCTATACTAGTTAGGTACCAGATTGGTACGGTAAAGATATTGTGTACCGTACCAACACACAATATGCATGCGGATGCGTGTCAGGCACCAATTCACCCACGAGACTGGGACTTACCCTTAAATTGAGGGAGAGGAAGAGGGAGGGAGGCATTAGTCTGATATCTTACTAGTGTTGGTGGAGAGTGTCACGCCCCGAATTCGGTTCATGACACGGCCGTGTTATTGCCAAGTTAAGCATACAATAACACGCAGCCACTTTAAAACTTTAATTACTAAACAACTATATTCATGAAAATCATTAAATGTTCAGGTATTAAAATCCATACAAAGCTTCTAAAAACAATATCAACATTTAATATTTGTCTTTCCCATAACCCTGGAGCATGTCACGCTCCTTGTTCCTAGCATCTCCTATTCATCTGTAAAGACATAATTAAAATGGTGTGAGCTATAAAGCTCAGTAAGTAAACAAGAATAATCTTATTGGATCAAGCATAGTGTTTTGTATGCTAATGCAATATTTGAAGAACAAACAGTTTTAATAAAGAAAGCATTTTCTATAATCAAACCAGTAATCAAACTATGCAAGTCCATTCATGCAATTTCATAAATATGGTTATGCATCATAATACTTTTGCCATTATTCTATACTTTGAAATCCATACTCTCAGATGGTAGTGTAGCTATGGCCGCTCTTATTCCCACGGCAAGGCCTTTACCACTGCAGGGTCATCTTCCAGTTACTATTACCCACTGGCGGGGGTCGTAAAGCCAAGTTACTTTTACCCACTGGCTGGGGTCGTATGCCTAGTTACTGTTACCCACTGGCGGGGGTCATACATAGCAATCTGAGAGTTCTTTAAAACATATCATGCTTTTCATAAATCTTTTCTCATCGATACATTGGAAAGTGAATAATGGCATCATGTTGAATAAAATTCATGATCATGCTGAAAACTTTATTTTTCTATGCATCTTTCTATAACATCATAATCATGCGTACATAATATAATAATAATCATGATGGATGCTATTTATCCAAAATCATGTGATCATTTGCTAACACATGCTTGAACCTAATTTTATGAAAACATAAATAGCCATATACAATTTTATAAACAAGTATTTGATTCAACCATAAGATTATATCAGGGTTACTTACCTTAGATTGCCCACCAATTTTAGATTTCGAGTACCAATTCTTCAATTACCTAAAAACATCATTAAATTACTTGTCAATTTCACGTTCAACTTCATTTAATTACAATCTTTCTTAATTAACCATTTTTCAACTCATCTATAGGACTCAACTTCACCCTTAGGTCCCAAACCTGGTTCAATTTCTGATTTGGGTCTACTCAAATCATCAATTTGGGTCTGACCCAATGTTTGATTTTGGTCTAACAATTTCTGATTCAAGTCTGACCCAAGTTTCTGGTTCAGGTCTGAGCCAATAGCATTCTGGTTCAGATCTGACCCAATTACTCGTTCAGGTCTGAATCAATTACATACTGGTTCAGGTCTGGCCCAATTACTGGGTTTAAGATTATTGGGCTCAGGCCAGAGCCCAGCCCGGTTTCGGGTTCCCAGAGCCAAATTTATTTGCAGCCCAACCCGAAATTAGGCCCAATTCGGCCCACCGAACTTTTCATTTTATTTTATTTTATTTTTTTCTTCTTTTCCCTTTTTTTTCTGTTCTTTTTTTTTTCTTTCTTCTTTTCCTTTTTCTTTCTTCTCCCTTCCCGAAGCTTCCTCCCTCTTCTTTCTTTTCTTCTTCTCTTCTCCTTCTTTCTTCTTCCATCCCGATCTCCTCTCCCTTTTCTACTCATCTCCCATGAAGCCCGGAGGCAAGCTCGGAGGCGCTTGGGAGGCGGCTGGCCCGAAGCCGACGGTGCTGCGACCAACCGGCGGCACCTGCGGCGGCCATGGTTCCACCTACAGCCCCCTCGGCCGACTGGGAGCTCTCCTCCTCCACCTCCGGCGGAGGGGATGGGGCACGGCCACCCGTCGAGGAGCGGCAAAATCGGCCGAAGCCGGTGGTGCACATGTAGCGCACGACCGACACCCGCGGTCGACCCGATGGCCTCCAGGGTGACCCGAGCCGGCGGCGTCCATGGCAAAATAGGGAGATCCCCCTTCGGCTCCTCTTCTACGGTCATCTTCGGCCGAAAATCAAGCCGGTTCCACCCATGGGAACCGAATCTACTCCAGCCGAGAGCTCTTCCGTGCATTAGAGGTAGGTGTACATTTAGAGTTTTAGATCTAGGGTTTTTAATGGAAAGGGAAAGCCATAATCGGGTGAAGGAGGAAGATTCTCGGCCAATGTCGGATCACAGCCGATCATTGGTTAGATCTTTCTCCTCCCTCCGCTTCATCTTCTTCCCATCCCTATTCCTCTGTTAATCATCTGTTAACTAAATTAGGTCTAAGCTAATAGCATGTAATTCATAAATGGAGAGAAGGTTAAGGATTTACCTATCTTCGATGAGCCGTGAAGTATTCCCGGCGACTACTGTGCCTGCTCCGGTGGCACCAGGTGATGACAGGCTAGAGATCCTCCCTCCTCCGGTGCCACTGCTCTCGGTCCGGCTCCTTGCACAGAAGAAAGAGAGTAAGGGAGGTAAGAGAGTGATCAATGGAGTCCCCTACAGCGGACTCCAGGGCTTTTATAAGCCTCCATCCCGCTCGGAGGGGTGGGGGACCGCGGCTGTTAGGCAGTTTTAACTGCCTCAACAGCTGCCGTTCTCCACCGCCTTATTCCCAAAATCACCAGATGGACCGCCGACTTTGGTCCATGCCGGTCCATCTGGTCCGGGGTTTACATTCTTCCCTCCTTAAAAAAAATTTCATCCTCGAAATTTTTACGTACCTGAGTCTACAAAAAAACGTGGATACCTCATACGCATCTCATCTTCGAGTTCCCAAGTTGCTTCCCTTTCAGAATGGTTACTCCACTGGACCTTCACATAGGAAATGGTGCGCCGTCTCAAAACTTGCTTCTTGTGATCAATGATGCGTAGAGGAAACTCTTGATAAGTCAGATCTTTTTCAACCTGTAATGGTTCATACTCTACTACATGACCAGGGTCTGAAATATACTTCCGTAGTAGAGAAACATGAAATACATTGTGTACACTTAATAGCTCTGGGGGTAAGGCCAATCTGTAAGCAACCTCTCCCACCTTGTTCAGAATTTCGAAGGGACCAATGTAACGAGGACTCAGCTTATTGTGTCTTCCAAATCTCATAACTCCCTTTGAGGGGGATACCTTCAAGAAAACAAAGTCACCCTCCTGGAACTCCAATCCTCTTCTTCTTTTGTCTGCCCAACTCTTCTGTCTATCCTGTGCTGCCCTGAGCCTTTCTCTGATCAGTAAAATCTTCTCTCTGGTAACTTGCACTAATTCAGGACCCAGCAACTTTTTCTCTCCAACCTCATCCCAATGTACAGGAGACCTGCACTTTCTTCCATAAAGAGCTTCATAAGGTGCCATCTGGATGCTAGAATGATAGCTGTTATTATAAGCAAATTCTACCAGGGCTATATGATCATCCCAGCAACCTTCAAGATCAACAGTACATGACCTCAGCATATCCTCCAAAGTCTGAATCGTCCGCTCTGACTGACCATCAGTTTGAGGATGATAAGCAGTACTGAGCCTTAATTCAGTTCCCATAGCATTCTGAAAGCTCCTCCAGAATCTAGATACAAATCGTGGGTCCCGATCAGATACAATACTAATTGGTATGCCATGTAGTCGCACAACTTCCTCAATATATCTCAGTGCCAGCTTTTCAAGAGGAGTGCCAACCCTAAAGGGTAAGAAGTGAGCTGACTTCGTGAGACGATCAACAATCACCCACACTGCATCATTCTTCCTAACTGTCTTGGGAAGCCCAATAACAAAATCCATAGTGATATGTTCCCACTTCCATTCTGGTATCTCCAATGGTTTCAACAAACCTGCGGGCCTTTGATGTTCAGCTTTCACCTGTTGGCATACCAAGCATCGAGCCACAAAATCGGCTATTTCTCTTTTCATGCCATTCCACCAAAAATGCTCCCTCAGATCTCTGTACATTTTAGTGCTACCTGGATGGATGGAGAAGCGGGATTGGTGAGCTTCCTCCATAATTTTTCTCTTCAATTCGATATCATCTGGTACACATAAGCGGCTACCAAATCGAAGAGTACCATCCTGATGAATACTGAGCTCAGGTCGCAACCCTGTTTCCACATCTTCTCTTAGCTGACATAAGTGAGCATCCGTCTGTTGGGCAGCCTTAATTCTTTCAAGTAATGTTGGTTGCACCATTAAACAAGCCAGCATACCCCCAGTACTCATAGTAGTCACCTCGATATTCATCATATCGAGATCTCTTACAATCTGCTTCTGAGTGGTGAGCAGAGCTATTGTGCCTACTGTAGACTTTCTACTGAGAGCGTCAGCCACTACATTAGCCTTTTCTGGATGGTATTTAATACTTAGGTCATAATCCTTCAGCAGTTCAAGCCATCTCCTTTGTCTCATATTAAGCTCCTTCTGTGTAAATATATACTTCCAACTTTTATGATCAGTGAAGACTTCACATGGTTCTCCATACAAATAATGCCTCCAAATTTTCAGAGCAAAGACTACCGTTGCCAGTTCCAGATCATGTGTTGGATAGTTCTGCTCATAGTGCTTCAACTGTCTAGAGGCGTAAGCCACCACTTTTTCATTTTGCATTAGAACATAACCCAGTCCTTTCTTGGAGGCATTACTAAAGATGGTGAAACCTCCAGAACTAGGTAGGGTGAGGACAGGAGCAGATACTAATCTCTGCTTCAACTCCTGAAAACTCTGCTCACACTCCACTCCAATCGTACTTTGCTCGTTTCTGAGTCAAACGAGTCAAAGGGATGGCTATCCGGGAAAATCCCTCCACAAACCTTCTGTAGTATCCAGCCAGACCTAAGAAGCTTCTGATCTCCGTCACATTAGTAGGACGAGGCCAGTTCACTACCGCTTCAATTTTCTTTGAGTCTACTGAAATTCCATTCCTGGAGATCACATGCCCAAGAAATGCAATGCTATCCAGCCAGAATTCACATTTGCTCAGCTTGGCATATAACTTCTTTTCTTGCAGAGTTTGTAACACTAACCTCAAATGATGTTCATGCTCTTCCTTGCTCTTGGAATAAACCAGTATGTCATCAATAAATACAATAACAAACTGATCCAGAAACTCCTTGAAGACCCTGTTCATCAGGTCCATAAAGGCAGCAGGAGCATTGGTTAATCCAAAAGGCATAACCAAAAATTCATAATGGCCATACCTAGTCCGAAATGCTGTTTTGGGCACATCTTCTGTTTGAATTTTCAGTTGATGATACCCGGACCGCAAGTCTATCTTCGAGAACACTTGAGCCCCTTGCAACTGATCAAATAGGTCATCAATCCGAGGCAATGGGTACTTGTTCTTCGCTGTTACTTTATTCAACTCCTTATAGTCAATACACATCCTCATGCTCCCGTCCTTCTTCTTTACAAATAACACCGGAGCTCCCCATGGGGAAACACTAGGCCGAATGAACTTCTTCTCTAGAAGTTCTTGTAGCTGAGCTTTCAATTCTCTCAACTCTGCCGATGCCATCCGATAAGGGGGCTTGGAGATGGGTCCAACCCCCGGTACAAGATCAATCTTAAAATCAATCTCCCGATCAGGGGGCAGTCCAGGTAGGTCATCAGGGAAAACATCAGGGTATTCTCCCATAATAGGAATATCATCTAGTCTTGTCTCAGTTTGAGTATCTATGACATAGGCTAGATAGGCTTGACACCCTTTTCTTAATGCTTTGCGTGCACACATAGCAGAAATAATATGTAAAGAAGACTTACATTGCTTGGGTGCATCGCCTTGAAAGAAAAATTCCAGCTTCCCTGGTATCCGGAACACTACTCTCTTTCTGAAGCAGTCTTTGTGAGCATGGTACTTGGACAACCAATCCATTCCCAAGATGATGTCAAAATCTTACATGTCTAGCTGTATTAAGTCTGCCACTAACTCCCTTTCTCCTAACTGAATTATGCACTTCTTGAAGATAATGTCAGCAATTACTATTTTTTGTAGGGGTGTAGCAACATATAATGGCTCCACTAATTTCTCAGGTATGCAGTGTAAAGAGCTAGAGAATTTGATAGATACAAAAGAATGTGTAGAGCCAGAATCAAATAATATAGATGTATCAACTGTGTTGATGGGGATAGTACCTGTCACCACACTGTCGCTTGCACTGACATCCTACTGAGTCAATGCAAAGACCCGAGCAGTCCCCTTCTGCTTCTGATCCCCTGATCCAATAGGTCTAGGGTCATTCTTCTTTTGCTGACAATCACGTGCAATATGCCCAATCTGACCACAGTTAAAGCAGGCTCCCATCTTTTTAAGGCAAAGTCCACCATGTGGCTTGCCACAGAAATTGCAGGCTCCAAATTTGTTCTTTTTGTTTGCATTTTCTCCGAAATTTCTTGGCCTTGCACTCTGATCTCCAGTTGCCCTGGACCTCTTCAGATCACCTCTTTCCTTCTCTGACCTCTTCAGATCTGCTTCTACTTTCAGTGCTCTCTCCAGGACATCTCCATAACTGGTGAAGATCAGGGCTGACAATCGGGATCGAATTTCATCCCTCAAGCCCTACTCGAATCTGTTAGCCTTGCTCTCTTCAGCCTCCATAAACTGGGGACAGAACCGGCCCAGTTCATTGAACTTGTTGGCATATTCAAGCACAGTCATATTATCTTTCTGCCTCAAAGATAAGAATTCATTTTTCTTAGTCCTCCTGACCGACTTAGGAAAATATTGTTGATACAACATTTTCTTGAATTCAATCCAAGTTGGCATATTGTCATCATTTCCAATTGCAGCTTTCATGGCTGCCCACCAAAACTTTGCATTTTCTCTCATCATTGGAATAGCCAACCTAACCTTGACATCTTCAGAAAACTGCAGAGCATCATACATCTCTTCTATTCCCCGAATCCATGTCTCAGCAGCCAACGGATCGGCTCCACCATCAAACATAGGAGGATTCAACCTCCGGAACCGTTCATAGTAGGAGTCTATAAACTGTGCAGGTCGGACAACGGCCTGCACTTGCTGTTGCATCTGCTGTTGCATCAATTGTTGCATCTGCTGTTGCTGTTGAAGAAGCTGAGCCATTACTTGGCATACCCCAGTAAGATCCGTCTGGGTGGCTACGGCATTTGGAGCTGGCCCGGCTGGCATGTTGGTAGCTCCTTGGGATGATGCTTTCACCCCTTTTCTTTTATAGTTTGCCAATACTTCATTCTCACTATCACTCATCGTCACCTATCAAAATATAGTATTAATCATCATTCATTTCATCATATTATATGTATTTAAATATATATATACAAATTTTCTTTTATTATTATTATTATTTATTTATTAAAAAAATATATACATCATTATTGTTCTTACTGTGACTCCAATTATATGAAAGCTAACTTAGCTACCCATTTCCATGATTAATTTTTAAAGTTTTTAAATCATGGTTAAACTTATTGCTCTGATACCACTAAATGTCACGCCCCGAATTCGGTTCATGACACGGCCGTGTTATTGCCAAGTTAAGCATACAATAACACGCAGCCACTTTAAAACTTTAATTACTAAACAACTATATTCATGAAAATCATTAAATGTTCAAGTATTAAAATCCATACAAAGCTTCTAAAAATAATATCAACATTTAATATTTGTCTTTCCCATAACCCTGGAGCATGTCACGCTCCTTGTTCCTAGCATCTCCTATTCATCTGTAAAGACATAATTAAAATGGTGTGAGCTATAAAGCCCAGTAAGTAAACAAGAATAATCTTATTGGATCAAGCATAGTGTTTTGTATGCTAATGCAATATTTGAAGAACAAACAGTTTTAAAAAAGAAAGCATTTTCTATAATCAAACCAGTAATCAAACTATGCAAGTCCATTCATGCAATTTCATAAATATAGTTATGCATCATAATACTTTTGCCATTATTCTATACTTTGAAATCCATACTCTCAGATGGTAGTGTAGCTATGGCCGCTCTTATTCCCATGGCAAGGCCTTTACCACTGCAGGGTCATCTTCAAGTTACTATTACCCACTGGCGGGGGTCGTAAAGCCAAGTTACTTTTACCCACTGGCTGGGGTCGTATGCCTAGTTACTGTTACCCACTGGCGGGGGTCATACATAGCAATCTGAGAGTTCTTTAAAACATATCATGCTTTTCATAAATCTTTTCTCATCGATACATTGGAAAGTGAATAATGGCATCATGTTGAATAAAATTCATGATCATGCTAAAAACTTTATTTTTCTATGCATCTTTCTATAACATCATAATCATGCGTACATAATATAATAATAATCATGATGGATGCTATTTATCCAAAATCATGTGATCATTTGCTAACACATGCTTGAACCTAATTTTATGAAAACATAAATAGCCATATACAATTTTATAAACAAGTATTTGATTCAACCATAAGATTATATCAGGGTTACTTACCTTAGATTGCCCACCAATTTTAGATTTCGAGTGCCAATTCTTCAATTACCTAAAAACATCATTAAATTACTTGTCAATTTCACGTTCAACTTCATTTAATTACAATCTTTCTTAATTAACCATTTTTCAACTCATCTATAGGACTCAACTTCACCCTTAGGTCCCAAACCTGGTTCAATTTCTGATTTGGGTCTACTCAAATCATCAATTTGGGTCTGACCCAATGTTTGATTTTGGTCTAACAATTTCTGATTCAAGTCTGACCCAAGTTTCTGGTTTAGGTCTGAGCCAATAGCATTCTGGTTCAGATCTGACCCAATTACTGGTTCAAGTCTGAATCAATTACATACTGGTTCAGGTCTGGCCCAATTACTGGGTTTAAGATTATTGGACTCAGGCCAGAGCCCAGCCCGGCTTCGGGTTCCCAGAGCCAAATTTATTTGCAGCCCAACCCGAAATCAGGCCCAATTCGGCCCACCGAACTTTTCATTTTATTTTATTTTATTTTTTTCTTCTTTTCCCTTTTTTTTCTTTTCTTTTTTTTTTCTTTCTTCTTTTCCTTTTTCTTTCTTCTCCCTTCCCGAAGCTTCCTCCCTCTTCTTTCTTTTCTTCTTCTCTTCTCCTTTCTTCTTCCATCCCGATCTCCTCTCTCTTTTCTCCTCATCTCCCATGAAGCCCGGAGGCAAGCTCGGAGGCGCTTGGGAGGCGGCTGGCCCGAAGCCGACGGTGCTGCGACCAACCGGCGGCACCTACGGCGGCCATGGTTCCACCTGCAGCCCTCTCGGCCGACTGGGAGCTCTCCTCCTCCACCTCCGGCGGAGGGGATGGGGCACGACCACCCGTCGAGGAGCGGCAAAACCGGCCAAAGCCGGTGGTGCACATGTAGCGCACGGCCGACACCCGCGGTCGACCCGATGGCCTCCAGGGTGACCCGAGCCGGCGGCGTCCATGGCAAAATAGGGAGATCCCCCTTCGGCTCCTCTTCTACGGTCATCTTCGGCCGAAAATCAAGCCAGTTCCACCCATGGGAACCGGATCTACTCCAGCCGAGAGCTCTTCCGTGCATTAGAGGTAGGTATACATTTAGAGTTTTAGATCTAGGGTTTTCAATGGAAAGGGAAAGCCATAATCGGGTGAAGGAGGAAGATCCTCGGCCAATGTCGGATCACAGCCGATCATTTGTTAGATCTTTCTCCTCCCTCCGCTTCATCTTCTTCCCATCCCTATTCCTCTGTTAATCATCTGTTAGCTAAATTAGGTCTAAGCTAATAGCATGTAATTCATAAATGGAGAGAAGGTTAAGGATTTACCTAGCTCCGATGAGCCGTGAAGTATTCCCGGCGACTACTGTGCCTGCTCCGGTGGCACAAGGTGATGACAGGCTAGAGATCCTCCCTCCTCCGGCGCCACTGCTCTTGGTCCGGCTCCTTGCACAGAAGAAAGAGAGTAAGGGAGGTAAGAAAGTGATCAATGGAGTCCCCTACAGCGGACTCCAGGGCTTTTATAAGCCTCCATCCCGCTTGGAGGGGTGGGAGACCGCGGCTGTTAGGCAGTTTTAACTACCTCAACAGCTGCCGTTCTCCACTGCCTTATTCCCAAAATCACCAGATGGACCGCCGACTTTGGTCCATGCCGGTCCATCTGGTCCGGGGTTTACAGAGAGGATGATGGTGTTGGGCATGGTAAATAAGTTGCGGAAGCGAAGGATGCTGAGGGTGATACTAGGCCTGACAAGTTTGTAGTATCAATGCTAAGGCCGAGGCGATGGACAGCCATGATGGATGAGCTCAATGGGGTAGACATCGAGTGCAGCCAAGGGGATAGGGATCAGATGACGAGGGAACAGAACAGAGGCGAGTGAGAAAGAGAGAGGTGAGGGGTTGGATCACAATTGAGAGAGAGAGAGAGAGGGAGTCGGAACTCATGATAGGGGTGGTTTGGTCTGGGTCAAAACTGCTTGAAACCAGATGGAACCAGTCAGTTCAGCCCGATTTGGTTTGGTTTTGAGTGGTCTGTACTTTGTCCCTTTTTCAGGAGCTTGAACTATCCCAGTTTCTGGCCAGTTTGGTTGCCCCGAATTGCCCGGACAGTTTTGCAAATCCTATTTGCTATATTGTTAAATGATGAGCATGGGCTTTGGCACTGTCTCCTAAAACCTTGGTTATAATATTAAAATGATTTCATGATCAGAATAATGCAAATCTCCAATAGACGTTACCAACATTTTTTGATGGGTCTTGTTGCATTAATTCAAAACTTACCTTTTCTCCATTCATTAATTCAACATTTTCTGTGGTCGCATGAGAGAGAATGTGGTGGGGGCAAGAAAAATCCTATTATTTGCTGCTTTATGACAATAATGAGCATTTTGGGGCACCCAAGGAAAGATCATCCTTTTGGGTTCACATGCAGGCAATGAAATTCTGCAGGGGCTTTTGTGCTGAAATTAATGTCTAGATTTTCATCTAGAGGCTGATCGTGCCTACTGTTTTGATATTTTTAGCACCCTAGTCAATACAAGAATCTTAGGGACATTATTAGAAGAAGTTAATTGGAGGGGACATAATCAGGTGTTAAACAGCCAGCTGTATCTTTCTTCTTTTCCTTTCTTTTTCTCCTTCCTTTTTCTTTGCTTCCTCCCCCACATATTATCCTTGCTTCTCAAACTCATTTTCCATTAGCAGTGAAGACTGAAAATTCTGTCCCAAAATGATGCCTTATTTTGGCACATATTGTTATAGTTGAAATGGTAAAAGATTGAAGAATAATACCCTTAATGACTCCATTTCTTTAAGCAAAGAAAAGACTAGATGCTTGTTGCTGATTCCAATATGCCATTTCCAGATCCAGACATTCCTCAAAAATCTCATTGCTCCTATGCATACCCTAACTCATCAGAGATTGTGTATCATTTTAAATGACATCCAACATGTTACTTATTCATTTCTTACTGCATTCATCATTTTGAAAGATATGCAAGAGTCCAGTAATATCTGTTGGCTTGCGATGATAATATTCGTTTCTCTTGTTATTTAGGTATCTGGGCAGGAATGCATACTGTTAGGTACTTCGATGGTAAAACATATGAATGGGTTGGTCTAAGCCGCCAGCCAAATATCATGGGTAAGGTACGTTGACGACAAGTGCTTCGTTTCTGTCTATAACTTTCACTGTAAGATTCCGAATTCAATTGCTACATGGACCTGGATATGAATTTTGGTTATAAATACATGTCCTAGTGCTGGATTCCTCTCATCTTTTAAAAATTTCTGCTTGCAGACTCTTAACCCAGGTGTCATACCAATACCTATTTCTAAGTGTTGGGTGTGGGTGACAGGGGCATCGATGTATGAAGGGTTCATCAATAAATGTAGGATCTAGCAGCATTGCTTTATAATCAAGCCCATTTGGTATGTAAGATAGTTTGCATATAAGAAAACAAGTCCACATTCTAATGATTAAAAGAAAATAAGAGGTTAAATTATCTTTCTGATGGATTTATATATCCTTGTGTTGATTGTAGGAATATCTGTTGACCATATGGGAAGAAAATCAGATATTATTTATTTGAGGGAAAAATATTACTGAATCTTTGTTTGATAGAAAATATTATTCAATCTTCATCTTATAAAAAAGAAACTTTGAAAATCTCTGATGTCTGGGTTTTGCTGCTGGACTCTTTTGGGGAATCTTTTGCCCTTCTTCGTGATTAACAATCATATGTTTTTGGTTAGAATCATCTAATCATCCTACTGACCTTCGATATATTTTTGTTTAGAATCATCTGATCATCCTATTAACCTTTGATTCTATTTTCCTGTGTTAAAACCTCTGCTTGACAAGATGTGATAGGTCAAAAAGCATGCCTTTGTGCAGCAGATCATGTGGTGATTTCAATCCATGCAATTGAATCAATCACTTTGCACTTTAGTCATGTTCTTTTAAATGTTATCTGATGTCACAGAGTGTGTTTGGCATCTTTTCTGCCTATTGGTTGGTTTGCTTAAGTCATAAACTAGGCTATAATATCCTGTATAGGTTTGTTGAGTTACATTATCATACATTTCTCTGACTCTTACCTTTTTCCTTTGAAGGTGAAAAGAACATTGGGCCAGTTCACACCTGCACGGTGGGACAAAGATGAGTGGCACCCGATGCTTGGGCCATGGAGGTTCATCCAAGTGCTCAGTCTTTGCATTGCTTTTATGACGGTGGAGCTTAACACCTTTTTTCTCAAGTTCTGTCTTTGGATTCCTCCTCGAAATCCCGTGGTTGTGTATAGGTTGATCCTATGGTGGCTAGTAGCAATACCAACCATCCGTGAGTACAATTCCTATTTGCAAGACAGGTCTCTCTCTCTCTCTCATCCGTGCGCGCATTTAGTCCTATTTTAGCATGCATTTCAGGTATGTGCTTTCAATGCTCATGTGATGATTATATGTCATTAATGATATTAGAAAACCTGTGAAAAAGGTTGGAGTATTCTGTTGGCTTTCTCTAGCCATATGCATAGTGGAGCTCCTTATCTGTATAAAGTTTGGGCATGGTAAGTGCTAGCTCTCTGTCATGGAGGACTCTATCTTCAGATTGTTGTGATTGTTATATGGTTTGCAAATCACAGACAGTGACTGACAGCATTTTTTAATCAGGTCTGTTTCCCAATCCGATGCCTCCATGGTTGATAATTTTCTGGGGATCAATTGGAATGGCATTTGTGATTTTCCTGCTAGTTTGGTCTTGGAGAATTCATCAAACTAGACTGAAAAAGAGGCAATGATTTCCATCGCTTTAATTTTCTATTTATTCTTTTCTCCCTTTTTTGTTTCCTGGATGCATACCTTGTATGTATGCATCATCAAGTTCTGTAAATGCTTAGGCTCTGCTTAGACTGGAAATTAATCCGGCATGTATAGTATCTTTAGATTTACATATTTTACCCTGCTAGAAATATCATTCAAGCCAGAGGTTCGTTTGCTTTTTCACTTATATACAAAAGTTGAATACAGGGCTGGATACTGATCATCTAATAAAACTATGAGCTTTTGTCAAGTTATTATTTTTCTTAGTCTAAATTGCTCTTTTCACAATAGAAGGTTTAGCACAGAATGTAACTTGCTTTGTTAATATTGCATCGCAGAGAGCTTTCATTAATACTGTTTGTCTTAATTGTTATTCTTTTCAAAACATAATAAATTTACAAATAATGATTGCTGTTGTTTCTTGGCTTAAATTCATTCTGAAGATGCTTGTGTTTGCATTCAATGCCACAGGTGAATAAGAGTATGATTTTTTTCGATAAATACCACAACTAACAGTCAATTATCCACATAATTTTTTTCATAAATATACAATTACATGTTTTCTGCTATATACTTTTTTTTTCCAAGAACACATTTACTGCTATATGCATAGCTTGTTTCAAGCAATATATGACAATTTCCAGCATCAGTTTAATTACAGTAAATAAATAATAAATCCTTTGTGAAGATAATTAGAAGATTGTTGTGGAGGAGATCATTCATCTGTCAGGGGGCCAGTTAAAAATATGTTCGATAAGAAGGATAAAGATGTCTAAATCACTTGTCAAAGAATGCAATTTGTTGATAAATAATGTGGCCTATTCTGCATAAAGATTGCTGGATGAACTGCATTAATTATATAATCCTACAGATGATGATTAGAAGATTCAAGTGGCGATCTTTCAGCTGTTAGTGAGCCGGTTTACAATATTTTTGATGAAAAGGACAAAGTTTCCCATGTCACTTGGCAAAGAATACATTGAGGTTACAAATTTTCTGGCCTACTCCGCAGAGAGATTGCATCTTGCCTATAAGAGCCTATACCATGTAGCTTCATCTCGCTTCCATCCATCAATGTAGGCGAGGGATGTGGGCATTTGGATGGTTGTGGAATTAGGAATCACGTAGCTAAAATTTCTAAGCTTCTACATCACAGATGCATCAGGTTGGAGCAACCAGGATGAGCATTATTGAGAATTTTGGATCTTTTGTGAACTAGAGGCTGGGATATGGTTGTCATGGATCGAGTCAGCCATATGTAAGTATCAACGTAGAGTCACTTTAAGGTGCTGGAGATGTACTATCAAAGTTATAAGATACTTCTAGGATTTTGTTCTATAGATTTAGCCAATATCGATCATGACCTCTGTAGAAGAAACAAGTAGCTTATTTTATTTCTGGGATGAAATATGGCATTCTAGAGGTGTGCAATTAAAAAACTCCTGATTTTGATGATTATACAAACAGACTTTATTGATAATATTTATTTTGCTGAACCTTTTAGTTAATGTTCTTGTATTTGAAAAAAAGTGTTCTTTTTTTCAGCGAAAGAATTAATATTTTCATAGTGAAAGAGTTATCTATTGGTGTTTACTTTCAATTGGAAAGTAAGAAATATAGGCATCTGAATGCACCTCAATAAGAATGTAGATCTTCGAAAAAAGTTCAATTTCAAACGTCTAGGAATGTTACAATACCATAAACAAGCGTAGTTCTTTTTCTTTCTCTGATTTTTGCAGTAAAGACAGCTCAATATTAAAAGTATAAAAGATAAGCAAGCTTTGGACATGATAGGAATTATTGATTTAGACCTAGGGACATCATGGAGAGTGTTTAGTTGTTCGGCCTATTTAAATTATGGGGGGCAATTAGGATTTGTATCGGTGTCAGGTTGAGTTTTGCTGTATCCACGATAAAAAAATTGTTTCAATTCTTAGATGTAAATAAGATAAATAAGGATTCTTGCTCAGCTACTCATTTTGAAGAAGATATTCCGTAGTTCTTTATTGTAGAAAATGAGTTTGGGCAGCCATTTGTGAAATGGGATTACAAGAATGAAGGTTCTCTCCTGTGTAATGGCTAAAGAAACTTCTTCCTAGGTGTTGACATAAGATTATCTGATATGTTGTCTTAAAATTTGCATAGATAATGCAGATAGAGGTTGAATTTGCTTCTCAAAAGTAGCCTACTCATGAATTATAGGTTGAAAACCTCAATGCCATAGGTACTAAATAAGATGTACTTATGCAAAAATTAAAAAAAAAAGGAATGAAGTCGTGTATGCCATAGATTAGTATAAAGGAACATGAAAGAATTCTTGCATGGATATAAAGGATAAAAGAGGAAAAAGTATTCAAATTGCCTGCATTATGCCATGGACACTACTTCAAGTTTTGGATCATCTCAACTTGGAACACTTATTCAATTTTACACATCTTTCGATAAAATATTTCATCCAATCGAATCATCTGAACATAGTAGAATGAGAAGAAAAAAAGCAAAGAAGAAGAAGATACATTACCGACTACACATGAGCTAATGGTTTATTATTAGGATCAAAGTTGTGAAGGCATTTTCGCTTCACAAACTTCTTCAGGATCACACCACATGAGCTCTTGTGCCATGAAATAATGGTATGAAGTGACAGAACATCAAGAATCATGACCTTTTATTTATGATATAGCAATGCCCAACTAAGCCTAAGTTAAAGTATTTGATAGCTTTTTCCTCCATGTAGTCCTGCCCCTGACAATCTCTTCATTTCTCTGCTTCCCTTCGATTTGGAGGAGATGGGTATATCTTGTTGGCCATTTGTCGAAGGTGCCAGCTAATCCGCAATCATCAAGAATCTCAGATGCCAATGAATATCCCGTCAATATGTTGATATTATCATCCCTTGGAATTGAATCTTCATCAGGTTCGCAAACCGACTGCACCACGTCAGAACTACCACATTCCCTTCTATATTCTAGTATGATACTCGACAATTCGTGATTCTCCAAGAATATGTCAGGAATAGTCTGTAGAACACAACCACTGAGATTAGTTTCGATTCATCTCAATCACAAGAAAATTAGATAAGCAATCGGTATAAGGAAAATAAGTAATCAGTATATGTGCTTTTGTTAGGTATTTCACTATGGAGGAAAATCAGGTATGAAGCTGATAACCCTTACCTCAAGCATCCATCTTACATACTTAACATTATTCACATGGTGGTTCATGTCCAAATCACTCCGCTTCGGCTACAAAATCCATAAGTACAGTCTATGAGATCGGATCGGAAACATATTGTCTAGACAAGAAAATGATATTTTGGACATAAAAACATAGGATGCTTGAGGATACTGAGAAAATCCATAATGAAAGCCTTGATCTGAATTTCTTCGAAATCCTGCTCTTACCTCAGAAAGCTGTGAACAGGTTTAAGTTTCTAATTTTATTTGCTGCCCCTTGAACAAACTCTCGCAACTATGTTAAACTAAATCTGAAGGATAAAACCAGAACTTAAAAACTGAAGCTGGGGTGTCATAGTTACCGTTAATTAGTTACCATTAATTTCTTTGCAGCTGAACTACCTATTTAAATAAGTTATCAAGTAATGTTTAGATTACATTTAGTATCAAATCTTGCATCTTCTTGCTTTTATGATCTAACTTCGAGCGACCTCTGAGAAAAGGGATAGAGAACAATCACTTCTTTATAATTAGAGCTACACAGTTGGAGCTCTAGGTGCTGAAGTAAGTATAACCAAGGTTTCACCAAAAACAAAGATAGCGTACCTTCAAGTTGGAGTCCACATACTTTGCACTATCATCTAGCTTGATGATCTTTTCAGGAACTTCCTCTTTAATGGCACACCTTTCAATAAACCATGGTGAGATCTCATCTCTCACCTCTTCTGGCATCTTAGAGAGGCGCCTTGTCTGTTGGTTCATCATGACCCAAGTGCTGCTCATCCACAATATATAAGATTAACGCATCCAATAGCAACATGTGAGCTAGGTCACAGGAGAAGAGGAAAAAAGATCATGCCTTGTTGCTCGAGCAAATGTTTGTCCCGTTAGGCGGTTCTGAATTAGCCAGTCTCTTCGCATTCCATTTTTTCCTGATCGCCCGACCCATGTGTCAATCTCCACCACCTCCCCCCTGTCCACAGTTGAACAGTATCCAGAAGTTACTCTATTGGATACTTGGTCAGTTATCATCTAGAGGAAGGAAGAAAAAGATGGGAGGATGGACAATAATAGAGATTACCAGATGGGATACTCATCGACTTGGACATGCATCCTGGTGACAACCCATATGAGATTGTTTCTAATCATACCATGGGTGGCTCCAAATCCATCACCAAGTAGACCCGACATCCAGACATGATTCAGAGCAGTTTCCTTCATTATGGAAAGCAATGAAGGCAAAAAACTGATCATGAACTATGAGATTTATTCATATGTACAGATTGGTGGGAGTTAAGATCATGGAGAAGATTAAAGCTTATCATGGGGTTACTATGTTTATTTGGTTTGATATATAGCTTTGCTTCTTGCTCACGCTCGAAGGACTCGTTTGATTTGCAAGAAGAGGAAGAGTGAAACTGTGGTCAATGAAAAATTTGAGAAATGGTTTGACGCATAGCTCTGCTCTTACTCATGCTCGAAGGACTTGTTTAATTTGCAGAAAGAGGAGGAGGGAAACTGTGATCAATTGGAGAAATAACTTATGTTTGGTTGGAATTTTTTTAAAAAAGAGATGAAAAAGTAACTTTCTCATGAAAATAAGATTTTTCAAAAGCTAGAAATTGAGATAATTTTTTTTCAAAAATATTTTTCAGCTTTTAAATAGAATGAGATAAGATTTTTTTTTTTGGTTAAGAACATAACATATATTTTGTACATTTTTTTTTCTTCAAAAAAACAGATTCTCAAGTTATTATGTAAAAGCTACTTTTTTAAACATTATATATCAAGAAATCAACTTTTAGAAGAAAAAAAATTCTATGAACCGAAGGAGCCCGAAAGAGTTTGAAGTGCTCTTCCATGTGTTACTAACAAAATGGTACTACGGTCACATCGTGGTATTTACCTGAAGAAGATTGAGTATGGCCTCCAACGTGGCCGTCTTATCAGGGCCAACCTCATACGATCGGATGACTAGGGTCTGCCTGTACCTGACGCCGCCTTCGATGATGAGGCCCTGTCTAAAAGCATCCACTGTCTGCTTCTCCGTCGGTATATTCTGCCGATTCTCTTTTATAGGGATGCTCTTGGTCACAGAGGCAGGAGAGGGGAAGGCTGGGCAGGCGATATTGGCTGCAATGGCAGCGGACGTGCCATTTATTTTGATGGAGCTGCCTTTGTTTGGATTATTGTTTCTAGGGCCATCCTCTCTTGCGGCGGAACACTTGGGTGGGTGGAAGAAGGCATAGGACTGGGACGCCATGGTGTTTAGGATTGTTGCTGTCGTTGCATGAAGGTATTGAGAGGAGGGAAGTGGAAACAAAGAGTGCTTTTTTCTAAGAAGGAAACGAGAATTCATGGCATTGCATTGCTTATATAGTCGTCTGCCAAGAATCTTAAGTCGGCGGACCGCTCCATAGATCGATCCTTGAGTTGTTACGCCAGGAGACAAGCAGTTCTTTTTTTTTCTGGATTTTCCAAGGCCGGAGGAGGAAAAGAAAGGCTTTTCTTTGTTGGGACTGGAGCTGAAGACGAAAAAGGGCCTAAGGATAATCACCTTTAAGGGTCGTATTAGGAGGAAAGACAAAGAAGGTCATGGCTTTGCCTTTGTTGGCTTTGTCTTTGTTCGGGGGGGAACCAGGAAGTACAAATTAGGTTGGGGACCTCAAGTTTCTTGCTCTGTGTCTCTCTTTTTATGCTTGGAAACTCTCGGATGTTTTACAACGACAGCCCAAAACCTTCGCACGATTCTTGGAACCACCTCTCAATTTCTACTTGAATATTGATAAGCTGGTGATCGAGGAGTATATTTTCTGGTGGGTTCGGATAGGTTATACTTGGCCCATGTTGATGTTGGCTCGGTATTTTCGAGTTCTGACTATGTATCGAACCCACATGCAATGCAGGCCAGGCTGCGTGGCGTCATGGATTTGTAGGCGGATAGGGGCCCAGGCCCGAGGCCTGTTGAGCCAGGCTGGCTTCGGGCCGGGCTCGGTCAGGTTGTTTGGGTTGGGCTCCGGGCTAGGCATGGTCCCAAGAATATTTCATGATGGGCCTGAAGCCTCCGTTCTCTCTCCCCTCTCCGGTCTCTCCTCTCTCTTTATCAAAGTGTGATGCGTATGACGTGGCTGTTATCCGTGCATAAAATTCTTATGCGGCAGCGAAACCCCATGGAGAAAGATATGCGGATAACGTATTCCAAAAATCGATCTTGCACATAAACTTTTATGTGGATATCCTTCGGCATAGAAATGTATGTGGAATACCAAGCGTATGGGTTCTATACCCACATAAAATTTTTCTATGGAATTAAATATTGATAGATAATAAATATACGGACATAAAATTTGTATATAGGGAGCATATCCGTACAGTAGGTAGGAATGTGGAGATGTCCACAGCTTATGAGAAGTGCTTCCCCAGTCCTGATGCTGGTGGCGCCTCCGCCCCTTTGTCTGTAAACCCTAGACCATCCTAAACTCTATCGGCCACTGCCGATGATCTCAATGCCTAGAGTTTCTTGTGCGATGCGAATGACCAACGTCAGCTTTGGTGGCGGGAGGTGAAAGGGAAGATGAAGGCGGTGGGGAACATTTTCCCTCTATTTGCTCAACTATGCAAAAACCCCTCCCTCCCCCTTTTCTCTTCTCACCCTTCTCTCTCTCTCTCTCACCCCTCTCTCCTCAAACTATGCCCTATCTTTCCTCCCCCACCCCTCTTTCTCTTGAATGATATTTTGGAGTTCAATTGGGGCTCGAAGCTCGAATTTTTTTCTGGTCGGACCTGGGCTGCATAGAAACCTAAACCTACTTGTCTTTGTTCCACTTCTATGGGTTAGCCTGGTTCGATGAAACCCTTATTCAAAAGGTCATCGAAAGGACCGAGCAGTGCTTGAACTTCTTTCATCTATCATCCCCTGTTTGCATCAGGGCTAACTCGATTTGCCTTTCCTTGCCTTTATGAAGAGGCAGATGGGACAGCTAACGAGTAGATTAGTCGTGCTACATAAAATAAATAGTCAGTTCAAAGTGACAAAGTTCTGTATATTTGGACAAAATGTGCCTAATATCATCTTAACGAAACAACATTAGAAATGAACATCTTCATCTTTACCTTTTCCAACTTGAGAGGACTCTGCATGCTCTTGGAAGCATACCCTGTGGTTGCATAAGTAGTCGTTCATTAGGATGTATGGCAGGTCTTTTTCTTGCTTGATTCGACAATACTTATTTAGAAAGCGTTGACGTAGTGGGCTAAGAGCTAATCAAAAAATGTTCCTCCTCTGTTTTGTCTTCCTTCCTTTGTATAAGAACAAGGTTTCTGACCTTCCATTAATGATGTTTGATGCGCAAAACCAACGACTAATCCTTTCTCGCAAGTCAGGATTCCCTTGTATTCTTAGAGTTTTAGATGCCTGATGCATAAGCTCTGCTCATAGAATACACCATTCTGTACATTACATTGCATTATATTAGCCTCATATTACACTCATGAACTAGGTTTCTGAAAACCATATGGTGAAAGAATAGACTTAAAGATTCATAATTGTCTCTTTCTTAAAAAAAAAAGAAAAGAAAAAAAGAAAGAAAAGATTTGAAATTGTCAACCTTTAAAAAGCTTCCATAATCTTATCGATGGAGATGCCCAAGAGCTTCTGATAGAACAGTCCTAAACCTCCTTACATCAAGTCTTATATTCTGCTTGTACAAGAACGTATCCCTCACAGCACCCCATCCCTGTTTGTGGACCGAGAGGGGGTCCTTAATGATGGGGTGGTCGCGAGGATACTGCTCCATTAGCGAGCTCTCCTCCAGACTAATCTCGTACTGCAAATACTTGAGTCTAGCATTAGATGCAGACCATCCAAAGTCATATCTAGCTATTCCTCCCAGCTGCCCCCATGGAACGATTTGTATCAGGACGGCATTCCTTGGAAGGAATACCATATTCGCAAGCCCAGCCCCGTGAACACCCACCATCACGTCGCAGGAGTTCACTATCCGAGCAAATTCAGCCATGTCCGTCCTTAAACTTGGCTCCACGACAACAACTTCATATCCCACTTCTTCAGCCATCTCAACTATCTGATTGGTGTTCGTCAATGATCGTGTCCGCTTCCTCGATATTATCAGCAGCCTCGGTTTCCTTCCGGTGTGCTCTCCGGCCTTGGTTATCATCTCCCTCTCCAAAGAGTATGAGCTCCTCATGAACTGCGTCAAGTTGGCCATGGAGTACCCGGCCGGAGGCCTCGAGGGGTCGATGTTGAACTCCTTGTGACATTGAAGACCGACGATCACATGCGGGAAGCAATGGATTTCATCACCATCATCAAAATTGATGATTTCGTAGTATGAGAGATGCCTCAGCATTTCCCCATACTTCCTTATCCACCATGGCTTCATGTTTGTTATAAGAAATCGAACCTCCCCATGGTATCTGTGAGAAGTCAGGAAGAGAGGGATCAGCATGTCGGAGAAGTCATGGAACATGTTCCCGGCGTACCCTGCGGTTGAGAAGACGATAGCAGGAACACTGTGGTTGACGGTGCAAGCAGGGGCTTCATCATGCCTGCTCATCGATCTTAAAGACAATTCCCGCACGCTGTGCAATGCTGTGATGTCCCCTTTCCGAGCATAAGGTTTAATCTTTTGCCATGCTTCATTTCTTCGAGAAGTATTAGAGGAAGCAATCCATATAACTGAGGAAGAATTCCCATGAATCCTTACATCACCATCCATTTCACAGACAATCGACCTCGGACCCGAGACATCACATGTAGGCCTGCTCTCCAGCTTGGAATCATTCCTCCCTGCATTTTAACAGGTGAGGTGCATTAGATTACACCAAACATTGTCGTCGAAATGTAATTCACTGAGTAGAGTTGCAAGAGCTGATCATGGACTTACCATCTTGCTTTGTGCCGGCGAGATTATCTTCCTGAGATGCATTATTAGTACCCTTTCGACATGAACTCATTTCTTGTTCATGGCATGCAGGGTCATCCTCCAGTGTCTTGCTCTTGATCCCTGTGATACGGATAGAGGGGGTTAAAAACTGAAGCATTCTGTGAGAATTAGACGGCAGGTTTTCCAAACTATAGGTCTCCACAAATAGGATGACCCACCAACAAATTACACTGTGGCTGGATTAGTTCTCAATCTAGACACCACTGTCAGAATTAATCGTTGTGCCTACAAAGTCCTTATACAGTTATACCTGAGTGTTCGGAGTCGAATTGTTCCTCACTTAGGCCTAATTTCGACTTGATCCTCCTGAAGTAATGGGACTGTTTTCTGATCCGAAAACTAAGACCATTGAACCTGCTCAACCAACATAATTTGTGCTGAATTGAGTCGTCAAGAGTTTTTACCCAGATTTAGATGGAACTGGATCAAGATCGAGTAAATCATCAACCAAACCAAACTGGTTCTGCAGCGCCATGCAAAACTGATATTGCTCGTTTGAATTGAACTCGCCGACCTACCCGCTAGCATTGTTTTCAGTCACAAATGTTCAGTTTTCATAAAAATCTGACCATCGATTGCTTTAAGAAACAAGAAAATAGGTTCATCTCCTATCTCAGCTAGCCATTGAGTACCTTCACTCAATGACTAACGTTATATTTACTGACAAACTGATTGAAGTTATAGGAGTCTAGACTTACTAATTAAGCATTTAATATGGATAGAACCTGTGGTGAACAATTATCAAGGGAAAGCAGGCTTTACTGAACAGGACAATAGTCAAGGATTAGGTGTCTGAGATTAAGGAACTTACAGTTGGAGAAAGAATCCATGCAGGGTTTAGTCATTGTGAGAATGGTCGGCGAGAGGAGGAGAAAGCATCCGACGACTGCCATCAGGCCAAGCTTCTGCAGCTCGAAGCGGCTGAGGTTTCTAGCCAACTTGAACTTGTACTCCATGTCTTGGTTCTGCCTTCCTCTATAGTCTTCTACTTCCTGCAGGGAATTGCTACCAAAGGCACACCAGAGGACCCTAAACAGCTTGTGGTGGAGCTTGGAGAGCTATGTTTTTTTTATCTTTCCACAAGGATGCTTGGTGCTCCTCATGATCAGTTTAGGCCTTTATATATAATACATATATATGAAATGAGTGATGGGGGGCTGTATGGTCGACCCATGCAACTACCCACAACCTAATTTTTAACTCACCTCTCAGACTTCGTGTTCAGAGTGATGGACTGAGTCCATGGACTCCTGCTCAGAAGGTCATTGGTGGAAGAAGCAGTGATGCTGATTGCCAACAGCAAGATCTGACTGATTTGTTAAGAGGGCAAGCTTGTTCTGAATTCAAGAGGGGGGAAAGATTATTTTGAATGTAATCGTTTTTTTAATGAAAGAAATGATGATGATAGTTGAATTATTAGTTTGTGTTCCCCTTTTAAGAAGTATGATCGAGATTATTAGTTACAAAAAAAATAAATTTGCTTGAAAAAACGAACTGATGCCATGCCAACAACTCTGTAGAGTAAATAAATAGTTTTAAGAAAACAGCTTGTTACATAAATAAATCTTCTTAAATCATTACGAGATACATGACTTCTTTGATGCCGTGACACCCAATGCTCAGAAATGAACATCGTCTTTTTACTGGTAGAATACGCCTGGATTTTTCAATTTAAGAAAAAAACCATATACCAAATGACAAGATAATGATAGCAGAAATCTCATGCAATATTTGCTCACAAAAACAATGGAACTCTTCTATATTTTTATGTTCAAAATACAAATGACAAAAAATTTCTTAAGTAGTGATGGACTTGGAATATTTACTTCTATGATTATGATTATGTATTCTAATGAAGTAAGTACTCTTAAAATGTACAATATCTATAGCTATAACTAGCATCTAATATAGCATATTGCTTCTTTTTTAAATCATAAAAGAAAGTTAATACATTTCTTGTGTATTAAAGAATGAAAAATAGGATATTATACACATAAAGCAAATTATATAATGCATAAGTCCATCATTTTCTTCACTGATGACTAAAATTTAGTGTCTTTCTTGAAATATTATGTACTGAAGAATAACTAGATCTTTGAACTAGTGTATTCTATTAACTGCGAGATTTACCTTTGGGGATTTATAACCCAATTCACCTGCTTCTAAAGTTTTTATCATAGCCAAAGACATAAGATTAATAATAAAATTCGAGTTTTGCCACTTATGTATTGTTGAATATGTCTTAAGTTTACAAGTTCTAGAACACAAAGCTTATAAAAAACAATTCTAGAAAGTTGAATTAGGATACCAGTTCAAATCCACATCGATTCACAACACCAGTTTATATTGGCCTAACTCGATTATTGTATAAATACTGGTTCTAGTTTAAATCGATTTACTTTATATATATATATATATATATCTTGTAATCCTAAGGAAAGAGTACGATCGAGTGTTCTGGAGATCAGGTATACTGGAGGGCTAGATTTTATAAGGTAATTTTGTGCCCTGTAATATCTTTTTTTTATAGTAAAACTTTTGCATTGTCTCTGCCTTTGAACGTAGGTTGCTAGGCCGAACCACATAAATATTGTATAATTTTGTTCTCTTTTTTTTTTCTTGCTTCATTATTTTCCCTGCGTGTCGCAACATATATGGTGTATATATAATATGTTATATTTTAATTTTGTTTATCTAACATCACTAGCAACCTAGCATAATTACAGTTAACTTAAGAGAGCATTGGGTACATGAAACATAGATTTTTCTTTAATGTTATAATATCAACGATCAGGATTAAGTAACCATTTGACTTCTTTTTCTAAAAGCAGTATAATTAGTGGAACTATAAAGACACTTTCGTATGATAAAAAGATTGACGCTTTCTAAATAGATAAGATTCTCCATCTCTCACCAACCGCTCTCCCCCCGCCCCCCACAATGGTTGTACTGAAAGGGCCTCTTCCTATGATGTTTAAAATACTGATGATTCACTTGGGGTATAGCTTGCTTAGTGTAGGTGGTATCGTAACTCTTTGAAAGAGGACTAGGCTTTGGATCTTAACATGGAAATGGGTAACCCTTTCCATGGAAACAAGCATGCAAGGTATGTGAGTGTGCTGAAGGATCACAAAATCGAGAAAACATAGCATAATTTGGGTCAAGAGCTAGAAAGATATCCTGAATATATTGCTCTAGTATGATATACTCAAATTCAATAGAATTTAAGCATGGATATAGCAATCATCATCATTTCTCTCCTGCTCATGCAAATTTAAGCATGGATTATGTTGAGAAAAGAAATATCTTCGATCATTTGAAGCAGTTTAGAATTCGGATCATATGCAATGCGCCATGGATCAATTCAGGAGAAAGAAATATTCGATAATAAAAGAAAAAGTTATAGCTTTTTCTGATCAGACAAAACCCCCATGTTTCCTTCTCCAAACTGGGTCTTAGCGTATACCAAGTCTCAGCGAGACACACCTCCCCTTTCTACGTTACACCGACACCCCGGTTCTAAAACTCTTCCCATTTTTTAATGTCATAGTCACAAAGGCATCTTTTCTCTCAAATTGTCGGTGACTTTCTACCAAAAGTCAAAAGCAATGAAACTTTCGTTTGATGATACATGATTTTGATTCAAATAATATGCGGTTCACATGTTGGTATCCGCTACTGGTACAATCACCTTTAGCAACCTACATAGACATTGGCTGTTTGGATTAGAGATCAAAAGAACACTGTTTATAAGATAAAAATAAATAAATTAAATAGAATTAATGTCATATCAAGTTGAGATTATTGGCATAAAAAAATAGTAAATTCATGCTATGAAGAAATAGTCTGCACCCAGCTTCAGCAAAAGAAAAATCTTCGGCGAGAGAAGGTTCCTGAATGGACAATTTACTAATTCTTTTGAGTATGAAAGACAGAGACCGGTCTTTCCAAATAGTTATGATAATTTACTTTTCTAAGGCCCGTGGAAGAACCAATCAAGGTAGGTAGGAACCTTTTCCACCATTTTTATTAGTTTATTTCCTCCTTTGGTATAATTATGTCACTCTTAGTTGATGTAATGATCTTTTTTCTTTTATTAAAGTTCTACTACTTTTTCTCTTTGCCACGATAGGGGTGTAATGCGATCAATAGTTTGTCCCCATAAAAGAGATTCCCAGGCAACGAGAAGTAATCGAGTCAGGCTCGAAAAAGACGTATCATATGACACTGGGCCAACGTAGAGCAAGTAGACCCAACTTGGCCAACTTAACCGGACCTGATTCATCCCAACTTGACCAGAAGCACATTTGTTGACGAGACCCTGTGCAAACAAACCCAACCAAATCATACCAAACCAAATCCGTGGAATAATACTAGCTGCAACTAGACCGAAACTTCCGCTACCTTGACACGTATTCTTTGGGTTAAAAAAAAAAAGAGGCAGGGCCCAATGTACTCCATTACGATAATGAATAGAGTACAGAGAAGGAGAAGAAGAGAAGTGAGCAATAACTTAACAAAAATTAGAGCTCATTAATATCCTGCCTGAACTTTAAGACTTTGAAGGTAAGCAAGATCTTATGTTGGTGCTCAGAAGCCTCTTTTAGCCAATCATACGAGAGAAGATCTTTGTAAAGTCCTCTCCAGCTATTAACCCTAGCAAATGATCACCACCTCGTTTCTCCATATGGCTTGGATATTAACATGTCTCCAAAAAGTCCACAGGGCTTTCAGATTAATTGAAGAAAACAAAAATCTCTCAGCTGCAGGCAGTGAACGATGAGTATTCTTGCCAACTTGAGGAACCATTCATCGAGCTGAATAGACAGTGTTTCTGGTTTATAGTGTTGAAGTTTAATCAACAACGAATAATTACTGTCCATGCCACTCTCCTTGAGAAACCCTCTGCTTGCCGGCCTGACCTAACCTAAAGTTGAATCTATCAAAAAAATCCATATATCATTTCTACATGGACATAATGGCAACCAATTTCAATCTTGCTTGATTTAAATGCGAAAGGTAAGAAAGAAACCCATCTTAAGAAAAAATGAATGAAAAATATTTTGAATACCGACTGGCTTTTGGCTCGTCACCAGGTTGATAATCACCATCAGTCAATGAAGCAGTGGATTCATTTGATGAAGCCATTCTTAAGCTGAGCCATAGATTTACAAACAAGAATGATCTAGGGGAATATCAGGAAAGATCTTCAACTTTGATAGGGACCAATATTACCTTGTTCTGCAACACTTAAATCAGACCAAGTCAAGTCAATCTTTGAAATTTTCAAATGGAAGGACCACATTGTGATTGCAGAAATTTTTCAAATGGAAAGTTGTTCTATTTCTTCAAATATCTCACAGAAATATATTAGAATGTCCACTACAAACCTGCTTACCAATGTATGTTGCGACCATTTCAACTTATGAGCTTGAATGCATTTCCAAAATGCATTGATTATGATGAAAATCATATTCAATTGAATGGTTAGCACCTAGCACAAGGAGTATTACGACACAGGTCCTTCCAAGCATGATGCACAAAATTGTGAACATAAAAAATTAGTGTGGAATGATTTGGAATATAACCAAAAACAGGAAAGACAATGGAGAATACAAGATGGCACTTGTTTCAACTTCTGATCTAAGCCAGAATTTGCCATTGGTTTTCACATTTCTACACATTTGTCAGAACAAAGAAAGCATCTAATTGCCCCTTCCTGTGTTTTCCCACTTAGACAACTTGTGTTCAATAAATACTGATAATATTTGACAGTTTACAAGCTGGATGCTAGCCAATCTGGTTGCACTGCATGCATATCTCCATATGCTAGCAAAGCATGATTAAAAAAAATTGTCCATGCATGGAAACTGATTAACATACAAAAAGCATATCAGTCCAAGGAGGAAGCGCATCCAACATCAGCATGTCTTTCCTTCTACTGCAGGTCATTAACAGCTCACTGCCCACAAAGAGAAAGCAAACAATTTTCTCACCTCAAGACCACCAAAGTACCATCGGAGTTGGAGTTCCAGTCAATCAGCAACTTATGGAATAACAGAGAACACCAGCCAGTTACTTGTAACTTTCATGATCGAACAATTTCTGAAGAATAGCCTAGCAGAGCAAACTCAGCTGGGTCAATCTTTTTGACAAAAATATCATGCTACTCCGAATCACATACTAGTACATAATATAGAAAAGATTAATAATCAAAAACTCTTCACTTTTTTAAAGAACTTTCATTGTCCGGATAAAAGTGTCAGGAAAATCAGTTATCTTGATCTCAACTTGCATGCTAGAAATGATAAAAGCAACTCACAGGACAAGAAGAGTTTGACTTCAACCCCTGATAAAGTTCACGAGAGGAAATCAAAAGTTTCACAGGGCGAAATTCAATGGATGGAGTCCGTCCCTTGCTGTCAGTAAAACCAATCAATTCCTGTTCTAGAAGATGTTCAAAAGCCTGCAGCATAAAACCAGAAGCTTGTATGTAATTTCAACAACATTCTTGAGGAAACATCTGCTCATTTTGTGAATTGATAATACTCACCCGTAAACAGACATTGTTTGCATAGTTGTCAGAGGTCTTATAAGCATCATGTATAGCTTTATATTCTGCAAAATACGGGACCAACCAAACTCAGCATTTTATTATCTCCAGAGCCAATAGTGTAGCATAGGAGCAAAAAGAAACCTGACCTTTCATTATAGAATTGAAGTTATATGAATTTTGTTCTTTGGTCTCCAACCTGTTCATGCAGACTAATATATATAGCTCTAGGATGGAGGCATCTGCTTGAAAATGTTTCAAATGAGACAACTAGCTCATGATAAAACCTTTGTCAATTTAAAGACAATTATAACAACTTGGGTTATGTGTAATATGAAACGGGTAAATCCACCAACATTCCACACTTGCTGTAAAAAATTTATGCCAACAAAATAGAACATCTTCAATGTTGAAGTACGATATGGACTTTGCATCAGTAAAAGGGCCAAGTCACCACCACACTTCTGGGAAGCATGCATGTTCTGTCAGCAAGAAACAAAAAGTCTATCTACATTTCTTGATATGGTAGTTTCATTGATACTTTCAGATACAATCTCCTGTTTTAGGCACCAGCTTTCATATTTCAAAAACAGGTATTACGGGATAAGGCCTTTTACTTATGGTTGTGCTTATCTAGAGAACAGTCCAGTCATGCCAAATTCTCTAGACAATTTTATTGTGATGTACATTTCCAAATTTACATAAGATTTTCTCATATTAGAAAATCTATCCAACTTTTTTGAGCCTCCATAGATGTTGATTAGGTTGATGATACTAAGAATCAACATTCCACAATTCACCTTTGCAATGAACAATTCACCTTTGATGATACTAAGAATCAACATTCCATGATTGCTCCTCTCCTTAAAAATAGAGAAGCAAGAGTGCATGTTTGATCCAGGACGATCTCCACCCATTCATCATCACTCTCTTCACTTTCTTCGTCATCCATTTCTCTCCAGCACTCGAGAGAGAGTCTCGGATAGTTCGAGAACGCGGTGCCCGAGTCCCATGTGAGAGGGAGAACGCCGTGTCCGAGTCTCAAGCGGGAGGAAGAACGCTGTGCCGAGTCCCATGCACGACGAGCCTTCGCATTTTCGAGTTCCACGCACGACGAGCGAGTCCTATGCATGACGAGCTCGGCGTTCTCTCCAAGCTTCCCCGAGGCATGCATGGGTTTGATTGCGAAAATGTGGAACGCGGGAAGCCACGTTAAGCGGAAGGAAGAAACCTTCTTCCGAGCCATCTCGAATCAGGCACGGCCCCCGTTGTGAGGATGTGGGATGTGGGGAAGCCAGTGAGAAGTAGTAGCCTGAGTCTTACGTCAATCAGTTGGAGGGAAAGACAAACAAAAGCCGGAGTCTGGAGGAAAAAGAGGGAGAGGGTTTTGGAGTTTTAAAAT
Organism: Phoenix dactylifera; assembly: GCF_009389715.1. NCBI lineage: Eukaryota > Viridiplantae > Streptophyta > Magnoliopsida > Arecales > Arecaceae > Phoenix > Phoenix dactylifera. The sequence goes on from NC_052395.1 coordinate 16,200,257, forward strand.
GTGAATGTAAGCTTCTGTGGCAAAAAGGGGGAATGCCTGTAACAGAGAGCTTGGGAAGAGAGAGCTTATAACAGAGAGCTTGGAACAGAGAGCTTGGGAGAGAGAGAGAGAGAGCCACCTAGGTGTGCAAGAGCTCTTCCCAATAAAACCCATTGTTCCCAAGACGTTTCTCTCTCCTGTTTTGACGATCCTACCTCCCTTGTTCGGATCAAGTTTTGGTATCAGAGCTAAAGATTCTCACCTGTGCATAGTTCTAACCAAATCCGGCTACCAGGCAACCGGCGAACCTTTCTCCGTCTTGGAAGTTCATCGTCGGCCAACAAGGAAGGCCAAACCTTCATCGTCGATGTCCACCTACATCGAGCAAGCACCGGACCAGCTTGACCTTACCACAAAGGTTGATCGGCTGGCCAGCCAGCTAGAGTCCATCATTGCGTGGATCCAAACCCGGACACCCCCTCTGCCACCGGCGGAGGCCAAAGAGAATGACGGTGATTTTCCTCTACCGAGGGTGCGCATAATGGCCACCAAAAACAAGACTGAGGGCACCTCGGTTTTGAAGGAGGACGACGACCACGACCTTGATGGTGCAAGCATAACGACGCTGACAGAAGGGAGGTCTCGACCTTTTAAAGTCGAGGCTAGAATTGACATTCCGATGTTCGACGGCACCGCCGATGCGGAGATGTTAGATTCCTGGATAGATCAACTAGAGACTTCTTCACCCTTCATGGATTTAGTAGCAACGAGAAAGTCATGTTTGCACGGCTTAAACTATCAAGCCATGCATTGGCTTGGTGGAACTCCTACCTGAAGGACAATAGTGACAAGGAGGTGACCTGGGGAGAATTCTCTCGTCTGCTCCGCCAGGAATTCTACCCAATGGGATACTCGCAAGATCTTCCGCTAGCACAACCTTAAACAGCGCCATAACCAAATCGTGCAAGAGTACACCACCGAGTTCCGACGCCTAGCGGTGATGCTGGGCATCTCCCTTGACAATGAAGATGTCTTCACCAAATATGTGGCTGGTCTGCATCGACAAATTCAGAACAAGCTACGGCTGTACAATGCGACTGACGTCTCCAGTGCCAGTGGCATTGCCATGGCTATCGAGTTAAAGAACAAACCCGACGGACAGAAGGGCTCCGAAGGCGTCCAGAAAGGAACTTCTAACCATTTCCGTTACAAGAAGCACACCCGAAAAGGTAAAACTTCCTCTTCGTCGAATGTTGACAAGTTCTGCGAACACTGCAAAATCGCAGGACATGAAAAGGAAAAATGTTGGAAACTTCATCTAGAACTTTTCCCAAAGAAGTGGAAGAAAGATGACAGGAGCAAACGTACAACGGCAGCGGCGGTCTCCACCGACACTGTCGAACTCGGGCAGGTCAAAGGTGTGGATAAGGGTTTGTCTCGGATGGCTAGGCCAAAGGAGATAGCCTCGAACCTGCTGACCGTACTCGATAAGGAGGAACTGTTCACCCTACGGATTCAGGTGAAACAAGAGGTGATTGAAGCCATCATCGATACCGGCAGTCAAAAGAACCTGATCTCGGCAAGCTTAGTTCAAAAACTGGGCTTGGAAATGACACGGCATCCATGACCATACCCGCTTGGATGGATCCAGAAAGACGTGGAGCTTAAGATTAATCGACAGTGCAAGTTTCAATTCACCATAACCAACTAGTACATTGAGGAGGTAACATGCGAGGTGGTTCCCCTCGACATTTGCCAAGTGATCTTCGGCAGCCCCTACCTCTGGGAGCGTGATGCCATCTATTTTTGGCGCATCCTGAAGTATCAGTTCGAAAAAGATGGGAAGAAATACATCATCAACAAGGACAAGGCAAGCCAGGCCGTCGATCTAGTGACTGCCTGCCAGGCGAGGAGAATGGTGAACGCTTGCCAAAAGTTTGTACTAGTGATGATCCGCCCGTTAGAACTTGAACGCAAGGTATCTGTACTAACCTTGTCTTGTAGAGAGTTGGAGAGTCAGTTGGGAAAACTACTCGGCGAGCATGCAAGCCTTTTTGAAGAGGCTTGCAGTTTACCACCCAAGCGGGCAGTAGAACATGACATCCAGCTCGTCTCCGACTCTACGCTTCCTAACCTCGGCATGTACCATAACTCAGTGTTAGAAAATGAGGAGATCAAGCGGCAAGTGAACGAACTGCTCGAAGGCGGTGTTATCAAACCGAGCAATTCCCCCTGCGGCTCGCCGGTGGAGCTTGTGCCGAAGAAAGATGGGGGGTGGCGAATGTGTATAGACTATCGCGCTCTTAATAAGATCACTATCAAGAATCGGTACCCTCTTCCATGCATCAATGACTTGCTGGATCAGCTGAAGCACCCGACCATCTTCACCAAGCTGGACATGAAATCTGGATATTACCAAGTCCGGATCCGCGATGACGACACTTGGAAGACCGCGTTCAAAACGCGGCAGGGGCTTTTCGAGAGGCTAGTGATGCCATTCGGACTCTGTAATGCCCCCTCCACCTTCATGCGGCTGATGAACGACGTTCTGTGGCCTTACATCGACAACTTCGTCATCGTATGCCTCGACGACATCCTGATTTATAGCCGCTCATGGGAGGAGCACCTGACACATGTGCGGAAGGTGTTCGAACTACTGGAACAGCATCAGTTGTGTCTGAATCGCAAGAAATGCGAGTTCGGAAAACGAACCTTAGTGTATTTTGGGTTCGTGGTGGGCGACGGCGAGTTACAAGTCGACCCCGACAAAGTGAAGGCGATCAGAGGGTGGCTAAGACCCTGGTCTGTGACTGAAGTCCGGAGCTTCATGGGCGCTTGCCAGTACCTCTAGAAATTCATCCGGAACTTCTCTGTTTTAGCCTCCCCGTTGCATGCATTGACGAAGGCAAACCAAAAGTTCGAGTGGGCTCCGAAGCATGAGGACACTTTTCTCCTATTAAAGAAGAAGATCAGCGAGGCACCTATTCTCGCCTTGCCCAATCTCCAGAGGCCATTCGAGCTCGAGGCACACGCGTTAGGGTATCCCATGGGAGCTGTGCTAATACAGGAAGGATGGCCGGTGGCGTATCATTATGAGATGTTCCAAGGAGCCCAAAAAAATTACCCGACATATGACAAGGAGTTGCTTGCTCTACATCAGGCAGTGAAACACTGGCGAGTCTATCTCTTGGGCAAAGAAACAGTGGTACACACCGACCATCGGCCGCTCCAATATTTGCAAGCTCAGTCCAGGTTGCAACAAGCGCGTCATATGAAATGGATGACATACCTCCAATAGTTCAACCTGGTGATCAAGTACAAGAAAGGCATACACAACAAAATGGCTGACATGCTATCGAGACTGCTGGCCATAGCCCTTTGCCTGTCGATGGTTATGCAGGTGCAACCAACCATCCATGAGGAGTACACCGGCTGGTATGCAGAGGATCCTGATTTTCAGGGCGCATTAGCAGATATTAAAGCAAAGAGGCCAACCGAGTTTGCCCTACGGGATAAGCTCCTCTACAAAGGAGTGTTGCTCTGCGTACCATGGGCGGCCGAACATGTGCAATGGATACAGGAGGCGCACACCTCGAAGGTAGCTGGCCACTTTGGAGTCATGAAGACTCTGTAGAATCTCCAGTGACATGTCTTTTGGCCACAGATGCAACAAGACGTGGTCCGATTTGTGAAGGGCTGCATGTTGTGCTGCATGTTGTGAAGGCCGCCCAGTTGGGTTATACACCCCATTGCCCGTCCCGACACGCCCATGAGAAAGTTTCTCTATGGACTTCTTGGGTGGCCTTCCAAGGACGCGGTGAGGACATGACTACCTATTTGTAGCAGTCGATAGGTTCTCAAAAATGGTGGTGCTCATGCCTTGCAAAAAGACTATCACAGGTGGCGGCACGGCTCTTCTTTTAGAATGTGTGGAAAAACTTCGAGCTTCCCGGCTCGATTATTTCCGACTGCGACAGTCATTTCCTAAGCAAGTTCTAGTGTTCTCTACGGGCCAAGATGGACATGAAGCTTAAACGGAGCACGGCCTTCCATCCACAAATGGATGGACAGACCAAGGTAGTCAACCGGACTATTGTGCATCTTCTTCAGGGCTACAATGCTCGACATCCTAAAACTTGGGACGAAAGCATTGCTCTCCTACAATTTGCCATCAACCACACAGTGCACAACTCGACTAACAAAGCTCCAGCCGAAGTTTGCCTGGGCTTTCTACCACAAAGTCCTTTCGACTTGGAGTTCACGATCAGGACTACACCACAAACCACCAGTGAAGAAGGTGATATGGTAAGGGCACAACACTTCTTGGAGAACATCAGAAGAGTGCACCAACAAGTGGAGCAACAGCTACAGAAGGCCCAGCAAAAGTATAAGGAACGTCATGATCGGCACCGAGTCAAAGGTGATTTTCAGGTGGGCGATCTTGTTTGGTTGCATTTAGAAAAGAGGCGTCTGAAAGGTGAAGGCAAAAAGCTCAAACCCATCCATTATGGACCTTTTAAGATTCTCCGAAAGATCGGCGACAACGCTTGCCAATTAGAGCTTCCAGTTTATATGGAAATGTACTCGGTTGTCAATGTCAAGAAGTTGAAGCCCTTCGGGCTGTCAATGCTAGACGATGAGCCCAAAGTGACATTGCCAACTATGGAGGACTTGGTGACCGAACAGGAGACTATATTGCCTGAAGACACTATCTTAGAGAGGAAGACGACCACAACCAGGCGCAGCATCAGAGAGACCTTCCGAGTTGGACGAAAGGGCCAGCGTCCCAGTGAAGCAAAATGGTTCTCAAAGAAAACTGAAAAATCTTAGTTTCTCCACCTCCAGTTCTAGAACCAACAGGAGCTGACTCCTCCCAAAGAAGGGGAATCGTGATCCGGGACGATTTCCACCCATTCATCATCACTCTCTTCACTTTCTTCGTCATCCATTTCTCTCCAGCACTCGAGAGAGAGTCTCGGATAGTTCGAGAATGCGGTGTCCGAGTCCCATGCGGGAGGAAGAACGTCGTGTTCGAGTCTCAGGTGAGAGGAAGAACGTTGTGCCGAGTCCCATGCACGACGAGCCTTCACATTTCCAAGTTCCACGTACGATGAGCGAGTCCCATGCATAACGAGCTCGGCATTCTCTCCGAGCTTCCCCGAGGCATGCATGGGTTTGATTGCAAAAACGTGGGACGCGGGGAGCCACGTTAAGCGGAAGGAAGAAACCTTCTCAATAGACATCACGAATCAAGCGCGACTCCCATTGCAGGAACGTGGAACGCGGGGAGCCACGTTAAGCGAGAGGAAGAATCATTCTTCCGAGCCATCTCGAATCAGGCACAACCCCCGTTGTGAGGACGTGGGACGTGGGGAAGACAATCAGTTAGAGGGAAAGACAAATAAAAGCTGGAGTCTGGAAGGAAAAGAGCGAGAGGGTTTTGGAGTTTTAAAATGTGAATGTAAGCTTCTGTGGCAAAAAGGAGGAGTGCATGTAACAGAGAGCTAGGGGAGAGAGAGCTTGGAACAGAGAGCTTGGGAGAGAGAGAGAGCCACCTAGGTGTACAAGAGCTCTTCCCAATAAAACCCATTGTTCCCAAATTTTTCTCTCTCCTATTTTGACGATCAGAACGAAATAAAACCCATTGTTCCCAAATTTTTCTCTCTCCTGTTTTGACGATCAGAACGAAGGCTTTGCGATCCTACCTCCCTCGTTCGGATCAATGTTTCTTCCAACACTAGCGATATGTCATGTAATGAACCATATGAGGATAGAAGTTGTATAGCTTTGTTCCCTTATACTTGACTTATATGACATGTTTACTATATGTTGGAAACTGATTTTACATGTTAATAGCAGAATATGGTCATTACATGATTTCTCAATTCAAGATTTCCAATTAAATTTGAATTTCAATTATGACTGACAATGCTACAAACATAAAATCTCATAATTAATAAGATCATCAAAATAAAAATTGCAAAACTATTTCAGAAGCATTGTCAACAAATTTACAGAAGAAAGTTGAAGCTCAATATAGCAGAGACTTTAGTGGAATTATGTTTATTGCATAACCACCAAGGGATAGGGAGACAAGGGTGGAAACAATAATTTAGACAAATTTTAAAAAAAAACATTGCAGACTATTTTGATTTTATGAGAAAATGTTATAACTACTTGTAAAATAAGATAACTAATCTATGCATGGCTTTTCCTAACTCACATGATGCATATGAACAAAATACAGCTAAAGATCATGCTAGGGATTGTGGATAACTGCTCATGTCTCTCTACACATTATATTAGTAAGAACACTCTGTATTTACAAGAAGGGCACAAGGTTTGGAGCACTTGCTGATGGTGTAGAAGTAACTGATAAAATGAGAATTCACGTAATGCAATGTAGAATTTAGGTAATTCTGAGGAAACTCATGGAAGCTTATTCTCTGATGTATTCAGAATCTTAAGTACACAGAACATCATTTTACCTAAATCTGCAACTGGAAATGCTTAAATGGCAGATGCAGCCCTTGATAGGAAAGAAAGGTAAAGACAGAACTTGAGACCATAGTATAAATGATGAGTGTGTTTCCAGCTACATAAGTGGTTACAGTCATGGATACTCATGTAAATTACAGGACAACAAATATGACAGTCTTCAATTAAATCACTGGATATCACACATATAGAGGAAAAAAAAAAAAGCAAGCGAAGAATTTGCATGTTGTTGTTTTATATTCTAATCCCAATAGAGTTGTTTCATTGGCATCAATAAATGCAAGTAGCCTGCTTAAGGTCATGTCATAACATTTGATCTATAGAAATTGCATCAGGCTTAACCAGAAAGATACAGAAGCAAACTTTCAAACACAATCCATTATCTGCTGGCCATGCCAAATTTATAATTGACATCTTCACATTAGAATAACAATGAAATGCTTCAAGTGTTGAGCTGAAAATCAGATGTAGGCCTTTAGGGGGAAAAATCATCTAATAATAAATAATTCACAAGTCATATATCCGAGTGACCAACCTTTAAGGTTGTCAATCTTGGGTTGCCTGTAAGTACATAAATATGCACTTTTGAAGTTTTCCAGTGAGAGCAATCCAGACTCCATATCCATGTACGACACGGCCCGGAATCTGAAATAGATTTTTCTAGAGCTAAAGTTTAAACAAAAAAATGCCGAGAAGGATAAATTTGCAATATGGGAGAACTTACAGGAGCCTCAACAAGTTGCTAACTGATCCATCAACATCTAACAGTGAATCGACGATTTCTTTGAACTTCTTGTCACTTAAAATATTCTGTAACATGTCAAGGGCTTATTTAAAATTTCCAGGATTCTTTGCTAGGAATAACTTCTTACCTTTTCTAGCATTAGCCAAACAGTTAACAAACTCTAGAAAAAGCACAAGGGAAGAAAAGGTATTTGCTATGATACTACCATGTAAACATTCAGAAAGATTAGTGACGTCAAACAAGCACAAATAGTACCTCAAAAGCCAACAACTTGGATGATGACTAATTTTTGCATGAAGATACCACCATGCAAATTGGAGCAAGAACTAATACTTCATTGGTTTCAAATTATCATAAATATTATTCATAGGCTGTTTAGAAAACCTGGTTGGTATTGTTTCAAGTGTCCCAATGAAATGCTCAAAAGAAGGATACAGAGAGCCTTGTGTTGAATTCTGTGACATACTTTGAAGGAAAACTTGAATCTTTTGGCAAATGCAGTAAGTATTCCAATAATCTGCACACCACATGGGAGGAAGACAACAAGGATTATTGTGGAGCAGGTTGGAAGAACATTCAGCATAGATATCCAAATTTTGTGAGAGGATATGAAGGAACCACCTTTGTATGTCTTCTTTTGAGGGAGGAACAAAAAGGAGTTTCCTGTGAGAGAACCGAGATCTAATTCTTTTTTCCAGAAGTTGGTCTGCATCCTTGAAAAAAAAAAAGAAAAAAAAAACTTGAAGTAATAAGTCTAGCAACACCACTAATCCGATAAGTAAGATCACCTAGGTACAGTAATTGGAAATTACATAATATCAAATCACTATCTATCTTAAGAGCTAACAAGGTTATTCATAGGCACATTCGTATTGAACCTACATGTCATGGAACATATGCAGTTTCTAGATCAACATGCTTACAAATCAATTTGCTACCAATGGCATTTACTTTTGAAGTCTTGTTTCCTACTCTAAGGCCTTCCTGAGCTTTGTCTAGCTGTAGTTTACTGTTGTTTCCTTCTAAATAATTCTATCTTGATCATTAAGAAATTCTTCATACATATAGAGGAAAAGGTATTATGTCCATTGCCCCATCCCACTGCTGAGTAATCACTCTTCCATAAGATTATGTCAGTCATGTCAACTATGGTGAGGGCAGTACAGTTACTGATCATTAGCCAGCCCAGATGCTCCTCTGCCACAGGTGCCATGCTGTAAGTAATAGTTAGCCCAAATTCCTCCTTTTCCAGATCCAAACATCTGTTAGTGTATGCTAAAGTATCTGCTCTACCAAGCTGGTAATCCACTCCCACAATGAATGGGTGACACAAAAAGCCTCCAGGATGCTATTAGCTCATCCAAAGGTGTGTGCACACTAGATGACAGCTTAAGAGCATTACGAGAATAATTAAAGAATACTCAAGTAGTCAAGTCTGTAGGCTGCTAGCAGCCAGTTTCCAAAAACAATGAATTTAAGCATTTCGGATTTTATAAATAGGAGTTAATACCAAAACACATGGAACTGCACCCACCTGAGGATGCAAATGATGTTGCAGAGAGTTTGGTAATTAGAGATATATGATTCAACCATGAAAGAGGCAATTATAGAGCAAACAATACAAAGCAGAAGAGGCAACATATAGCAATACATCAAATCACATAAATTCTTATTTCCAATTTTTCAAACATTACACGTTTATCATGTGTCTGAAGATACCAAAAAAAAGATGACAAATTGGATCCATTAGAAACTTGCTTTTCATTGTTTGGGCATTCTGGCATGCAATAAAAAAAAAAATTACTTCTGCCTATTTGAAAGTCTCTAAAGTCTAACTATTCTCTAACCTAGTCAGAGCCTTATATGCATCATCATGGTCTCATGGCATGTTATTTAAAACAATGATCATCATATAACCAGCAGATAACCATTTAAATACAATTTTAACACCCTCATTTCATTCTAGTGTAAGTCCCATACCAAGCGACAACTCACACCAATGACTACAGCCTGAGAATTAAGAGTTTGCATTGCATCTAGCAAGCTATAGAGCAACCGCTGCTTTCCCTGCAAATCAGAAATAGAGTTAATTTTACTCATCAGATTAGTATATTGGCATCATAATTGGTAGTATTGAATAGGGCAAATTCTGCATTCTATATTTTATATTATAAAACACAAAGAACATCTGATACAAAATCATCACAGCATTGCAAAGACTGATATTTGACATATGCATGACTAATTATAAAAAATATTCAAATAGAAAATGACTTTTGAAAAACTTGGTAGCGAATATATTTATTTATCAGTTTACCTGAGTGAAGAGGTCAAATTCATCTAATACGAAAATGACCGTCTTGTGAGCTAAACCACACTCTCTGGCAAAAAAAAAAGGGTCATTGAAATGAGAGAGGGAAATTGATCCAACCAAGACAAAGTAGCAAATTACAAAAAGTTGCTAAGTATAACCGTCATATACAAAATGCACATCTGATTATTTGCACTCACCGTAACATGTCTATCATGAACTGAGAGTTATCATCAGATGAGGCCTGTAAAGAGATCATAATTGTAAGAAGCACAAGACTTTCTTATCTTACAATATGATATATATCATACTATTTTCAGCCCTCGAACAACAGAATGAAAGTTCAGAACTACCATTTTAGAGAATAATAGTTGGTGCTCCATGCATAATTGCCTAGCAATTTCCTTGAAGATCAACAAAAATGCCTAGTGAGATAATAAAAACTAAAACAGGAAACATTTCATGATATCTCAAATTAGAAGAAATAAAATAAAAGGCATACTTGTATAAGACGGATCAAGGGCAAATGTTCAAGAATGAAAGGAGGCACCATTTTATGCATGCCTAACCAAAAAGTTCATCTATTTATTGGAACATCTTAGTAAAATGTAAGGTAACTTAAAATTGTCTTCCAAACAAATTATTTTCCAGTGGATATTATTCATTATTTTTCTAATCTATCAATCAGGGAAAGGGAAGAAAGGAAAAATAACAAGCATGGGATATATTTATCTTTAAAAAAGAAAACGATAACCAAGATAAATGTATATTCTCCAAAATCACAAGAGTTGGTCTCTGCTCCTTGAAAAATATAAAAACATTAACAAGTTAGAAAGCCAAGTTCATGCATATGAAACATATAGACACATGATATAAACTTATTAAGATAATGAAGAGACCAGGGATAGTTTTAGATACAGAATCGCAACCACCATACATGCATCATATAAGGCCATGCATAGTTCCTCCTACAAAATATGTCAACCACGACTTGTGCCATCGCTTTCATATTTAATATAGTAATTCACCAAAAATCATCTAAAGGATTAGCATAAAGATATGAATGAATAAGTATCTAGATGACATGAGTTGAGTGATAAATATAGACTAAATAAGTCCTTAGTCATCACAGGATCTTAAAAACAAAGGCATTTCACAAGCAAACAAGGGTCTCACTGAAGATTTCTGAATTGAGATGATGTGCAACAAGAATGATAATTCTAATATAAAAATAAGAAAACGAATCAAAAATTCTCATGAGTTAACATGAAGGCCCAATCAGTCTCTGAATGCATCCATATTCTAGCTTCTACAGGTGTAAGCATAATGCAATTATAGTCCTAGTGACTTAAAAAATGTGAAAAATTGATAGAATACAAAAGGCTTATACAAGATTTTTTTAATTTCACCATTTTGGTGCATTCTAACTTTTAAGTAGAAATCCACTATAATGGACTATATGATTTGTACAGATCATGTATTTTTTTTCCTTCTTATAATTTGACCTGTCTCTTCAGAAATGGCTTGAATTGCATAAACAAATCGAGCAACATTCTGATTTGCACCTTTCATGGGTATCAAAAGAATTCTAGTAACTTTCCCATCACAGTCTTAAGACACAGAATTGATGCAAGAAAGAGAGCTGAACTTCATTCCATTGTTGTTAAAATTTTATGACTCATGATGTGGATATTACTATCCAGATCAAAATGACCTGAACAATCCAGATCCCATCCCTAGATAAGGATTAGTTTAGTATCACTAGATTTAGATCCTTATGATGGACAATAAAGACATGTGGATCACAGGATCCAACTTGATTATGTTATTTACATGTTAAATCATGGGTACACCCATTTTCTATGATTTCTTTGACTATGTGGTTCTTAAATTACTTTTCACTAATAAATCCTAAATAGTAAAATTAGCAAGTTTGTTATTGGTGTTCATAGAGTTAAAAATAAGATGCAAGTTTTTTTAAAAAAATTTACAGCCATATGTGTTCTCACTTGGCCCTTGTGGTTACTATGGAGTCATTTTGTTTGGTTCTATGTAACACTGCGTTTCCCATACCTCAAACCTCCTATACCAGAATTCACTCATTTAAAGAGCGTTTGATTAGTGCAATGTGCCCCACCATCTGTGCGCTTTGACTATGTGGTTCTTAAATTCCTTTTCACTAATAAATCCTAAATAGTAAAATTAGCAAGTTTGTTATTGGTGTTCATAGAGTTAAAAATAAGATGCAAGCTTTTTTAAAAAAATTTACAGCCATATGTGTTCTCACTTGGCCCTTGTGGTTACTATGGAGTCATTTTGTTTGGTTCTATGCTATGTTTGATCTATCAAGAGAAGTTTTCAGTTGATGCTGTAAAAATTCCAAAGTAAGAGTGCAGATCTACATACTTTCAAAACATTCTTCATTCTTCCACATGTGTCAGGTATTGCAATCCACAAAACCTAGATCAACACCCAATATGCTTCATGGTGGAAATAATGGTTTCAGTCGGTCCACTTAACTACTGCATGCATAACTGTTACTTAGGATTCCTTTTTTTCCCAATTTTTTTAATTATATTTTGTTTCCATCCATCTTTTTTTTTTCTAAATATGATTCTAAATCAATCTTTGAACAGAACAGAAAAAGGAAAGGAATCTAATGTACACTCCATGCTATCATACCAATCATAACAAGAAGTAATTATTAGATCAATTCTAGGAAGGAAAAAAAGATTTATATAAGGATCCAACCTTGAGCGCACAATTGCCATCGCTGTGCAGCAGCCCGTTCAATCTGATCTGAAACACGCACACCCGCCCCCATTCAATTACACAATACTTATCTTGCAATCACACAGACCCCAAAGAACAACAAGAACCAAATGCACTAAAAAAATAACATATCAAAATGGGGTTGTACCACAGAGATCGCGTCAGGGTGTTCAGCCTTTAAATCCTCAAGAACCAATTCCACCACCTAGAATCCAAGAACAATTAGAGATACAAGTAGCAAAGATATACAGTATCAAATGTATAAAAAGACGTGTTTATCACCGCAATTTTTCCGGAGCCGCGGGGACCGAGGAGGAGGACGGAGTTGTTGCAGGCCTCTGCGATGGAACTGGAGATGAGGAACCTCAGCTTGCTGTAATGGAATGGGAAAAAACAAAGGCGACGCCTTTAATAACTTCTTGAGGGAAATTTTCACGGGAATCGAAGGGAAAACATAGGGCTTGATCGGAGGAGGAGAAGGAAAGGGACCTGTAGTTGCTCTCGGGGGAGGATTTGAAGGCGGCATGGGCGAAGGTAGGGCTGCAGAGCCGCCGCCGGAGAAGGGCTTGCGCTTTCCCCGCCACCGTCATGGCTTCCCCTCGCACTTGGGCGGGAAGCAGCGAGCCTTGTGCGGCATTTATATTTAGCCATATCGGTACGTACCCGATACGGAGACGAAACGAGATACCGCTTTACCTTGGTCGAGATCGGATGGCTGCATAAGGTTTAAAAGGGTTTTTTTTTTTTTTCATGAATACCCATCTAAATATCAATATTTTTCATAAATATTTTTTCAAAATTTACATTTGTATATATATCCTCGCCAAACACTTATTTTACTATTCTATTTTTTTAATTCTTATTTTTGCATATATACCCACGCCATCTAACGTCGTTAAAAAATTAACGGCTTCAAATCAAAATGATCAAAATATTTTTAATGGATAAATATGCAAAAAAAATTTATAAAACGATCACGATGAAGAACAAAAAAGTAATTTCAAGATTTTATTTTATTTTTAATTAAAATAAATAAAATTTTTATTAACTATGTTAGAAGAATTGTTATATTAGAAGTATGTGCAAAAACAGTATTTTATAAAAATATAAAAATAAATATAAATTTCTATAAAGTATTCACATAAATTTAAATTTTCAGAAGGATATTCATACAAAAAAAAATCTAATTTAAAACAACGTTAAATCCGAACCACTTGGCCTAACTAAATAGAAAAACTACTCCCAATTTTTTCTACCTCCTCTCTATTTTCCCGCATCTCTGTCGGCCTCTGCTAATAAGAGGTACTTTGGAGGATTATGATGCACTGGTTTGAGGATTAATACTTGCTAACTATTCATGTTTTTATTCACATATTAAAAAAAGATTTATAATTTAACATATTAAAATAAAAAGATCGTATCATATATAAGATGTTATGAAAATTTTAGCCAAGCATCAATTGTGAAACTTGAGATTATGAGATGTGCAGCATGAAACATGTACCATATATTAGCTATAAAATAAATACCACTTCGTGTTTATTGTAAGATCAGTCCAATCACGAAACAATATACACAAACGTATCTATTGTGCCCTCTTTCTTTTCGTTTATTACCGTGCATGTTGCTTTGCAGTTGGACTGGTCCACTAGCTGAGCAAAGGATCTGGTCCAACCAATAATCACTTCTTATCTACTCACCATAAGAGTAGATTTGGACATGAACATCGGGTATCTTAAGCACGTTGTTACTAACCCCCGCCCATGCGCCCCCCCCCCCCCCCCCCCCCCTCTCTTCCAAAATACCATTCCCATGGTTGAACTATTTGCCGCACGGGCTGGGCCATGTTGTCGACAAAGGGGGTTCATCCATGTCATGTCGTGGATCATTGAGACAAAGCCATTCTTGCATGTTAGATATCTTGTTCTCACACCGGCCCAATTCTTAGGTAACTGAGACGGTTGCCTAAAGCTCCGGCCCAAAGAAGATCCATTGTAGGGGAAGCCTCAAAGACAAAACACAAAGAAAAAAAGTCCTCTGAGTTCATCTTAGGCCGGCCCACTACAAGGAAGGCTTCAAAGACAAAACAGAAAGAAAAAAAAAAAAAAAAAGACTCCTTTTAATGAGTTTGCCTTAGGACAACAGGGTGATGGCTAGCCTATTTTGCTCTTATAAATGGTTAGTCAGCCTTTTGGACATATGATCTCTTGAATGCTACAACTAGTATGAGCAACTCAGGGTAGTAGTTTGAGCACATCAGGCTGGGCATGTTAGTCTACTTTTCTTACTGTGTTTGAGGTAAGAAGAAATAGAGACGCCAATTGACTGTTTCCCAAACAAAGTTTATCAAAAATTTTAAATAGGGCCATCAGGATGGTCTGATGCAAAACTATGAACTCATGCATGTAGTTTAGTTCCTTGACCTCTTACTCGAACAAATAGAGCTGAATCAAGTAGCATCCCAATAGATCTTGTGTGGCAGCTGTGTCAATTTTTTATATCCCTTGTCTATTTTCTTAAGGAATAAGTGTAGAACTGCAAGTGAGTTAGGGATGGGCCTAATCCAAATCCAAACTATATTTAAATTAAAAAAATTAAATCCAAACCTAATCCAATACCTTTCAGGATTGGATTGAATAGGTTTTAATATTAAATTAATCAATTCATTGGATTTTTCTTATCAAATCAAGTCAAAAATAACCTGCGCACAAATCATAATAAATATATGTAAAATAATTACCTAACTATATCATAAGCATATTATGCAATAAAAATAGTAACAAGCAAAATATAAATATTATTAAATTTATGTTCTACATGGCGTTTGACCAATAACTAAATATTTATAATAGATAAAATAAATTATTGGTATATTATAACATAAAAAGAAGATTGATTTCTCATATCCAAGGAGAGTCTTCTAATATATAATGTACTAGTTTTGTATCATATGGACTAAAAATTTAAGGATCTAAGTGCAATCCACATCTAAAATGGGTCAAATTTTTAATTCTAGCGTAATCCAAATAATTATGCTCTAGATTGAACTGGATTAATTTTTAGATCGGTTGCGGATTGGAGCGGATCCGATCCATTTGCAGCCTAAAGAAGGTAAAGGACAAACTTATGCTCCTATATGACTCAAAGAGTTCCAAAATCTAATGCTCACGTGTTTCTAACGGAAACCACAGAGGTCAGACATATTACATCCACGTGGCAATCGCAATTCTTTTACGTGACATGGCAACTGCCTATTGGTTGACTACCATGATCCTCCAACTACACTGGCCACATCTGGAAGAGCACCACACGATTAAGAGCGAACAGAGGCATAGACAAGAAAAGAAAAAAAAAACAGAGGCATGGAAGACTGCCACGCGTGAAGCGAGGAAACGAGCACCGTGGCATCGAGAAACCAATGAGAGGGAATCCCTTATCCAATCCTGTCATCCACCACCCAATAATCCCTCGTCTCCCTCACAAAAAGCCTTCCGATAGATTGCTCGGAGGGAGAGGGAGAAGAAGCGAAGCAGAGGAGAACAATGGCAGCGTCGCTCCAAGCCGCGGCTATGTTGATGCAACCGGCAAAGATCGGCGCCACCGGCCGGAGCCTTGCCGGGCAGCAACTGAGAACCTTTTCCCACCTCTCCAAGGCCTTCGGCTTCGAGCCGGCTGGAGCCGGGCTCACTTGCTCGCTCCAGACGGATCTCCGAGACCTGGCTCTGAAGTGCGCCGACGCCACCAAGCTCGCCGGGTTCGCTCTCGCCACCTCGGCCCTCGTCGTTGCGGTAGAAACGATACGCTTCTTTTTGACACATAACCCCTCCCTCAACCCCTGAATCTATAAGTAAAATTTCCCACGGGCTTAAGAGTGCGTCCCGTTTTGAGAAATTAAAACTAGACCCCAGGGAGTTCTTCTTGTGTATGTGTAGCTCAATAACAAATTCTAAATTCATGCGAAGACCCCTCGTCTTGAAGGTTATAGGAGTACAAACCATTGTAATATATGGTTTCCTCTTTTCTGTAGCTCCTAAGATCAATGAAGTTTATAGGGGACATGAGTATCAAAATTTCCTACTTCATTTCATTCTCAAGTGTCATCACTAAAATATTTATGCCTCAAAAAATCGATTCGCGTTTCCATCGCAACCTTCTTATTTTTATGGGTTCCTCTTAACCTTTTTTATAATAAAGAAAAAAAGTTCTTTTGGAGGATACTTCTTATCACCATGGGCACATGAAACAGGGAGCCAACGCAGAGGGAGTGCCCAAGAGGCTGACGTACGATGAGATCCAGAGCAAGACATACATGGAAGTGAAGGGTACCGGCACCGCCAACCAGTGCCCGACCATCGAGGGCGGCGTCGACTCGTTCGCCTTCAAGCCCGGCAAGTACCAGATGAAGAGGTTTTGCCTCGAGCCCACCTCCTTCACCGTCAAAGCCGAAGGTATCAACAAGAACTCCCCAGCCGAATTCCAGAAGACTAAGCTCATGACTCGCCTCACCTACACCCTTGACGAGATCGAAGGCCCCTTCGAGGTCTCTCCCGACGGCGCGGTCAGGTTCCAGGAGAAGGACGGCATCGACTACGCTGCGGTCACCGTCCAGCTCCCGGGAGGCGAGAGAGTGCCGTTTCTCTTCACCATCAAGCAGCTCGTGGCCTCGGGCAAGCCGGAGAGCTTCGGAGGACAGTTCTTGGTGCCGAGCTACCGGGGCTCCTCCTTCCTCGACCCCAAGGGGAGGGGAGGGTCTACTGGTTATGACAATGCCGTGGCTCTGCCGGCCGGAGGGAGAGGCGATGAGGAGGAACTCACCAAGGAGAATATAAAGAACACATCGTCGTCGACCGGGTCGATCACGTTGAGCGTGACCAAGAGCAAGCCGGAGTCCGGGGAGGTGATCGGAGTGTTTGAGAGCCTTCAGCCTTCTGATACGGATATGGGTGCCAAGGTTCCCAAGGATGTCAAAATCCAGGGAATTTGGTATGCACAGCTTGAGTCGTAGAAGCCAGTAGTGTTGTTAAGTGTCAGATTATATCCTTCTCCTGGGCTCTTTCAGCCTTGATTTTTTCTTCTTTTTCTTGAAACTAGAGATATATACATATATATGTATATAGTAAGGTTAATTTCAACCGTGTACTTCCTTCCATCTGAGCTGTTGGACAAATGGTGAAGGTCAAATTTATCTAATCCTCCATGGCTACTACTGTATTTTGGGCACAAGGTGGCAAATTAAATACTTATCTATGTCTTCTTACGTTGGATGAAAAATCCAGCATTTCAGTAGGGGATATTAGTTGGTTGAGTTGGTAAAGTGAGATACCATTATGTTGGGTTCGATCCCATCCCCATAAAGTCTCTAGAGTTTTTTTGGTAATTCAGATGATTTAAATTAAACGAAAAAAGATACATCGATAGGAGTCAGAAAATAAAATATTGCAAAATTGAATGGAAAGATCAGCTAAGAATGCCCATAAAGTGGATTTAGTATGATTTACCACATACCATGCTATCCAATTAGCAACAATGTTATATACGAGGCATTGAAAAATGATGAAGCCTACACTCAGTAAAAGACGAATTAGAAAGCCATTTGATAATCGTAATAGGATCACCTTTCAAATAAATTTATGAAGCCCGTAATGTATGTATAAATTCTCTAGATTCAGAATTATATGTATTGAGATTAATTCCAACCTCCATTTTGCATGAACAATTACAACTTATTAGTGTTGGCTACTCGGATTCTTGCATATATTGAATTAGAACTAGTAAGAGGAAATATTTTTTTCGTATTCTTAATCATCATTATGAAGGATTAATGCTTAAGCATATGACATGCATAAGCTGAAGAATTAGGTTGTTATCCTATCTGGTTAACATTTTTTATTAATTATATTAATTTTTTTTTGCTAATTTTGATTACATTCGTCTTATTTTCACTTTAGTAAGATCAAAAAAGATCTAGATTTGTTCATAAAAAAAAAAAAAAAACCTAGATTTGAGATAGGTTTGATGATTTAGGAAAGAGGCACGTTATATGAGTGACAGACGGACCAAGGCAAGTATGTATAAGTAGGTTAGGCTTCACAAAAATTTTAAAACATAGTTGCTTCTGATGGTGTAAAGTTTGGCGCTGGGGCTGCTTTATTTTACTCCTAAACCTAGGTTGAGTCAAGAGTCAACCGTCTCATCTTCTACACTCCCATGGCGGTGCCTGATCTAATGGCAAACTTGGCCTACTTAATAGTTGTTAAATTGCTCTTGCTGAAATTCTAACATCTTTGCCAACCATTTGAATAGGGTTGTGGTATGGAGTAAGATTTTCATGATGAAGTGATTTTATTATAATAAATCAGACCGCTTATTATTACACTAAAAGCAATTGCTATTAGTGTAGGCGCTATTCTAATACCTCAATCGTCCAGTGGCCCCTGTAGCGCGAAGCGCCTCGAGTCAACTTGACCGACACCCAGCTGGCCTCCGCCACGTGTGACCCACACACCAGAGACACCAGGCATCCATGCTGGCAGGCGGCAGAACTGACTCGGCCTTTTTGTTAGTAAAGGCGTTACTCTAATACCTCAACCGTCCAGAAGCCCTTGTAGCGTGAAACGCCTTGAGTCGACTCGATCGACACCCAGCCGACCTCCGCCACGTGTGACTCACACGCCAGAGACACCAGGCATTCACGCTGGTAGGTGGCAGGACTGACTCGGCCCTTCAGGCCTCCGCCAACAAATTATCAACCATTTATTATTATATATATTTTAAAACTATTCATTATTAGAATAAATGACAATTGTAATAACTATTATAATGTTATAGTGGAAAACTACTAATGATGTTGACAAAAAAAAAACAACTAATGATAGCAAAGGGACATCATTATTGTTCAAATCATCATTTAGTACAAAGATACAATTACAATAAAATAATTAAATTTTTTTTTAAATTTAAAAATTTTGAAGATATTATTTATAAACACAGATAATATTTAAACAAATAAATAGTGATCAAATAGTAGTCTTTAAATTTTTTTATTTTACAGAAAGATGAACAGTGCGACCGACTAGATGACCTCATATGCGGCCCACCACTCTGGAGAGTTCACCTGGAGCTATTATGCGTCAGTGCCTGAGTTCCTGTGTTATTTTTTTTTTCTTGATTTTGTTGGCCGTACCATGCCTGGCATGTGTGAGATACCATTGTATCCAATTTTTTTTAAAATTTAAATATTAATCTATCTATTTTACTATACAATATGTGCCCTCAAATGCATGTTCTTGGGGCTCAGCATATTTACAATTTTCTAGATGTAGTGGCTATCGACATATCTTCCATGGATCTTATACTAGACGCAAATCAAATGAATTCTAATATTTATTTTTTTAGTTTACTAAATTCAAATACTCTTTTTTTTTTTCTAAAAGAAGAAAACAAAAACACTAACGTCGAATGGGGCCAGGCGAGAAAGGGTGGGGAGGAGGGAGAGACAGAAGGGTGGGGGCGGGTTGGAGGCGAGAAGCCGTCATAATATCTAGCGCGAGCCATTTCTGGCTCACCTCCAAAACGAGAAAGAGTGGAGAAGAGAGAAAGAGAAGCCTGGTCCGCAGGAAGAGTGAGAGAGAAAGAGAGACAGATGGGAAGCGCGTCTCTGCTCTCCCATCCACAACTTAGCAGCTGCTTTCGCCGCCTCGATCCGGCCGGGCAGCACCGATACGCTGCCCCACGGATCAAAGCAGCGCCCTTCCGGAGCTCTCCCCGCAGGCATCGTCGGCTCCTCCGCTCCGCTCTCGAAGACGACGGCAGAGAGGGGCGGCAACAGGAACAGCAGCAGCAGCCGTCGTTGGGCGGGGTTGGGGCCGCCGTCGAGGAAAGACCCGGTAGGAATTTCTTCATCCTTTTCAACAGTTCTTTTGAAATTTTCTTTTGAGACTCCGAGTTTCGGATATTTTGTAACTTTAAAAAGTATAGATTTTTATCATTTTCGTAGATTCGAAGTTTTCAAATTTCAGAGGTTTTAGATTTTGGGGAAATATTTCCTTGGTGAATAGAAATTTTTATGACCGAAATAAGAAAATATCTACTCTGAATCTCCCACTCAAGATAGAATTTTCCAGTTTCATGTTCTGATGGATTTTCTTGAATTTTCACTTCACGAGCAAGCGACAACATCATGACCTGTTATTTTAAGAATCATGCAAAATCATACGAAATTACGAATTCCCTTACAGTAATGGCTTTGAAAGTTAATTTTTTGCATCTTCGACTCTAAATTAGTGATTTTTCTTAAGCGAGGTCTTGGATTTCATAGTTTTGTTTGTTGAAAGTTGTTCCTATGTTGATGAAATTGTGATGTTGTTGCAAATTTGAAGCCTGGCAGGGTAAAGAAGTAGAAAAGCGCATCATGATCTGATCCATTTTCATAATTCTTACAGCTACTAGATTTTTTAATATGAGAAGAGGGATGAGGAAGGGGTGAAGGTGTGGTAAACCATAACCTACCTTTGTGATTCTAACCTGAGTTTCAATGTTATTGGTTGATTCAGTTGTCTCTCTTATATGGGTTTGTCATACAGTTATAACATTGTGGGTTCGGTCCAGTATTATGTATTTCATGTGATCTACGAATATGTGAAATTTTTGTTATGTAAAGGGGGTGAATAAGATTGAGATTTTAGAGGTAATGGCTTAGAATTGTTGCACAAACCTGAGGACTGTTGCACAAATGGTTCCTAAAAAGTAGGTTTTATATTTCATTTTCCAAAACAAGTGTTGAGAATGGTTGATATGCTTCCCTGCTTCCTTCTCTCTGTGAAAAGGTTGAAGATTCTTTAATTGGTGAATTTGGTGGAAGGAATCTCATGGTGACACTATATCCAAAGAAATTAATGAATGAACATATTGTTGGATATACTTTGATTTTTAATGAATAAATATACGTAAAGAACCTTTCTTTTCAGGGAATCATGCAAGTCTCTTTAATAAAACAAAGTCAAAGGAAACTTAAGTACTGCAGTTACAGCTTTGGCTTGAGGAAAGGGACTAAGGGATCTTTAACGCATAGAATTAAGAAAGAAGTGCTATTATGCTAGAGTTACACATGACACTAGTGTTATCACTTGCTGATGTAGTTATAATTTAAATGGGGCATTGGTTAAGGTCTTGTTACTTTTCACTAAAATTTTAAGTTAGCATTTTAATGCATATGATTTGTTAACTACAGACAATGTTTTTTTTCTTTAAAAGCCAAACTATTGATAGTGCTATTTTTCTTCTAACATGTTAATCCCATAGAGATTTGGTGCTGAATTTGCAAAGGGTATAGCTTGAGGCAATGCCTCAAAATATGGATGACTTTATGGACAATATAACAAGGAAATGCTTGATATTTCCATAAAAAGAGAGCCAATGCTTTTCATTTCTTTTACTCGTACAGATTTTTTGGAAATTTTTTTGGAAAATAAGCTGGTTTTGTGTTTGTACTTTGATGATAGACCCATCTTTATATGATGTTGAAATTACAAAACTTGATTAGAATGGAAAAAAGGCATTTATTATTGGACCTATCATCAATGTGCTTTAACACTTTAAAGCATTCCTCTGCTTCTACATATAGTTCTGTATTGGTTGATATACGTGGATACCAAAGATAACCCAGTAATAAGGTGATCTCCAAATATAACGATCGCTTATCATATAGCTGAAGATTAGTATATGTAATGTGAAACTTCATGCAAATAATTTTTCAATCGCTATATCTTTACATATGTCTATTATTTATGTTCATTTCCTTTATTTTGCCATTCCATGGAAATGGATGTCCAGTTTAGTTATGTCTGTAAGTACTCTGACTCATACATAACTATTCTTGTCATTCGCTACTCTGACTCATACTTGACAATGTAGTTCTCAACATCGGCAATCAGTCATCCAATACTTTCTCTGTGATCAGCAGCTATTGTAAGTTGAGTCCCGCCATGCATTGGCAGCTTTATAAATCTATAACTGTAACTGATAATTTCCTATTTATACATCTAATTTGCCTTGAAATATCAGATGCTTTCACCTGGTACTAGATCAATATTTTCTAAATCTTGCTAAGTAACCCCAAGCATTGGAACCAAAATCATTTCTTTTAAGATGCAACATGGAATGGAATACATAACTTTATATCCATGACCTAAATTCAATTAATAATTTTTGTTGTAGCAGAGAACTTCCAAGAAGACTCCGCAGAAAGCATCAAGCAAGATAATGGGCAAAGCCCTGTCTATAGTTTTCTTTATCCTAGCAAAGAGCTTCTCCCTGATGATAAAGAGATGAGCATTTCTGACCATTTAGAGGAGCTTCGCCAGAGAATATTTGTCTCTGTTTTGGCTATAGGAGCCGCTATCTTAGGTTGCTTTGCTTTTTCAAAGGATTTAATATTGCTCCTTGAAGCCCCTGTAAGTGCTCAGGGAGTTCGCTTTCTGCAACTATCTCCTGGGGAGTTTTTCTTTACAACTCTGAAGGTAAACTTTCAAAAATGTTGTTGTTGTCTTTACTTACTATTTGTCTTTATTAGAGGTGTTCTACATAATTACTGCTATGACATACTTTTTGCTTGTCTTGCAATTACACCATTTTTTTTTGAAGCTGATTCTCCTCTTCAGATGTATTTGTTTATTACAATTTAGTAAATCCTATGCTAATTGATTCCATCACGTCTTTGTGGCACTGGATGTCTGAATAGCCTTTTCTAATGTCTCTTTCTCATTAATAATGGCTGAGATTTATTGAACATTGGGCTATTTTTACTCTCTCTTATATAACAAACTTCAGTGAGATTAGAAAATGTCCAAAGATGTATACCTTCGATCATGTATAATTAAAAACTAATTGGATTTACTATGAAGTAAAGGCTGTCTTCACTCACGGTACTTCTAATATTGGTTTAAATCTGGCGACATGCAGAAGAAGTGATTCTGCTTATTATGACAGAAATGTTTCTGTTCTCTCTCTCTCTCTCAACAAACTTCTGTGAGATTAGAAAAGGTCCAAAGTTATATTCCTTTGATCATGCATAATTAAAAACTAATTGAATTTACCATGAAGTAAAGGGCTTTCTTCACTCGTGGTACTTCTGATATTTGTTTAAATCTGTCCACATGCAGCATTTTAAAGAAGTGATTCTGCTCATTATGACAGAAATATTTCATTGTTAAGCAGGTATCTGGTTACTGTGGGCTGCTTCTGGGGAGTCCTGTCATCCTCTATGAGATCATAGCATTTGTTCTTCCTGGTTTAACAAGGGATGAGAGAAGGTTCCTAGGCCCTATTGTCCTGGGCTCTTCGGTGCTTTTTTATGCTGGCATTGCTTTCTCCTATTCAATTCTAACTCCCGCAGCCTTAAATTTCTTTGTCAACTATGCGGAAGGGGCAGTGGAATCATTATGGTCTATTGATCAATACTTTGAGTTTGTCCTCGTGCTTATGTTCAGCACAGGACTATCCTTTCAGGTACTGGCGAATATTTCCATACATTTATATTAAATTATGATATTGCATATTACTTTAGAGATCCCTCTCGTCAAACCACATTATGCCCTAAGTAATTCATCTTAGGAATGAAAGGCTATGTGTTTGGGTGGAGTTGTCTCTTAATGGCAGATTAAGTGGAGATTAGAAACAAGAATTTCTCGAGTTTTCTGTTGTCATAGAATTCTCTCTCCTCTCTCTCTCTCTCTCTGTGTGTTTCTGTCTTTTAACGGCTTGTAGCGTATGCTAAATAGTTAGAAGTCGTCAATTTTTTTGTAGCCCATCTCATTCCCTCATATATAACTATACAGCATACAGAAAAAAATTATACAAATCACTCCTGGTACTTGTAATATATGTATTCCATTTTTTTCATTAGTTCATTGGCCACCCTTCTGTCTTATCTCATGCATTGTTCTTCCGGCACATCTAAACATCATCATTGCTTCTACTGAAAGACTAAGAGTAATTTAACAGTTCATATGTGACCTTCTCAGCAGATATAGGGATTGAATAATAGCCCAAAACTGCTGCTATTTGATTCTTTCTGGTAAATGAGTTTGCACATCTATAAATCTATGAGAGATGTTAGTTGGGCAAGGGTTGTTGCAGTTAAGAGACCGTATTCAGGGTCAAGCAAGCTGAAACTTATTGCTAACTTATTGCACATGCTTTTTAATTTTTGATTTGTAGGTTCCGGTTATACAGCTCTTGTTGGGACAAGTTGGTTTGGTGTCTGGGGACCAAATGCTCTCCATCTGGAGATACGTTGTGGTTGGTGCTGTTGTTGCTGCTGCTGTGCTTACACCATCAACCGATCCCTTGACCCAAATACTGTTGGCAGGGCCACTGTTAGGGCTCTACTTAGGTGGTGCCTGGATGGTGAAGCTAATTGGCCGTTAACTGCTTCACCTAATGCATAATTTGCATTCGAATGGGTCTACAAAAAGCCATGATGTATCATTGGCACACAAGAGGTAAATGTCATTTACATTTAATATTCTCTCTGTTTTTGAATTATGACCACTCCCAATGTAGTATAGTTTTATATACAGGTGGATGGGAGGCCATGTACTTCTGTTATTCTTTCATGGGCCACGACATTTTTTGTTTGCTATATTTAATTACATATTTGTACATCAGCTGGCAAGAAATTTATCCAGTTAAAGCAGATGTTGGTGCATTCTGATTCCTGAGGTGTACCACCTCTGGAATTCTCTTTTTTGTTTTTTTCACTTCACCTCATGAAGCAAACAGAGTGAGAACAGAAACCAATGCGATAGCATTTTTTTCTAAGCAAGACAACGTGATATTTTTTAACTCTTTGATTCCGTTATTCCACCCAAAAAAGGAGGCAGTTTGACTGTTTCTGGCTTGTCATTTGGCATTTGACTATTCTTAAGCAGAAGTAATCCTGGAAAATTACTCCAGATATTCAAGACTTAGTTTTGCTACTAAAACCCTGAGACTGAGGTAGTTTTTGGAAGCCATTTCCTTGTCATGATTATTAGAGTGTTTCAAAAAGATCTTGTGCTCCATTTAGTTATGAAACAGTGGTGTTTTGGCTCATCCATCTGTAACTTCTGCTTTGGTAATGAACATAACTACCAAAAGCATAGTTATCGTCTCTCTTTGTGATGCATAGATAAAAACACAACCTAGCTCAGAATTGGGGCCTTGCAGAAAATAGTTGGCGGGAGGAAAACTGGTGTAGGAAATGATGGTCTGGAAAGATCTTAATGTGGAAATCTGGAATTATTATCATGAAGAAGGCAAAAGTATCATGCATGTATGTGTAAAATGAATCCTGTCCCCTATAGAATTCTTTTAGAAACGGGGAAAAACACAGACATGAACCTGTAATCAGCTCGGCTCAGTTTCACCCCTAGTCTGATGCTGGAAATTTTAAGGACACAGCTGTGCGATTCATTACTTTATCTAAGTTTGATAAACACAAACTAATGTAAGAGGTATACATAGGGATATGTATGTATATGTATATATATACATAATCTCATTGTTTACAAGAAGAGGAAAGAAACAGAAGGTACAATATGCCAACTCATAAATGTTACTGCTCTCGTTAGTTTTTTGGCGTTAGATAAAACCCATCACAATCAGTGAACTGGAGAACTTCTCGCAGAATCGGATATGGTTAATTGAAGTAAATGGTAGTATATCTGTAGGATTGTGTAAATCTCTTGCATTAGGATGCTGATTGATGGTAAGTTTTAATGGCTGGCAGGCTCTGAATATTGGGTAGATGCACATAATGAAAGTGATGAGATTGTTTACATTTAATACTGTTTGTATGCATAATCTTGATGCTCTTGTAAGAAGTACATATTAGGAATTATAGCATTTTACTTCTTGAATATGGGTTGTCATTCATGTAACCTGTTACATGGGTTTTAGCCATTCAGATTGCACATGGTAAATCAACAATGGGCTTGCATCAAACAACGACAGGGAAGGAAAAGGAAAAGTAATGTTCATGGTCATGTAACTGGTCTTTGGTAAATCAGCTTATAAAAATTTGAAAAATCAAATACACAACATTTTTCTCTCCTTTTATATTAATTTCAGCCAACAATCACAAGAAAAATTTGTACATATATCTCCAATATGATCCGTTAGAGAGTGTTGCTGTCATAACAAATGTTGCTTATCTTTTTTTCTTTCTAAAACTGAAATAATTTTTTTAAAAAAGAAAGCTGCTTTTCATCGTGGCCTCTTCATGATCATGGGACCATTTAAGAATCAACCTAATGTGATCAAATTAGAATGCATTAAATTCCCACTCTCTTTGAATCTTTTCTTAAGTTCACTTCTCTGCAGGAATTTCCTCAACAAACGGCCCTCAACTACTGAACTATCATGGCTCCCACAGTTAGGCTAAAAGAAACAGTTCAGATAGTACACAAAATATCCCTGACATCCTACATGGTAAGCCTACCCATTTCAGAGACCACATCATCACCCAATCTACTCTCCAGTTTCCCCAAGGAATTCTCCAGTCCTTCAAAGGCCTGAAACACATCTCATCGACCCCATGTTGCATCTTTTTAGAACTCATCTTCATCTGAGAGATCTCTTGCGGTGGGTAAACAGAAGCTCCAAGCTCATTAACCTGTGCTCCCATCTCTTGGCAGTAGCTCAGCAATCTCTCCAATGAATCAATGCAATCCTCAGTGCTACGCTCACGATTTGAACTGTCGAGCGAGTGAAAGCTAAGAAAGATTATCTCTCTAATGACAGTAAGTGTATCAGACACCACACTAATGGTTAACTGAGCGATGCCCTTCTCCTCATCCTTAATCAAACCACCCTCTTCATCAGTCTTGTATCTTCTCAGCAGCTTCATTGGAAGTTCCATCTGCCGAATCATCAGCAGCAGACTTAAGTTCTCTCATCTCCTGATGGACATCCTTAATGAAGATTGCAGCATCTGTCATGCCCCACACTATGGCAGGGAAGTTTGTGGTGGGGGTCTTCTTGAGGGCATCACATGCTTCCCAAACTAAGCCTGATAGCTTGGGGATCGATAGTCTTTCTTTGGAACTGCCAGAGCCTGCACAAAATCCATCAACAAGATTAGACTGTTTTATTTTCAACCTAAGAGCTACTATGTGCCTAAACATAACGTAAAGCTTTCCATCTTACAAATGGAGAAGACATCATTTGAAGCAAATACGAACAGGAGTTGACCAAGAAACAGAAAAGTAATCTTAAGCATGCGATTATTTG
Organism: Phoenix dactylifera; assembly: GCF_009389715.1. NCBI lineage: Eukaryota > Viridiplantae > Streptophyta > Magnoliopsida > Arecales > Arecaceae > Phoenix > Phoenix dactylifera. Next base: position 16,227,832 of record NC_052395.1, read on the forward strand.
GACAAGTTATTCTCTGGTTCAATTCACAATTCACAGTTTTTAAGACCCAAGACTTTGGACTTATTTCTTCAATCAGTATAATTTGTTTATCCCAATTTCTGCCTTGTCTGTTGATAGCGGCGAAAGCAAGATATATCAAATCTAATACTCTGGGCATATCAATTCCTTTCTGTCTTGTGATTGTATGTGCTGAGATCACCTTACAAACTTTAAGGTCTGGGGTTATTAAATTGATGAAATATGACGAACCCTAGCGATCTGTATTTTGGTCAGTAACATATTACTAAGAAATATACAGATTAAAAATGCTAATCCATTTTTCTAATGGGTTCATGGAGTGGTCAAATTCAACTGAACAAGAGCTACAGTAATTAGGCATCTTCTTTTGCTATGCAATGACATGTCTAAATGGGTGTGGAATTATTTAAACAATTAGTTGGTAGAGCCATACATACATCAGACCCTTTGTTCTATCTTCTTTCCTTACTCTTCCCTTCTCTCCTCTAATCTGCTTTCTGTGATGTTTACCATGTACATTTACCCACATGATGCACATAATGCATGCATAGGAACACATACACATGCATAAGCATTTGTTTCAATACCATTTTTTCATCACAATGGAGTATAAAAAAAGCAAACAGGAGGAGAAGCCATGCATCACAATAGTAATTGGAAAGATGCCCTCAGAAGCACAAACAACAAAACAGACCGAAACACATAAATTCTGATTCAGTAAGGCACCATTAAAGGAATGAAAGAATAAAATTGAAGAATGGAAGGGAACATGGTAACAAGAGAAAAGGGAGAGAACCAAAAACATTGCACTTTGAGTTTTAGATGCCAGCCCTTTCTATCTTCAAGCAGCCAGCTTTTCAGCTTCTACAAGCAATAGGTTTTACCCTTTAAACATATGACCAAAAAAATTTAACCTAGTTGGCATGTAATAAAAACTTCAACAAAAGATTCAAGAACAGGAATTTGCAAAGCATCTCTAGTTTATATTTGTTTATATTCAATCTTATTAAGGAGTGAGTTCGTGTACATTATCAGAATAGCAGGCTCATGTTAGCTGTAGAAGAGCTAAGTGGCCTGTTGGATTTCCACAAGCCCGATGGCTGCTACCTCGGAAAAAGGATAAATATAGCGTTTCAAGCTTAAATTTGAGGCGTTTCCCATGGTTGCTTGTTTAGGGATCTCGTTGGCGAGTTTGGTGACCTGGGACCATTCCACCTCGTCGAGAGACGAAGCTGCTGACTTGTCGAAGTAAAGGTAAGTCAAAGGAAGAATTGGAGGAAGAAGATCTAAGAGGAGAGCGGAGAAAGTGACGAAGACTCCGCCTAATCTTTCTCAAAAAAGAAAGATTAAAAAAGAAGAAAAGGAGGAGAACGGAGATGGCTAAACCTAATTTAACCGCGCATTGTGCTAATTGCAGACTACTAGATTGAGGATTTATAAATTTGTTTCATTATTTGGATCATTTTTGTGGAAACAAATTCATTGAGAACTAGTTAGTAATTTAGACGTATGATTTATTAACAAAATTTTCATGACTTTTGAAAGCAAAGCCTGTTGATTATTACGATTGCCTTCACAAGCAAAGGCAACTTTCAAGTCGGCAGGTGGTACTATTCTGACAACCCGACCTCACTCAAGAGTTAAGAATGGATACTCGAAAGGCTATCAATCAAAGGAAAGAAAGAGGATTTTCCTCGGAAAACTCTCCTCTCGGCTAGTAACTCCTCGATCTTGAACTCATACGGTCCATCATCCTTGAAACTATCATATGTGCCTCTGTCCTTGAAAGCAATCTTTTTTTAGAAAGCGGAAGAGGTCAGGAACCCCCTATTCGTCTCTCTCAAGCCATTTTTAAAGTCAGCCGATCAGTCTTTAGTTAAGTAAGTTAGCCGTTTGGAATCCAATGGAGATCTTAATAATACAACCTGTCCCATATGCGAAGCAAATCTTGAACACCGTCAATATAAGATTTGATATTTAATCATATAAACCCCTTTGATGTTTTAGCATGTTTTAATGGTAAGAAATTCCATTTGAGTTCTTGTCATATTTTGACATATACACCCATAATTTGACAGAAATAAGTATTTGATGTTTTTGCATGTGTTGGAGTTGTTTTGATATTCCATAATTTTTTTTCAAAAAACATATCCCATAAATGACCAGGCATGCAAATTTATGTTCAAAATAATCATGAGATATTTCACAACCTTACTTTACATTGTTTGGGCCAAATCCACAGACATATTTTACGTGTGCATATGTTAGCCCAAATCCAGCCCATGTACTTACATCATCGTAGTGGGCCTAGTGGCTTGGGATGAAAAAATTGGAACCTGAACTTCCCAAGTCCAAGCCACTAGCCCGCAGACTTTGCCAGTAAAGGAGCACCGGAAATGGCCGGTTCACCGTCTCTTCTTCCCTCTCCTAGGCCCTAACCCTAATTCCCTGCTCTCCTTCTCTGGAGAAGATGAGCTCTCTCCTTAGATGTGGCCACCGTCTCCTCTCCTCAAAACGCTCGAGATCGATCCCTATCCTCCGACGCTTCTCCCTCCCGGCGAAAGAGGACGCCGACGATGGAGGGGAGTCGGAGGTGTTCGACCAGCGGAAGCTCCCCGCCGACTACGACCCCTCCACCTTCGACCCGGCGACCGCGCGGAGCCCACCTTCTGACCGTGTCTGGCGCCTGGTCGACGAGGTCTCCGCCCTCACCCTCGCCGAGGTCGCAGAGCTCTCCTCCATCCTAGTGCGGAAGATGGGCCTGAAGAACCCGCCGGTCATCGGCGTCATGAACGCCGGGGGCGGCGGGGCCGGGACCGCCGCTGCCGGGGCGGCGGGGGCGCCGGGGACGGAGGAGAAGAAGCAAGAGAAGACGGTGTTCGAGCTGAGGCTGGACTCGTTCGACGCGGCCGCTAAGATCAAGGTGATCAAGGAGGTGAGAGGGTTTACGGATTTGGGGCTGAAGGAGGCGAAGGACTTGGTGGAGAAGACGCCGACCATTATCAAGAGAGGCGTCTCGAAGGAGGAGGGGGAGCAGATCATTGAGAAGTTGAAGGCTGTTGGAGCAAAGGTTGTTATGGAGTGATGAAGAAATAGAGGTATTCTTGTTATAATTTCTATAATTTGTTCACTATGTTTTAATCCTCATGGATGTAGATACAAATTGGATCAAAAGTTTGGATTTTTGCACCATTTTATCTTGTTGAATTATGGGAGCTTGTGAAAAAGGTAGGCTTTGGGCGCAAAGAAGATGAAGAAGGCACGAGAAGATCTCTGCTATATGTTTCTTGCGCCTATGTTTGGACGCCAAGATGTTGGTGGGTTGACAAAACATTTTGTAGGGGGATGCTTATATTATTCTTCAATCTTTTGCATTCAGGAGATCAGTTCTTGGCTCGGTTATGACTGTGCTCTCACAACTGTCTCATTGATGATATAATTCTCATTTATTTAGCAAAAAGTAAATAAATCGAGAAGTTGCTTATTGATCAAACTTTTCACATATTACTTTGATTCACAGGCTTAAGGCACACTTTAGAATAAATCCTGATGCTGTCATGTGCATGCGTTGTTCTTTAGTTTTGCTCTATACTTCAGTGACACGAGAGAAAAATTGCTGCAGTATGCGGGCAGCTGGGATATTGCCTAGTGCCTGGGTGGTATACTAGAAGGAGCTAGAAGAGGATGGGAAAGGAAAGGAGGGCGGAGCGGACATGAGAGAGGAGAGGAGGTGGGGGAGAAGGATGGAGGAGGAGAGGAGGCTGGTTGCTGCATAATGATTGAATGGCATTTTCTGCTGGATCAGCATATAGTTCAGGCCACTCATGCAGGCCTCCTAGGCCTTTGTGAGCACCTAGGCAATGTTAAGAAGCCACATCAACAGCTTTAGAGCAATGATATAACTTATGTATTGTCTTATGAATTGTTCACAACTTGGAGTTCCATTTCCTAAAGTTCATCCTGTTTGCATAGTCCTAAGGTATTAGAATTAAGTGCTTGATCTTTGTGTTGTTAACACTTGCTTGTTATTGCTTGCTAAAGTTCACCAAATGCCTCATTCAAATCAAGTCTGTGATTGATTAGTATACCTTCTGCCAGTAGCATGTTTCATGATTCAACAACAGGCAAACTCAGAGGTTTGTGACATGACACTTTTTTTAGTAATCAATATGTTATCCAGATAGCCTTTGTTGGTTAACAATTTAAATTAGGCAGATGTTTTTTTTTATTAGCAAAGAATTTCAATTGCTTCCCATTTATGAATGTTGCGAGGACTTGCTCTTTCACTTTTGTAATGAGCTGACAGAAAGAGTTTATTATGGGAAAATAAATGTTTTTATTATCATAGTATAACTACAACTGATATGTCTCATCCCATTTGTTTGGAGTTTTGCTATATCAATCATGTTTCAGTAATCACTGTGATTCATGTACTGCTCTGCATATTGTGAGGATCCTCTTATACTAGATTACATCCAAGAGTTGGTGTCTAGACTTGACCCAAATTGTCCAAAAACGTCAAATGCAATGAATTGCACCCACTAGCAATAGCATAAGAGCAAAAGGTGGAAAACTGAAAGAGGATAAGAGGGGGAATCCCCTCTCTAGTGCCTGCTTTGTTTCCACTTAGCATGAAGGCATTGGAAATCCCCTTGGCCATTCACCATGTAGTGTTTTTGTCCCGCTCCAACGAATCAAACAGTATAGCTGGCCTTTTAAAAGTCTAGTAAATTCTTCGAGAGTCTTATCATTATACAGTAGCACAACACTTAAAGAACTTCGCCTGCTTGTTATAGTTCTGATGGAGATACTTCTGGTTCGCATTATCATGGTATAAATTTGTTAGAAGATTATATCACATCTGGCACAGCTCATTAAGTGCTGCAAAATATCATCCCTCAGGCAGTTTTTTGTTTGGTAGGAATTCCTTGAGCAGTTAATTTGGAACATCTTTTTTGAGACTCGCCCACTCTATCTTGCAACTTCGTTGATCGTCAGTGAGATAAGCAACTTGAGGTTTAAAGAGTTGAAGGTCATTAATAATTGTAAAATTACTCGAGTATCTCAAAGGAAGATAGGAGCAGGTAGCTGCAAGAGTGTTCTGGGATCTAAGCTGTCTTATGTTGGTCCAAGGAATAGAGCTGATTCAACAGAATCTTACTCATGAGTATTGTGGAGGGACTAATGCAAGGGACCCGTCATTTCATGTTGTGTTTGAAAAATAATTATACATATAACCTGAATAAGTTAGACATTGAATTTATATTGATAACCCTATTATATTAATGTATGTATATAACTAATGACAAAATGTTCAAAATTGTTAACGGATGAGGCATATTGTTGAATGATCAAGGTGTATAATACACATACACGCTATTGTCACATGTCAGGTTATTCTACATGAGGCACTATTTTGCCAAATAATGTATCATTTCATGTATGCACTTCTCCACCTTTTGTTTGAATGACATGGTAATGATGGGAGGAATTGTTAACTCCTGAGCCCTGTGACAACTTCATTGACCTATATTATGATATGCTCAGTTTAATCTAGTCACAACCATTGCTTTTAACATTTTTCCATCGTTGTATGCTCATTTGGTTTTTCCCACTGAGCGGTTCATTGATATCTGAAGATTGCTCATTCTGCAGCCACTGGAATTTAAACATGCTAAAGGCATTTGAAATTGTAAAATAGTTACCAAAATATCTTTCCAGTATTTGCGGCTCAAACTTGCTTCAACAATTAGCAGACATGAGTATTATCTCTGTGGCTGCCTTGGCTCTACCTTATCACTGATGAGTTCACAGCCTGGCTATGCAATCTTGAGTTTAATGAATTCCCTCTTCATATACTTCCATGATCCTTTTTTTTGGGTTTACTTGACTGTTGTAAATCCTCACCTAACTTTTAAGACCATTTCTGTACGCGATTGACACCATTTTTTTTTAAAAAAAAAGATGTTGCCTCTTACATAGATGGAGTTATAATGTGAATCAGCGGCAGAAAATGTTATCATAAATTTCATGTCTTTTTCTTTAATTACATGTTGAATCTACTGAAGCATAACCCACACTTATTAAAAAGGAAAAAAATAATAAAACAAGTTGCTTAATGTTTGAGTTGTTGATCGTGTATGCAGTGTATATTGTAGCCTGTCTTGCTTTACATTGACATATTGATTTTGGTCGTGCTTTGAGGTCTGTTCTGGTATTACAATTGTTGATGCAGC